>NC_090443.1:1030462529-1030771183 GCF_031143425.1 Pleurodeles waltl | reverse complement strand
GGGAGGATGTGGAGTTCCGGTTCCATGCTGTCCCGATTCCGCGTGGAGTGTGTCGAGGTGAGCGTTTTCCATTGGAAATGTCTGTTTCCGCCGTGTTTTTATCGGCGGGGCTCCCGCCCCGGAAAAGGTGGCGGATTGGTGAGTCGTGATAGTGTGGGCGGTACATTGTCTGCCGCCTGGCTGTTGGCGGTGACCGCCGCGCTGTTTGTTTGTGCCGCCGTGGCGGTCGGAGTGTTAAAGCGGCGGCCTGTGTTGGCGGTTCCCGCCAGGGTCAGAATTCCATTTTTGGGACCGCCAGCCTGTTGGCGGGTTGGCCGCCGCTTTAACACTGACCGCCAGGGTCAGAATGACCCCCTTTGTCTGGTCCGTGCTGGAAAAAATGCAGTTGGCCCATGGGTTCATCCGATGGATTATATTATTATACACTCAGCCCAGGGCCAGGGTCCGTACAGGACATTATGTATCAGACAAAATCTTATTGCAAAGAGGTACAAAGCAGGCATGTCCCTTGTCCCCCCTAATATTTGTGATAGCGTGCAGACTACGCCAGGTTCTACAGGGATGGGGTATTTAAGTGGGGAGGAGTGAACATATAGGTGGTCGTTATGACAATTGCGGTGACTGTTAAAGCGGTGGTAACACCGCCAAGAGGCTGGCGGTAATTACCGCCAAATTATGACCATGGTGGTGATAACCCCCATTGACAGCCAATGTACTACACCAACCGCCAGGGTGTAAACGCCACTGACCACAGAGGTATCCATCAACAGCCAGGTGAAAGACAAGGTACTGCCCACCATATTATGACATAGCAAACCACCACTATTTCTGGGGCGGTACCAATGCCATCAAAAGCCTGGCGGAAACACTTCACAGAAGACAAAACACTCACCATCAGGGACACGGTGAAGATAACGCCGCCATGGTACCGGAACTTCAAGTATTCCTGATGCTCATCTATGCCATGCTCCACCTGGAACACCAACGCCAACGGCGACGGTGAGTACAGCCGCCTAGCACACAAGGGAGGGAGGGAGGAAAAAGAGAGTGACACACACACGCACAACACACACCACACACACAACCAGCTGCAGAGGAAAACCAGTCACACAGGACACACGTCATACTAATGCAAGGACAACATTTAGCCAGAACTGATAGTGTAATTTGATGCCAACAGCCACCATATTCTCTCTGTGACAAGAGCTATCTGAGTCACTGTTCAGAAAGGGGCCAATGGCCAGTCCAAAGTCCAAAAGGCCCACATGGCCACAGGACACAGTCCAAGCCCCAACTTGTTCCCTGATGAAATCTGCACTACACTGTGCAGGGGCATCATCTTGGGAATGGCCAGGCAGCTCAGGGGAGGGGGGATGGGAGCACCTCAGCTAAAGTGGGGAACTTGCCCACTGGTTCTGGAGGGGGCTCCATGCCAATTTCTCTTTGCTAGGAGTGCAAGGTCACTGTCTCTGATGTGGGGAACTTACCCACTGCTTCTGGAGGGGGCTCCATGCCCATTTCTCTTTGCTGGGGAGTGCAAGTCACAGTCTCTGAGATGGGGAACCTGCCCACTGGTGCTGGAGGGGGCTCCATGCCCATTTCTCTTTGCTGGGAGTGCAATGTCACAGTCTCTGACGTGGGGAACTTACCCACTGGTTCTGGAGGGGGCTCCATGCCCATTTCTCTTTGCTCGGGAGTGCAAGGTCACAGTCTCTGAGATGGGGAACTTGCCCACTGGTTCAGGAGCGGCTCCATGCCTATTTCTCTTTGCTGGGGAGTACAAGGTCACAGTCTCTCAGGTGGGGAACCTGCCCACTGGTTCTAGAGGGGGATCCTTGTCCAACAGTCCCTGGAGGGTGGCCTACATGCCCTCTGCCGGAGGTGAGGGCTGCCGTGTCCCAGCTGGAGTTGAGGGCTCCTTGCCTGCTGCTGTTGGAGGAGAAACCCTGCCAGTCTCGGCTGGAGGTGAGGGCTCCTTGCCCACTGCTGTTGGAGGGGAAACCCTGCCAGCCTCTGCTGGAGGTGAGGGCTCCTTGCCCACTGCTGGTGGAGGGGGCCTCTTCTCTTTCTTGCGTGGTAGAGTGGGAACCTTCCCTTTCTTGCGTAGTAGAGTGGGAACCTTCCCTTTCTTACGTGGTGGAGTGGGATCCTTTCCTCTCTTGGGTGGTGGAGTGGGATCCTTCCCTCTCTTAATTGGTGGAGTGGGAACCCTCCCTTTCTTGCCTGCATCACTAGGAGCAGTGGACTGATTGGCTGAGGTGCTGAGCTGGGTCGTTGTGACCCTTCTCTTACAGGCAGGACGGGGCGGGGGTAGGGGAGGGAAGAGGTCAAGTTGGGCAAGGAAAAGCTTCTTACGGACAGTGGGGTGGGATGAGGGAGGAGGGATGGGAGTGGAGGTTGAGGGAGTGCTTGTTGGAGGTGTATGTCTGCTGGGCTTGGGTGCAGGTGCATGGGCAGTGTGCTGATGTGAGTTGGATGGCTGTTGGCTGTCTGAGTGTGTGCGTTTCTGTCTCTTGGGGTTGCAGACAGGGTGGGAGAGGACACAGGGGACGCGTGGATGGATGTTGTGGAGGTGTCTGAAAGTGAGGTATGTGTGCTGCTTGGCATGGTGATGGTGGTGGTGGCTGTTGATGCAATGCATGCAAGTGTGAGTGTGGATGTGACAGTGAGGAAGGAGGAGGGGGAGACAGTTGAGGCAGTAGATGTTGTTGTGTGTGCAACTGTCTGTTGTTTGTGTGAGTGCTTGCTGCCTGAAGTGTGCTGCCTGTGTTTGACTGTGCCACTCTTCTGTGATGTTTTGTGTGCATGCTTGTCTTTATGTGTGCATGGGATAGGTTGGGGTTGAGGAGACTGGGAAGCGGTAGTTGGAGGAGGACCAGTAGGAACAGGGACAATGGCTGCCATCAGAGAGGAGGCCAGAGCCTGGAACGATCTCTGTTGGGCCGCCAATCCACTGTGAATGCCCTCCAGGAATGCATTGCGTTGCTGCATTTAGGATGCCAGACCCTGGATGGCATCAACAATGGTTGAATGCCCTACAGAGATGGATCTCAGGAGGTCAATAGCCTCCTCACTGAGGGCAGCAGGGCCTGGGGTGAAGGAGATACCCACCCTCCTGGGTGAGCCGGCACGGGCAACTCGGTGAGGGGCTACTGGGAGGGCGGTTCTGGTACAGGGGGTGGTGGCTGTACCTGTAGCTGGGGTGGTCCCAGAGGTGTCCGCCACCTCCAGGGAGCTTCCATCGGAGGAGGAATCAGAGTCAGTGTTGTCACCTCCTGTCTCCACTGTGGTGCTCCCCTTGCCCTCCGTCCCATTGGTCCCTTGGCGTTGGTGGACTCTGCCTCCTGGGTCCTGTGGGATGCAGCTCCCTCTGTTGCTGGTGCCCCTGCTCCTTCGCCAGATGGTGCTAATGCACACATGGACAGGATGAATGAAGAAAAAAAAGGGGGGAGAGAAAGCGAGCACTGGGTCAATTACAACACCAACACCACAGATGGCATACACATTACCGTCACACACAGGGATCCGGATTGAGCACCATGCATCGCACTGGCATTACATTGGCTAGGTACCAAAGCAAGAGGTGAGCCAGTCCCCTCAGACTGCACCCCTCCTGGGAGTCACTAAGCCCTATCAGACATGGAATGCAACCTAGCTAGTTTACCAAATTCTGCAATGCAACCATTACCCTTGAGCTGGATCACGCTGCAATGTCTGACTTGGCATTAAGGGGCATCCACTAACTGACACCCACCACCAGGATCCCATGCCATCTACCAATTATAGTTGTAACGCCCACTGTACTCACCCCCTTGTGGCTGCTGTGATGACCTCAAGCGCCCATCCAGCTCTGGGTAGGCCACTGCCAGTATGCGGGCCATCAGCAGGGTCAGGTCTTGATGTGCACCCCGCCCTCGTTGGAAGGCCATCCCCAGCTAGGCCTCTGTGGTCTTCCGGGCCCAGCGTCTCAGGTCCTCCCACCTTTTCCTACAGTGGGTACACAGCCTGCTGTACAGCCTGCTGTACACCCCCAGGGTCCGCACGTCCTTGGCGATGGCATGCCACAATCCCTTCTTCTGATGGGCGCCTGCAGAGGAAACACAGACAGGAGGACACCGTTATACATACAATCCAGCCTGTCACACATATGGCCCACAAATCCCATTTCCAGCTCCACTGTCACACACATCACCCAGCGCCCATCATGTACACTACCACCAGATATACCACCTCCCCAAATGACACGATGCTTGCACACACATCTCCATGCAACCTTGTCACATGTATTGTGCCCAAGATGTACTCACCTCTTGGTCTAGAGGCCCATGCAGCTGTCCATACTGGGGTAGGACCCCATCCACCAATGCTCCAGCTCCTCTGCCCTTTCACCAGTCACACAGGCCATGGCAGGATACAGACACAGGCCACAGCAGCACACGCACTGTAGGTGTTGTTCTTTGGAAATTCAGGAATCAATTGAGGATTTAGATAGACAATGTCGGTCACATCCACGGCGGTGTACACTCTCAGCACCGCCGCTGATCCCCATTGGCCACTGTACTCCATAGAGCCCCATATTAGCCAATGAGGATCTGAACGGCAGTGCAAGCCCGCCTTGCGCCATGACACCCAACGTCGGCGGAGTTACCTCACTTCCACCTGTCCCTAGATACAGGACAGGTGGTCGCCATTTCATGGTGGTGGATTACATTCAGATAATCTATAACTGCGTCATTGCTACAATTTGCACATACATTCACATTCCCATTGTCCCATTACATCAATACTCAATGTCCACTGAGGAGGTGGTTTTATTATTCAAATTATGACATCTTACTCACTCTTGTGTCTCTTAGATACCTACCACTGCGGATGTATAGGAGGAGACAAGACCCCGTTGTCGCGTAGGCTCTCATTATTCTAATGAGACTACTGGATTTTGAGCGGCAAGATCGTTCACAGTGTGGAGGACTAAGTCTGACCCACAGTGAAGGACCCTTGTCACTCTAAATCCGGGTTTTGCTCCGGCTAACTAGCAGTGCCTCATCTCTCCCAAAGGGAAGAGACAATTGGGCAGCCGAGCGCATGACATCTTAGTACATCTCAGGGAAGTCGTGGTCACTCAGGTCACAACCGGTTCTCTCATACACGGTACGGTCTCATATATAAATGACAAAGGCAGTTTAAGTTTTAAAGATTGGTTTAATAAAACGACTGCATTTTAGATAGCAGAGCGTGAGCTGCAATAACCAGAACTACACAACACAGTAGGATTAAATAGTAACGATGAGAGTGAAGCACAAGAATAAGGCTATCATAGTGCAACTAGATTAGGTTCTCTCTAAGTTATTTTCTGAGCACAGCATGTAAAGCTCTAAGCCTGCCTTTCAGGTTCATACCTGAGCAAAGGCCTGTAATCTGCATCAGCATCTGCAACGGGCCAGTCAGCATCAAGTTGTAGGTTCCTGGTTGGAATCTCCCTCTGACCTGTACTAGGACTAGAAAGTGGTTTTATAACTAACACGCAGATGTTCTAAGAAAATGTACCTACATAAGGATGCATATTTTCTACGAACACTAGAGACTAAACTTCTACCACGTTTACCGGCAATGTACCAGACTGTAGCCTTGACTGAAGCACAGGGTTAGCAAGAATGCATTGTTTGAGAACACAGTGCTGAACTAAGCTAAACAGTGTGATAGAAAGAAATAAAACAAGACTGTAAAACTGGTTATTGTAAAATAACAGTGTGAGGCTGAATAAAATGTATCTAGGGCAAAATGCACAGAGGCCTAATATGTTAACCTAACGTGCATGAAGCTATATTAAAAATGGCTACACTACAATTTAGTGCTCTCTGGACTCCATACAGGTGATAAACCAACTACGACCCGTATATAAGACACTGGCTGTTAAGGATTGCTTTAAATTGCGGTTTAATCGCTCCACAACACTATTTCCCTTGGGATGAAATGGAGACAAGTACTGCAGTTGGATCCCCAACAAAGCCATGGTGTCCCAGAATGCCCTTGAGGCGAACGCAGGGCCCTGGTCCGAGTGGAACGCCGCAACCGCATATGTACTTGCAAATCTTTAATAACAGTCCGAGCGTCGTGGCCACACCCATACAAATCTGGAGCATGAATCAACAGCGACTAATATGTATTTGTATGCACTATCAGGTGTTACTGGACCGCAGTGGTCCAGGTACACACACTTTAATGATTTGTTAGAAATTAAGAGGGGTGTCTGCGGCAGGCGCTTGGCCATGGAAACTTTGATTTGTTGACAGATGTCACAATAAAGGACATACTGCTTAGTCTCCTTATGGAGACCGGGCCACCAATAACAGGCCTGTAAGATTGATATTGTAGCCGCCACACCAGCATGTGCAGATGCCACCCCTTCATGCGCTGCTTTGATCAATTGTGGTCTTATATCTTTGTTAGGGATGTCACGTACGCCTACGCCTGGTATTTTAACCTCAGTGTTCAGCATACTTTCCATATAGTATTGATATTTATTAGGGAATCCTTTAGGATGGGGCATACCATCAGCCGTAGCTTTTATGGCAGCCAAAATGTCTGCGTCTGGTTTGGAACTCGAACGAGTCACTGCAGCTACAGTGGCTACTGCCACTGCTGACTTTGCGGCTTCATCAGCCAAAGTATTTCCAGCAACGTGCATTCCAACGCGCTGGTGTCCAAGTGTATGCACAACATGGACTTTCGGTAGCGTCTCTTTCAGGTCTGCTATCCTCCCCCACAGGAGTCTGGGTTTTATGGTGTTGCCTTTGGAATCTCTGAACCCATTCTGGCGCCAATAATGCAGATATTCATTAAAGGACTGGCCACAGTAATATGAATCAAAAACAATCAGCGTAGGCTGGGCCGGATCCGTATGTTCTAGTGCTATCAGCGGAGCTTTTAGCTCAGCCAATTGTGCTGTAAAATCCCCTAAAGTCTGTGTAAAGGTATGTAAGGGACAGAATTTCTCCCCCTCCATATAGCCACTTACGACTGCGCAGGCAGCAGAGTATTGATGTTTAGTTCCAATCACCGGTTGCACAGAGCCATCGGTATACATGACTCTATGATATTGATCGATAGGCAAGGTATTCGCTGGAACTGGATATTCTATTTCATATTGTAGAAATTCCTGAGTTTGTAACTTTGGATCAAAAATGTAGTCTACATCAATGGCTGTTAAAGACGTAGCCCATTGTATCGAACGTGGATGTAGTGCTTTTGCGTTCGGAACGCTAGCTTTTGTAACAGCCTCTTGGGCTGGAATTGGAGAAACGACAATAATGTGTTTTCCTTGGGCTACAGTTCTTTCTTTAATAACTGCCATCTGTACAGCAGTGAGAATTTTCTCTGTGGGTGCAAAGCGTTGTTCAGCTGCTGAATACAAATGTGATTTGTATGCAATCAAGACTGTCTCACCTTCATTAAATGTCACATAGGTGAAACTGATTGCCCCAGCTATTACCCTGATGACCAAATGTGTTTTGTTGTCCCTTGTGTGTAAATGTTTTGCTGCTAGCATGTCTGTCTGCAACTTTCGAAGAGTGCGTGTATGTTCAACTGTCCAGAATTTACTTGAAAAATCGGGACGTATTAAGTCATATAAAAGTTTTATGTGCGTAGCATAATCGGGAATGTAGGTTCTGCCAAAATTTAAGAGACCCAACAATGATTGGAGTTTTTTAATCGTAGTCAGTGTTTGTAATTGTGCAAATTTTTCTAAAACTTGTGGTGCTAGGCTCTTCCCTTCACTCAACAGCTCATATCCCAGGAACAGGACTCGAGGAAGGCAATTTTTGTTTTTTTAAAGTTAAATTTGGAGCCAAGTTCGGCAAACCCTACAACAATGCAGGCTACCTGTCTTAAATGTTGTAGTAACTCATCATCCGTGAGATATATATCATCTACATATGACAATGCTTCAGAGCCAATCTCATGTAAAATGGCAGTCACACAAGCTGCAAACAGTCCTGGGCTGTTCTTATACCCCTGAGGCAAACGACAGATTTTTTTCTGAGAGCCTAGGGCCAGATGTAGGTAAGTATGGTTTTGCGAGTTGCAATTTGCGAGTCATAGAGACTCGCAAATTGCAACTCGCAAAACCACATGCAGAAAGGTGTCTCAGACACCTTCTGCGAGTCGGTATGGGGTCGCAATGACCCACCTCATTAATATTAATGAGGTGGGTCGCAAATTGCGGCCCCATACCGACTATGGGCACTCGCAAACATGGAGGCCTGCTGTCGTCAGCAGACCTCCATGTTTGCGACTGCTTTTCAATAAAGCAGGTTTTTTTTTTCAAAGTGCAACCCGTTTTCCTTAAAGGAAAACGAGCTGCACTTTGAAAAATAAACCGAAACCTTTTGTTTCGGTATTTTTCAGGGCAGGTAGTGGTCCATTGGACCACTGCCTGCTCTGAAAAATTATTTTTGTGATCATTCACAAAGGGGAAGGGGTCCCATGGGGACCCCTTCCCGTTTGCGAATGAGTTACCATCCACTTCAAGTGGATGGTAACTGCGAGTTGATTTGTGACCGCTTTTGCGGTCACAAATCAACTTACATCGCGGTGCGAGTTGCAAATAGGAAGGGAACACCCCTTCCTATTTGCAAGTCGGAAACACATTTTGCGAGTCGGTTCCGACTCGCAAAATGTGTTTCTGCATCGCGCACAGGCATTAGCGCCTCGCAAACGGCGTTTTTCGCCGTTTGCGAGGCGCTAATGCCTTGCTACATCTGGCCCCTAGTGTGCTAAAGCTTGTTAAGTCCCTGCTTTCAGGCGCTATATTCTGGCAGAAGAACCCATTTGAAATGTCTAAAGTTGTTTTGTATTTTTTCCGCACTATGTTCATTAGTGCAGTGCTATGTGAATTTTGTATAGCATATTTGCGTGTATGACTGTTTAAATGTCTGTAGTCTAAGACTATTCTGTATGAATGGTCCGGTTTAGCTACAGGAAATAAAGGGTTATTCATCAGCGAGACACAGGGTTCAATCACACCCGGGTACTCTAATTGCGTGAGTATTTCTCTCACTGGTGCTTTTGCTTCATGTTTCATAGGATACTGCGTTGTGGCTGAGGTTCACTTTTAATGGGGATTACATGGTAGGGGGATTCCTTATCCCATCCTACGTGATTTCTGTATAATGCTGGTGCCTGTGCTAGAGCCCATTCAATGGAATAGGATTCAGCAAGTTCCTTTGGAACAAGGGGCGAGAAAGAAGGCTTAATGACATCTTCTCCATATGGGCAGGTACGGACAAAGTCAGGCGGCCAATCTTGTTCAGCCAACAAGATGTCATACACTTTACCTATGCGATCCCAAAAGATTGCGTGTATTGTGCGTTCAATGTCTCCTTCTAATTGTAGTGTTACTCTGTACACCCTATCAGGCTCGGAGACACGCATGTCCGCTGTTTCTACCTGTATAAAGTCATCAGTTGCTTTCACCTCCAGATGCTCTTGAAGATTCCGGCGAACTATTGTGACCTCTGCCGCGCTGTCTAGCGCCCAGTTCTTGTTCTTCAAGAGGACCCTCTTCCTGTGTGGCATGTCGAACTGAGACTGCTGCCAGCTTTTTCTTTTTAAATTGTTTTTTTTGTTGGACAGGTTTCCCTTCCTTTTTAATAGAAACCTCCAAAGAGCATTGTGATTCCTGTCTCGGTTTCACGTACTCTGTTCTTCGCTCTGATTGCCCACCTCTCTCATTTCTCTTTTCCGATGAGTCCTGAAAGGAACGAGATTGGTGTGTATCAGTATATTGGTATCTATCAGGCGTTTTGATATTATCTCTATTCCTGAGATTATACCTATTCTGTGGAGTCTCCATATGTAGAGATTCTCCCTTTCTTTTTTAGGCGTTTGTTGCTTTTTATCCCAGCGTTTCTTCTTACCCTCAGGTTGCTGTTTGGAGTTATCTTTATTTGTTTTACCCTGAAATTTAGGTTTTTGTGGTCTAGCCCCTAGGCTATCTCGACCGATACTTGAATATGTTTCCGCTATTATTTTAGGCAGCTCTCATTCTTGATCTTGTTGCGGAACGTGACAGAGCTGCATGCACACTGCGAGTGCAACTGATACCCCTTTAAGGTTACTAACAATAATTGAAGAAACTGTGGCAAAGTTGCCCATCAGTTGTATCCCCAAATCTAGGGCCGGGGCTGCCCTATATTCATTTTGAATTTGTTTTAGCACTTCCGGTAAGTTGGCAAGTTTTGGTGTACCGTGTGCAGCTGTATAGAGCGCGGGAAATACCGTGCCCCATGTATTACAGTTTTCTACGGTAGAGACCATCCCAAAGGGCAAGCACATCGTTAATATGGATAAGTTACTTACCTGTAAATCCTAGTTCTCTTCCAGGGGTATCCTCATCAAAGTCATAAACATTGAATATTCCCGCCCTTGTGCGGGGACTCCGGAGCATATATAAAATATATACACATTATACATGTGTAACAAACAGTCATGCACGCTATCATGTTAAAAACAGGCTAAAATGCTTTATTTCTATGAAGTTTTTTTTTTTTTATTATTAAATACTACAATAGAGCCTAAATAAGTACCCAAGCTCTTAAAACTAGGCTTGGGGAAGTAAGCAGTAGCAAACTCTAGTGAAAAAATAGAGAAAACTGCATTGAAAAACAATGAAGCATTCTTAGCCAATAGGCTGCATGTAGGTTAACACAGGAGAACCATAAAAACGTTGGCACTGTGCCTTTAAGACCCTGAGCACCTCCAGTATCCCACCATGCCTCAGGGGTGAAGGAAAGGTGACAGTTGGTTCACAGTTAGGTCAGTTCTTTTTACGGTGACAATTTGTATAATTGAATCAAAATACTGTCTGTCCTGCACTTCCAGTAGACGTGTGTCCGGGGAGGAGGGTGGGTTGTTTATCACTTTGATGAGGATACCCCTGGAAGAGAACTAGGATTTACAGGTAAGTAACTTATCCTTCTCTTCCAGGGGATCCTCATCAATAGTCATAAACATTGAATAGATTAGCAAGCCCATCCCTAAACCCAGCGGACTGTCCGATAGAAGTGCAGGAATAGACATGTCTTACGCAAATAAATTCCTTAGAGAGGCCTGCCCCACTTGGGCATCCGCTCTTGCATCTGAGTCTAAACAATAATGTCTTGTAAAAGTATGGACAGACTTCCATGTAGCAGCCTTACAAATCTCAGATGTAGGAACATTGTTAAGGAGAGCAGCAGTAGCTGCTTTTCCCCTTGTGGAATGCGCTCTAGGCCGCGCTAGCAATTGTCTATTAGCTAGCTGGTAAGTATTAACAATACAAGAAACTATCCATCTTGATATTGTTCGCTTAGATGCTGCTTCTCCTGTCCTTAAATGACCATAGTTCACAAACAAGCGGTTAGAGTGTCTAATCGATTTTGTCTTGTCCAGATAAAATTTCAGCACTCTTTTCAAGTCTAATGAGTGCAATGCTTTCTCAGCCGGAGTTTCCGGATTGGGAAAGAACGTCGGTAAAGTTATGGTCTGATTAATATGGAATTCTGACACCACCTTCGGAAGGAAAGATGGGTGAGTTCGTAGAACTACTCTATTGTCATGAAAAACCGTGTACGGTTCTTTTGCAGACAAGGCCTGGATCTCACTGACCCTCCTCGCTGAAGTAATGGCCACCAGAAAAGCCGTTTTCCACGTAAGGTGTTGTAAGGAGGCCTTATGGATAGGCTCGAAAGGAGGGCCCATAAGTTTTGCTAGGACTATGTTCAGTTCCCACGGAGGAGAAGGCCTCCGAATTGGTGGAAAAACTTTCTTCAAACCTTCTAAGAAATCCTTGACTACAGGTTTCGTAAAGAAGGATTCCTGAGAAGGTGACTTGCGATAGGCAGTAATAGCAGACAAATGTACCTTAATAGATGATACCTGCAGACCGGATTTCGGTAGGTGAAGCAAATAGTACAGTATGACGTCCTCCTGCGCCCGTATGGGATTATGGCCTTGCTGACAGCACCATATGTAGAATCTCTTCCACTTAAAAGCGTAGGAACGCCGCGTGGAAGGCCGTTTGGACTCTTTCAAGATGTTCATGCACTCCTGCGAGAGTCCTAGGTGCCCATACTGCAGGAATTCAGGAGCCATGCTGTTAAGCTCAGAGAGGGTAGGTTGGGATGCAGAATCCTGCCCTCCATTCTGCTCAGAAGATCCGGTCTGCACGGCAGCCTCCTGTGAGGTTTTTCCGACAGGTTGAGGAGATCCGTGTACCAGAATTGTCGAGGCCATTGTGGCGCTATAAGAATCATTCTGGTCCTGGATCCGTAAAGTTTGCTGATCACTGCCGGAATGAGGGGAATCGGCGGAAAAGCGTAAAGAAATGTCCCTGACCAGTCGATCAACAGGGCATTCCCTCGAGATCCCGGACGGTAGAACCTGGATGCGAAGTCTGGGCATTTACATCGTCTGCGAAGAGGTCCAGTTGAGGCCGACCCCACTGCGCGAAGATGTATTCTGCGACTTCGTCATGCAGGACCCAATCGTGAACGTCCTCCAGGTGTCTGCTTAGAAAGTCTGCTTCTACGTTCTGCTGACCTGGCAGGTGAACTGCTGTGATTGACATTCCTCTGGCCAGGAGCCAATGCCATATCGCTTGGGACTCTCGTGAAAGGGGTAGGGATCTCGTTCCCCCTTGTTTGTTCAAGTAATACATCGTGGTTGTATTGTCCGTCTGTATCAATAGAGTTTTCCCCTGAATTAGCGGTGTGAAAGACTTGAGAGCCAGATGGACCGCTCTGAGTTCTAGCAGATTGATGTGGTACTGCTTCTCCTTGTCTGACCACAGACCCTGCGCTTGAAAAGGACCCAGATGAGCCCCCCATCCTTGAAGAGACGCATCCGTTACCAGAGTGTCGGATGGAAGTACCTGGTGAAACGGAGCGCCCCCTGACAGGTGAGGTCTGTGCATCCACCATCTCAATGACTGAAGTGCTACCTCCTGTAGCCGCATTGTGTCTTCCCAGCGACCTGTTCTTTGGCTCCAATTGGCCTCCAATGCCTCTTGGAGGGGTCTCATGTGGAGTCTGGCATTTGGGACAATAAAGATGCACGATGCCATGGAGCCCAGTAATGATGTCACCTGACGTGCCGTAGGTGCGCTGGCTCTCAACAGGTCCTGGCACTTCTTGTTTATTGAGGACAGTCGTTCCTCCGAAGGATACACTTTTTGTAGTTCTGTGTTTATGATAGCTCCTAGGTAGTGAAGACTCTGCGTTGGAGTCAAGGTTGACTTCTGGTAATTGACCTGAAGACCTAGAGCTTCGCAAACTCCTAGTACAATGTCCCGATGGCTTCTCGCCTGCTCCGGAGAAGAAGCCTTTAGTAGCCAGTCGTCTAGGTATGGATATATGTATATCCTTTGTCTTCGTAGATGTGCCGCCACCACTGCCATACATTTCGAGAAAACTCTTGGAGCAGATTTCAGGCCAAAGGGTAGAACCCTGAACTGGTAATGCTGTAACGCTACTCGAAAGCGCAGGAATTTTCGATGCTTTGGAGCTATTGGGATGTGGAAATACGCATCCTGCAGGTCGATGGAGCACATCCAGTCTCCCTGATGCAGTTGAGGGAAAATTTGGTGAAGCGCCTGCATTCTTAACTTCTGCTTTCTTATGTATTTGTTCAGCAGTCTTAGATCCAGGATTGGCCTGAAAACGCCCTCTTGACCCTTCTTTGCTACTAGAAAGTAACGGGAGTAGACCCCCTTTCCTCTGTGGGCAGGTGGAACCCTTTCTATGGCATTCTTTCTTAGGAGGGCGAGAGCCTCCTTGCGTAGCAAGGTGAGATGAGACGGATTGTGTTTGGTTGGTGGCAAGTGTGGTGGAGGCTGTTTGAAAAGAAGAGAATAGCCATGTTCGACAATATTGAGCACCCATTTGTCTCTTGTGAAAGAGTGCCACTCGTGAAGATGAGCAATAATACTTCCCCCCACCGGAGTGGTGTACAGTGTCGAGGGAAGCGAGACTTCATTGCTTAGTGGGTGCTTTTGGAGTGGACTGTTGAGGTCTGCTTGACCCTCGCTCCCTTGTGTTTCTTCGCTGAAACAGAGGGCGTCCCTGTCGTTGCTGAGACCTTTGCGACCAATGAGGGGTTTGAACCCTCTGTTGGAAAGGGCGTCTATCGTACGGTCTGTACCTCCGCCTGAAATCTTTCCTTCTTTCGAGGCCTACCGCCTTCATGGTATCCACCTCGGTCTTCATGCGGGCCATCTCTTCGTCTGCATGGGCACCGAATAGAGAATTCCCGGCAAATGGGAGATTCAGGATATGTTGTTGTGCCTCCTGTTTCAAGCCAGTGAGCCTCAGCCAGGAAGATCTCCTCGCACAGATACCATGTGCGTACCCATGAGCCGCCAAATCCGCCCCATCCGCTGCCGCGCTGATAACTTGGTTAGATACCAGGCATCCTTCCTGTAGAATCTCTTGGAAATCTTGCCTGTCTTCTCTGGGCAGTTTTTCTGTAAATCTACTGAGGGAATCCCACAGAGAACGATCGTACCTGCCCAGGAGCGCAGACGCACTAGAGACCTTCATTGCTGAAGCCGCTGTCCCGCACATCTTTCTTCCCAGAGAGTCTAAATGCCTGCTCTCTTTATCCGGGGGTACCATGGATGAAGATGCCACCGAGTGGGTCTTTCGGGCGGCAGCTATGATCACTGAGTCTGGTGGCGGATCCTTCCTAAGGAATAAAGGGTCTTGCTCTGGAGCCTTGTACTTTTTAAGAATCCGAGCCGGGGCAGACTTAAGCGAGGCTGGGGCCAGAAAAGTGTCCATGGTTGGCTGCAACAAACCAGGCACTAGAGGCAGCAACTTTTTAGACGCTGATCTCTGTTGTAGCGTCTCAAAGATGATTGATGAGGAGGCAGACGGTTCTGGAACCTCTATATTGAGTTTCTGCGCTCCTCTTAGCAACACCTCGTTGAAAGTGGTTATGTCATCCACTGGTGAGACTCTAGCAGGTGGTGAATCTGTAAGAGTAGGTGAGTAACGCCCGACAGAAGAACCTGATGAAGACCAAGAGGGTGATCTTCTTGAGCGCGACCTGGATCTCCGTTGAGAGCGAGATCTGCTGTGGGACGCTGTAGCCGAGCGCCTAGGCCTCGCGGTCGGCTGTCGAGGAGCTGAACGAGCCCGTTCTGCCCCGGCTGTCGGCGATGGCGTTCTTGGCGGGGAGGCAGTGGGTGAATACATTCGCGAATATTGCGAATCTGGGGAGGCCGCTGGTCTGTTGAGGCTCTCCAGCCATCTCGGAGATAGGTTGATGGGCGAGACATGCCCAGGAGATGCTCTTGACCGAGAAGAGTCGCTCGGTATGGAGACCACTGGAGACGGAGCCTTGTCTGGCGAGGGGCGATGTTCTGCTCCCTGTTGGACAGGTAAAATCTGCGTCGACGTCGATGGCTGTTTCGACGTCGAAGGACGCCCAGTCGGTTGGCCCTGCCTCGACGTTGAGTGCCTCGACGTTGAGTGCCTTGACGTCGAACGGCGTTCCTTGGACCTCGACCTGCTCGCCGTCGTGTGCCTCGACGTGGAGCGATGGGAGGTTGACGGCGGATGTTTCTCGTGCCGTCGTGGAGATCTCGACGCCGTGTGTCCTGACGTCGGGGGGCGCACAGCCTTTGGCGGCGACCGGGCATGCCGGCGATGGCTCGACGTCGATCGGCGGGCTGCCGTCGACGGAGACCTGCCCCGGCTCTGATGTTCCCTCGACGCCGTTCCCTTCGACGTCGGGTGTGTCGCCGTCGACGGCGATCTATGCCGGTGAGACGGTGGTAGCGACGACGTCGACAGTGAATAAACAGGTATTTTCCTACCTGTCGACGTCGACCGGGCCATTCTCTCCTGAGAATGGCCTTCTGGATGCCTGGGGAGTGAGGAGGACGATGTTCTTTTCCTCTCCTGAAGCCCATGAAGTCGGATCTTCTCTCTGTCTTTCAGAGTCCTCCTAGACATGTTCTTACAGTACTTACAAGTGTCAGGGCAGTGACTCTGAGGTAGGCACACTATGCACAGAGAGTGGGGATCTGACTGGGCCTTCTTCTTCCCACAAGCAGGGCATTTGACAAAAAGAGAAGGCATTTTTCTGTCAGAAAAAACCTTCCTAGCTCAGACAAAGATGTTACTTGTCGAGTGAAAAGTGAAAAAACGCTTTTTTAAAGAATTTTTCTGAGGAAAACTCAGAAAAACTGAGAGCTCAATGCTCCAGGATCCTCTCAGAAGAAGCCGGAAAAAAGAACTGACCTAACTGTGAACCAACTGTCACCTTTCCTTCACCCCTGAGGCATGGTGGGATACTGGAGGTGCTCAGGGTCTTAAAGGCACAGTGCCAAAGTTTTTATGGTTCTCCTGTGTTAACCTACATGCAGCCTATTGGCTAAGAATGCTTCATTGTTTTTCAATGCAGTTTTCTCTATTTTTTCACTAGAGCTTGCTACTGCTTACTTCCCCAAGCCTAGTTTTAAGAGCTTGGGTACTTATTTAGGCTCTATTGTAGTATTTAATAATAAAAAAATAAAATAAAATAAAAATCATAGAAATAAAGCATTTTAGCCTGTTTTTAACATGATAGCCTGCATGACTATTTGTTACACATGTATAATGTGTATATATTTTATATATGCTCCGGGGTCCCCGCACAAGGGCGGGAATATTCAATGTTTATGACTATTGATGAGGATCCCCTGGAAGAGAATCTATGTTTATCCTGAGGTCCTGTATGGGGAAATACTGCCTCCAGCGTATTTATTTTTTGTGCTAGCCAAAACAGAGTCTCCTCTCGTTTGGCTGGTACTTTACTCATAATTGAATGTACGGTCGCTGGATTTATACTCGGTGTTACTGCATGTGGATGTGCTGGAGCAGCCGGTGCTGGGTTTGTATTTAAAGTTTGCATCACAAATTGCACTAATCGTCTATATATTACTATTAACTCAATGTATAAGCGACGAACCTCAGCTACTGCTAAATTCCCGACCGCAGGATGTGGTGTATAAGTGGCCAATAAAGGCCAGGTAGGACCATCATTACTTAGTGGACCTAACCTAACTGGTAATATTGTATGGGGTAGGGGGCCATCAAGCCAATTATTATGTTCTTGATAAGATAGAGGTATCTCTAAATATGCGTACGCTCTGTATTGTCCAGGCACATTCGCAACTGTATATGTATGAAATGTATTTGTGTTCCCATCAACTGCTGGAAATGTGACCCAAGAGTGAAAAAGTTCTGCTCTATAAGCTGCGTGGGCATCCACCACAAACAAGACTGGGCCTACCTGGGCCGTTAGGCCATTTGCTAATAAATGTGCTGTGAGAGGTTGTCTCATGTTAACGGCTATTTGTACAATTTGGGGATCGCCATGTTAGAAGCACTATGAGTTCAGAGAAGGCACACCAGGATGGGGTTTTCCTTTTAAAGCTCAAGCTTGAACAACCGTCAGCTGTAATAGGATTACCTATATGGCTTTGGTGGAAATCCTCAGTACCACGGACGTCTCCGTATACGCCACTGAGGTGTCATTATATAAAAATGAGACTGAGATACTCCGGTGGACCCGAAAATTAGAGCCTGACCAAACGTTGGCGGCGACATGTCAAGTAGGCTCTCATTATTCTAATGAGACTACTGGATTTTGAGCAGCAAGATCGTCCACAGTGTGGGAGACTGAGTCTGACCCACAATGGATGACACTTGTCGCACCAAATCCGGGCTTTGCTCCGGCTAACTAGCAGTGCCTCATCTCTCCCAAAAGGTAGAGACGATTGGGCAGCCGAGCGCATGACATATTGGTACTTCTCAGGAAAGTCGTGGTCACTTAGGTCACAACCGGTTCTCTCATACACAGTGCGGTCTCATATATAAATGACAATAGAAGCAGTATAAGTTTTAAGAATTGGTTTAATAAAACAACTGCATTTTGGATAGCAAAGCGTGAGCTGCAATAACCAGAACTACACAACAGAACAATATTAAAATAGTAATGATGAGAGTGAAGCATAAGAATAATGCTATCATAGTGCCACTAAAGTCGATGGACTATTCCCTATCTAAATCATATTTCGAGCACAGCACGTTAAGCTCTAATCCTGCCTTTCAGGTCCCCGGGAGGACATCATCCCTCATACCTGAGCAAAGGCCTGTGGTCTGCGTCAGCATCTGCAGCGGAGCATTCAGCATACAGTTGTGGTTCCCTGGCTGGAATCTCCCTCTTGACGTGTACTAGGACTAGAAAGAGTTTCTATAACTAACACAGCAGATGTTCTAAGAAAATGTTCCTACGTAAGGATGTGTATTTTCTACGAATGTTGGAGACTAAACTTCTACCACGTTTACCAGCAATGTACCAGACTGTAGCCTTGACTGAAGCACAGGGTGATCAAGAATGCGTTGTTTAAGAACACAGTGCTGAACTAAGCAAAACAGTTTGATAGAAGAAATTAAAACAAGAACATAAAAATGGTTATTGTAAAAATAGTGCGAAGCTGAATAAAATATATCTAGGTCAAGGTGCACAGCGGCCTAGTGTATTAAACTAACGTGCATGGAGCTATACTTAAAATGGCTCCACAACACCGTGTACAGACCCCTTGTGGACTTGGCTACACTGGAGGCCAGGCATATAATACTTACTTATAGACTGTACAGGGCCACAATCACAGAGCTGTGTGCTCAATTGGAGCCTGATCTGATATCAGCTATCCGTCATCCCACTGGGATCCCCCCTCTTGTGCAGGTTCTATCAGTGCTCCATTTCCTGGCAACTAGTTCTTTCCAAGTAACAGTGGGCTTGGCAGCAGGAATGTCACAGCCAATGTTCTCAATCGTGTTGGCAAGGGTTTTGCCTGCCTTGGTCAATCACATGTTCAGCTACATTGCTTTCCCCCAGGTGGAAGATTTGGCCACTGCGAAGACAGGATTCTGTGCATTGGGACATATACCCAATATTATTGGGGCATTAGACGGTACACATGTTGCGTTTGTCCTCCCCTGCCCGCCAGAATGAACAGGTGTTCAGGAATCGGAAGAGTTTCCACTCACTCAATGTGCAAATGGTGTGCCTGGCGGATTAGTACATCTCTCACGTCACTGCCAAGTATCCTGGGTCGGTGCATGACGCCTTCGTCCTGAGGAATAGCAGCATCCCAGATGTGATGGCACAACTAAAGAGGCACAGGGTGTGGCTAATAGGTGAGCCTGAGTCCCCACCCTATGTATGTCAGTGTATGCCTTCTGGTGTTAACCTCATACCATTGTGTAAGGCTAATGTTTGTCCCTCAATACTTGCAGGTGACTCTGGCTACCCAAACCTATCGTGGCTCCTGACCCCTGTGAGGAATGCCAGGACGGGGTCTGAGAATTGGTATAATGATGCACATGGGCGAACCAGGAGAGTTAATGAAAGGGCCTTTGGCCTCCTGAAGGGCAGGTTCAGATGTCTTCATCTAACAGGTGGATACCTGTGCTACTCAACCGAGAAGGTCTGCCAGATAGTAGTGGCATGCTGTATGTTGCATAACCTGGCCCTCAGACAACATGTGCCTTATCTGCAGGAGGAGGAGACTGGAAATGCCCCTGTGGCAGCAGTGGACCCTGAGGACAGTGAGGATGAGGAGGCAGAGGGTGAGGATGTGGACAACAGAACATCAGTTATACATCAATACTTCCAATGACACACAGGTGAGACAGTGGAACTGACCATTCTTCTGATTATTGATGTTTTCTGTGTGGCTATAGCACGATGGCATTCACTTCCTTTGTATCTCTACTTACTGTCACCTATGGGTTCTCATTTTGCAGATGCTGGTGATATAACAACTGTGTGCTAATGTGATGACTACAGACAGATACAGGTCATTAAATCTATGCTATCACAGTGTTCAGATCATTTTCACATGATGTGGGAGTTTCCTTAAATATACATTTTCATCACATAACACTTTCACTCAAGTTGTGTTTAAGGTTGTTTATTGTAGTGCAAATAATTGACTGAAAAGTGCACTGGGATGCGGTGATGGTTGAGGAAAGTTCAGGGTATTGTTCCAGTCTGTTTGTAGCACAGGTCCAGTGTCCAAGGGGCCATAGGAAGGGGAGCAAAGGCAGTTCAAAGTAGACAAGGTGACAGGGTGGGACACAAGGGGGACACTCAGGAGGGTCTCATTTCCTGACGGTGGGCTTGGTCTTGGCAAGTGCCTCTGGCTTCTTTCTGGGTCGCAGGGAACGTTTGCCGGGTGGTTTACCTTCTTTAGGGGGAGGGGTGCTGGTGGCCTGTGGGTCCTGTGGCAGGGCCTCCTGCCCACATGCTGCAGTGGAAGTGGTGGGCTGGTCAGTAGACTGGCTAGTGGTAGGGGCCTGCAGGTGTGCTGTCCATTCCCACATGATGTTGGCCATATCTGCTAGCACGCCAGCTATGGAGACCATGGTGGTGTTGAGGGCCTCCAAATCCTCCCTGATCTCCTGATGGTGTTCCTCCTGCAGCGGCTTGTTCTCCTGCATGTTGTTAAGGATCTGGCCCATCTTGCCCTGGGATTGTTGGTACGTCCCCAGGACATTAGTGAGTGCCTCCAGGAGAGTTGGTTCCAGGGGCCTGTCCTACCCCTAGCGCACAGCGGTCCTCCCAGTGTCCCTGTTCCACTGTGCCTCTGTCCCCTGAACAGTGTGCCCACTGCCACTGACCCCAGGTCCCTGATTGTCTTGGGGGTGAGGTGTGGACTGGGGACAGAGGTGTGGGGATGTTGGGTGGGTACTGTGGTGTTGGATACTGATGGGGGAGGCTCTGTGGTGGACTGTGAGTGGGCTGGCCGACTGACCAGTGGTCCCTGATGGGCCAGGTAGTTCATCCAGATCCTGAAGTCAAGAGTTAGTCATCACGGGGCATTTTCTGTTGGGGGACTGGATAGTCATGGCACCTCCTCGTCGCTGGGATTGGCTGGGGCACCTGTAGGGATGTAAGTGATGTATTATGCTTCATGTCTGTGACATATTGTACATCCTTAGCTTCCTCTCTATCGTTGCTGTTGTCCTGCCACCTTTGTTTGTGTATGGTGATGTATTGTAGGATTGTTAGTTCACCATGCTGTGCATGCTTTGGTGATGGGTGTACGTGCAGGGCTGGGAGGGCTGTCCATGCACTGAAATAGCATGCAGGGCTTGGCATTGGGGTTAGTCAGATGTGTATGTGCAGTGTGTGTGGGATGGAGTGGAGTGATCGGAGTGAGGGTGAGGGGGTGTGATGGCCTGCAGGTATGGGGAGTGAGGAGTAGTAAATATTGACTCACCAGTGTCCAGCTCTCCGGCAACTCCAGTGAGTCCCTCAGGATTGCCAAGACTTGCTCCTCCCAGGCTGTGAGCTGTGGGGGAGGAGGTGTGGGGGTCCACCGCCAGTCCTCTGGATGGTGAGCTGGTGCCTTGCTGCATTGGAACGTACCTTTCCCCGTAGGTCGTTCCACCTCTTCCTGATGCCGACCCTAGTTCTTGGATGCTGTCCCACGGCATTTACCCTGTCCACGATTCTCCGCCACAGCTCCATCTTCCTGGCAAGGGATATCTGCTGTACCTGTGCTCCAAGCAGCTGTGACGTTACCCTGACTATTTCCTCCACCATAACCCGCAACTCCTCATCAGTGAAACGGGGGTGCCTTAGTGGGGACATGAATGTTGTGTGGTGTGTGTTGTGCAGAGGGTGTTAAGTGATGTGGTGAGGTGTGGGATGTGGGGTGCATGACGGATGGATGTGTGTTTGTGGTATGTGTGTGTAGTTGTCTCAGTGATCTTCGTGTTAGTCTTGTGCAGATTACGGGTATTCGTAAAGGGTTGTGTGTAATATGGGTGTGTGTTTTATAGTGTTTTATAATGTGTTTTATAGTGCTATGGGTGGGTGGGTGTGGTGTGCGTATCAGTGTCAGGTGTGTGATTTCCGTTTAGGCCAATGTTGTGCTGTTTTGTATTGGGGTGCCGGTCAGAGCGCGCCAGTGTGTACCGCCAATGGTTTACCGCCATTGAATGTCCGCCATGGTGATTCGTGGGTCATAATGTGGTGGGTGTTGTTTTATTGGCGTAACGGTATGGGTCTTCGTACTAACACTTTACCCCTGACATTTGGGCTGGTAGATTTGTGTAGGTGGCAGTATTCTGTCAGCTTTGTGTGTGTGTCATAATATGGCGAACGGATATCCGCCACCGCAGAGGTATGTTGGCGGCTATCACCATGGCGGTAAGCAGCATTTACTGCCAATGTAATAATGAAGGCCTTAGTCTCCTAATATGCAGTGATGCACTGTTATAACTCAATAGCCACGATATATCGCTCCACCTACTGCTCAATGTGATGGATGATGTGAGGAATCCACAGGTAGCTACTGTATCCACCAGAAAAGCGTTATAAAAGGTAAGTAACGTATTTTTGTGATGGATACAACTACCAGTGGATTCCTCGCCTTATGAATAGAATCCCAAAGCAGTCCCGCACTCGGAGGTAGGTGCCCGACTGGTCAAACCAAGAAGTCCTGCAAAACAGAACGTGCAAAATGGCCATCCCTCCTAACTTCCGAGTCTAAGAAATAATGCTTTGCAAAAGTGTGAAGGGAAGCCCAAATATCAACAACTGGTACATCTCTAACTAAAGCCGAGTGGCAGACTTAGCCCTGGTGGAACTGGCCCTAATACCTTCAGGAGGAACCTTCTTTGCTAGCGAATAACAAATCTTTAAGCAAAGAATGATCCTCCTTGAAAGGGTTCTCTTGTGGACGGCTTTGCCCTTCATCTTGCCGACATATCCAACAAACAGTTGATCATCAATTCTAAAGTCTCTTTTCCTCTTAATGTAGAAACTCAGAGCCCTTCTTGGATCCAAGAAGTGCAGTCTTTCCTCCTCCTTTGAATGATGGGGAGGAGTGTAAAAGGATAAGAATGTTATAGATTGTCCCAGATGAACGGGAGTTACTACTATAGGAAGGAAAGCCACACTGGTTCTCAGCCCTACCTTGTCAGAATGAAAGGTTGTAAAAGGATGTTTCACACTAAGAGCCTGAAGCTCACTCACACATCTAGCAGACGTGATAGCTGTGAGGAAAACTGTTTTTAAAACTAAAAGTCTCAATGGGCAAGAATGCATAGGCTCAAACGGTGACCCCATTAAAAAGGTAAGAACTAAATTCAAATCCCACTGAGGCATTACAAACGGAGTGGGAGGAAACTTGTTAGTTAACCATTTAAGGAACCTAAGAACAAAGGGGACTTAAATAAGGAAGGCTGATTAGGAAAACAAAGAAAGGCCGACAGTGCTGACAAATAGCCCGTCACTGTCGCCACTGCACTACCCCCCGAGCCAGGGAAAGAGCAAAAAGCAAAATATCAGCCAAGCCTTCAAGAGATCAATATTTGTCTCTCTCCACACAAAGCAGCAAAGTTTGCCCATCTGCCAGCATAGATAGTCTTGGTGGAGTATCGTCTGGCCAATAAGATAACATCCACCACTTCTGGAGGGAGAGAAAAAGAATTTAGATTGACCCGTTCAATCTCCAGGCATGTAGGTACACGCTCTGGAGGTGGGGGTATAGAACCTGCCACTGCGAGAGGAGGTCTACCCTGAAGCGAGTCGGAGCGGCAGGCAAAGTGAAAGTTGGAGAATGTCTGTGCCCCACACCCTTCTTGGCCGATCTGGGGCTATTAAAATGACTTGAGCCCGAGCTTGGCGAATCTTCCTCAGAACTCGAGGAATCAAAGGTATGGGGGGAAATGCGTAAAGCAACTGGTCACACCAAGACATCTGAAACGCGTCCCCAAACGCCCCCTGCACCGGATACTGGAGGCTGCAGAACGATGGGCAGTGTGCGTTCTTCTGAGTGGTAAACAGGTCTATCTGTGGAAATCCCCACATCCGGAAGATGTGAAGAACCAGGTCTGGATGGAGACGCCACTGGTGATCGGCTGAGAAATGCCGACTGAGACTGTCTACATGGACGTTGAGAACTCCGGCCAGATGGTTTGCTGCTATGCAAATCCGATGGTCCTGCACCCAGGACCAGAGCTGCAGAGCCTCTCTGCAGAGAAGGTACGACCCTACTCCTCCCTGCTTGTTGATGTACCACATGGTGGTAGTGTTGTTCGTCAAGAATTGAACTGACTGCCCGCGTAGGGACGGAAGGAAGACTTTAAAAGCCAGACGTATTGCCCGTAATTCTAAAAGATTGATGTGAAACATCTGTTTCACTGGAGACCAATGACCTTTGATCTCCAGGTCCCCCAGATGAGCTCTCCACCCTAGAGTGGAAGCATCCGTAATGACCGTGGCCACCTGAGGTGGTAGACAAAACAGCCTTCCTTGGGAAAGGTTGCTATCCACATCCCACCAACGTAGATCCACACCAGTGTCTCTGGAGGTCGTTATCGACTCCTGGAGATCCCCTTTGTGTTGAAACCACTGCTTGCGGAGGCACCACTAGAGAGCCCTTGTAGGAAGTTGGCTCTGTATATACTATTTCAAAGTAAGAAATAGTGTGCACAGAGTCCAAGGGTTCCTCTTAGAGGTAAGATAGTGGCAAAAAGAGATCATTCTAATGCTCTATTTTGTGGTAGTGTGGTCGAGCAGTAGGCTTATCAGAGGGTAGTGTTAAGCATTTGTTGTACACACACAAGCAATAAATGAGGAACACACACTCAAAGACTTACTCCAGGCCAATAGGTTTTTATATAGAAAAATATATTTTCTTAGTTTATTTGAAGAACGACAGGTTCAAGATTTACAAGTAATACTTCAAATGAAAGATATTTCACTCAGGTAGTCTAGGAACTTTAAATAATCACAATATCATGTACAGTTTTGACAAAAATGGCAATAAGCTATTTTAAAAGTTGACACAGTGCAGTTCCTGGGGAAGGTAAGTAATTGTTAAGTTCACAGGTAAGTAAAACACTTACAGGGTTCAAAGTTGGGTCCAAGGTAGCCCACCATTGGCGGTTCGAAGCAACCCCAAAGTTACCACACCAGCAGCTCAGGGCCAGTCAGGTGCAGAGGTCAAAGAGGCGCCCAAAACACTAGGGCTTCAATGGAGAACAGGGGTGCCCCGGTTCCAGTCTGCCAGCAGGTAAGTACCCGCGTCCTCGGGGGGCAGACCAGGGGGGTTTGGTAGGGCACTGGGGGGGACACAAGCAGGCACAGAAAGTACACCCTCAGCAGCACAGGGGTGGCCGGGTGCAAAGTACAAACAGGCGTCAGGTTTTGTATAGAAAGCAATGGGGAGACCCGGGGGTCTCTTCAACGATGCAGGAGCACAGGGGGGCTCCTCGGGGTAGCCAACACCTGGGCTAGGTGTCGGGTCGCCTGGGGGTCACTCCTGCACTGGAGTTCGGTTCCTTCAGGTCCTGGGGGCTGCGGGTGCAGTGTTGGTTCCAGGCGTCGGGTCCCTTGTTACAGGCAGTCGCGGTCAGGGGGAGCCTCTGGATTTCTTCTGCAGGCATCGCTGTGGGGGCTCAGGGGGGTCGTCTCTGGCTACTCACGGACTCGCAGTCGCCAGGGAGTCCTCCCAGTAGTGTTGGTTTTCCGCAGGTCGAGCCAGGGGCGTTGGGTGCAGAGTGGAAAGTCTCACGCTTCCGTTGGGAAACGTGAAGTCTTTAAAGTTGTTTCTTTGTTGCAAGAAAGTTGCAGATTGTTGAACAGGGCCGCTGTTCACGGGAGTTTCTTGGTCTTTGGTTGCAGGGCAGTCCTCAGAGACTTCAGAGGTCGCTGGTCCCTGTTGAATGCGTCGCTGTTGCAGCTTTCTTCGAAGTTGGGAGACAGGCCGGTAGGGCTGGGGCCAAAGCAGTTGTCGTCTCCGTCTTCCCTGCAGGGCTTCAGGTCAGCAGTCCTTCTTCTGGCTAAGGTTGCAGGAATCTAGTTTCCTAGGTTCTGGGGGCCCCTAAATACTGAATTTAGGGGGATGTTTAGGTCTGGAAGGGCAGTAGCCAATGGCTACTGTCCTTGAGGGTGGCTACACCCACATTGTGCCTCCTCCCTGTGGGAAGGGGGGCACATCCCTAATCCTATTGGGGGAATCCTCCATCCACAAGATGGAGGATTTCTAAAAGTAAGGGTCACCTCAGCTCAGGACACCTTAGGGGACGTCCCGACTGGTGGGTGACTCCTCCTTGTTTTCCTAATGATCTCCTCCAGCCTTGCCGCCAAAAGTGGGGGCAGTGGCCGGAGGGGCGGGCATCTCCACTAGCTGGGATGCCCGTGGCGCTGTAACAAAGGGGATGAGCTTTTGAGGCTCACCGCCAGGTGTTACAGTTCCTGCAGGGGGAGGTGAGAAGCACCTCCACCCAGTACAGGCTTTGTTCCTGGCCATACAGTGACAAAGGCACTCTCCCCGTGTGGCTAGCAACATGTCTGGTGTGTGGCAGGCTGACACAAACTAGTCAGCCTACACTGGAAGTCGGGTATGTTTTCAGGGGGCATCTCTAAGATGCCCTCTGGATGTATTTTACAATAAATTGCACACTGGCATCAGTGTGCATTTATTGTGCTGAGAAGTTTGATACCAAACTTCCCAGTTTTCAGTGTAGCCATTATGGAACTGTGGAGTTCGTGTTTGACAAACTCTCAGACCATATACTCTTATGGCTACCCTGCACTTACAATGTCTAAGGTTTTGCTTCCGGGTGACGGTCTCCGAGGGTAGGTCCCGAACGAGGACCATTGACAGAAATTTGTCATCTTGAGTCCTAGAGACGCCTGACCCATGGAACCTGTTCTCACTTAGGGGGTGGGAACCTGTATTACCAGTCATCTTAAGTAAGTGACCGGTCTTATTGTATCTTTATTGATGATACTTATTTAAAAGAGGTTAGTTATGTATCTATCGAGGTCCTGAAGAAGCGTCAATGGATCCGGCTGGACCAACAGACGCGAAACATGTCGACCGTATTATAGAGGCTCCTTCTAATTTGAAGAACACTCTACCATATCCGATTATCCTTTGTAAGGTGTTTTGAGCATAATCCTCTCCAGCACTTTCAACCTTTTTTTAACCTTGGTCTTCATCCCTGTAGCAGTAATTTGATTAAATAATGGAGTTTAATGGATGAATAACCAATTTTAATCCTCCTCTTTTTTCTTTTTTTGATGGTGACTTACAGCACCCTTATCACAATTTTTTTGATTCACTCTCTCAAAAAAACTGGCTGAGAGCCCCCGTTTTGGGGTGCCCACTAGGCATTGCAGTGCCAGCCTAGTGAGGAGCAAATCCCGATGATGATGCGAGTCATCCATTAGGATGCTTGAGGGTTCTCGCTCCTGAAATTACGGGTTTCGCCTGTCTTAATGATTTTTGACATATATATCTCTTTTTGGAACAGTGTACACTTATATGTAGTTAAGGTTTTGCTTAGACACTGTAGGGGCATAGTGCTCATGCACATATGCCCTCACCTGTGGTATAGTGCACTCTGCCTTAGGGCTGTAAGGCCTGCTAAAGGGGTGACTTACCTATGCCACAGGCAGTGTGAGGTTGCCATGGCACTCTGAGGGGAGTGCCATGTCGACTTTGTCATTTTCTCCCCACCAGCACACACAAGCTGTGAAGCAGTGTGTATGTGCTGAGTGAGGGGTCACTAGGGTGGTATGAGGCATGCTGCAGCCCTTAGAGACCTTCCCTGGCATCAGGGCCCTTGGTACCAGTTACAAGGGACTTACCTGGCCTGGGTGCCAGGGTTGTGCCAATTGTGGAGATAAAGGTACAGTTTAGGGAAAGAACACTGGTGCTGGGGCCTGGTTAGCAGGGTCCCAGCACACTTTCAAGTCATAACTTAGCATCAGCAAAGGTAAATAGTCAGGGGGAACCATGCCAAGGAGGCATTTCCTTACAGCCCTCATGTGCCAACGTGCATGAGTGACCAACAGAATGCAGGAAAAGAACAGACCGAGCAGATGTGGGATCTTGAGGACTGGAACAGCCGCTCCATTCTGAAACATTGGAATCAACGCCTGAATGTCCTGAATCCTCTAAGGAGGAGGGTAGGCCCGATTCAATGTTGTCCAGTACTGCCAATATGAACAGGAGGCGCTGAGAGGGCTCCAGGTGAGATTTGGGCACATTTACTGTTAAGCCCAGTTTGGAAACCAACTGGGTTGTCACTTGCAAGTGATGCAGCACGAGCTCTGGGGACCCGGCTTTGATCAGCCAATTGTCCAGGTAAGGGAATACAGATATTCCCTTTCTTCTGAGGTCTGCTACAACCACTGCCATCACCTTTGTGAAGGGTGCGGAAGTAAGACCAAAACGAAGGACCGCAAACTGGTAGTGTTGCGACCCTACCACAAACCGGAGATACTTCCTGTGCGACTTCAGACTAGGGATATGAAAATAAGCATCCTGCAAGTTGATAGACACCATCCAATCTTCCTTGTTCAACGCAAGAAGCACCTGAGCTAGGGTCAGCATTTTGAACTTCTCTTGTTTGAGGAACCAATTCAAAATCCGCAGAGCAAGGATAGGCCTCAATCGTCCATCCTTCTTGGGAATCAGGAAATACCTTGAATAATATCCCAGACCCTTCTCCTGCTCTGGAACCAACTCCACTGCACCTTTTAACAAAAGGACTTGCACCTCTTGCTGAAGGAAAAGGAGATGATCTTCCATGCAAAACGAATGACGGGGAGGAATGCGAGGGGGAAACTCCTGAAAAGGAAGGGCATAACCTTTTCCCACTATATTCAGCACCCAAGAGTCCGATATGATTAACTCCTACTCATGGAGAAAATTAAACAGTCTTTCCCTCTACGGGTAAAACATGATGGAATATGGAGAGAAAAGGATTGTGGCCTTCCACGAAAAGAGGACCCCTGGCAAAAAACCCTGAATCTTCAAAAAGACCTAAAGGGTGCAGACGAAGAAGCTTAGAGTCCCAAAGATTTTGCAGTAGCCCTGCTATCTTTACATCGTTCCAAAGCTGAGTCAGCTTTGGTCCCAAACAACTTCTTGCCATCAAAAGGAAGATCCATTTGCGTAACCTGAACATCAGAGGAGAAACCAAACCCTCTGAGCCACGCATGCCTCCTGGTTGCTACAGAAGTGCCCATACCCCTGGCAACCGAATCTGCAGTGTCCAAGCCAGGAGTTCATCAAAATGCCCCTGCACATCCTGAGGCAATCTCGGCACAACAGCTCTTGCCTAGTCCATCAGGGCATGGATATACCTCCCCAGCACACATGTAGCATTGACAGACTTTAAGGCCATACTGCCCAAGGAGAAGCACTCCTTGGCTGTCTGCTCCATATGCTTGGTCTCCCTATCAGATCGAGTCACAGAGAACGAACCAGGAACAGATCGTGCAGCACAAGAGGGTTGCACCACCAAGCTCTCAGGCGTTGGATGTTGTGACAGAAACTGCAGATCTCCTGGAGCAACTCTGTATCTCCTAGCCACAGTCCTGGAAACCGTTGAAGTCATGACAGGCTTCCTCCAAAGTTCTAAAAAGGGCTCAGTAAGGGCATCATTAAAAAGGAGGAGAGGCTCAGAGGACAAAGCCGATGGATGCAACACCTCAGTTAAAATGTTTGTTTTTGTCTCCGATGTCAAAAATGGTAGGTCGAAAAACTCAGCAGCCTTTCTTATCACACTTTGGTCAGAAGCTGCCCAGCTGTAGGTTCTCCTCCAGGGGATGAGAAATCCCACTCAGGGGATGTATCCAGACCAATAGCAGAGTCTACGCCCTGAAATTCACTTAAAGGCTCAGCAATTTCTCCTTCCTCCAACAGCTGTTGTCGATATTCTTGCTCCTCCAAGAGTCTCAAGGCCCTCCTTCTCGACCTCAACCTGGACTCCAAACGAGGTGTCGACAGAGAATTAGCCGATGTAGGTTTCAAAGTAGAAGAACGCTCCGGTGGAGGACAGGGAGGTGAGACACTGTGGGTCGATCAGGATCCATCCAGCGTCGGTATCGACTCTGACGGCGCTGTCGGCACCATCATCCAGGGTAGAGAGGGTGAAGTCATCGGCGCCGAGCCAGCCCCTTCACCAGGAAAAAAGGGTACAAACAGAGCCTGCTTGTACGGTGCCGGCGAACCCAGCATGAATGCCAATGGACCTGTGGGACCAGCAGGTGCACCAGAAGGGGCCATAGCTCTGTTAAATATGCTAAACATAGCACTGAGGAACACTGAAGGATCTGCTCCCGGAGCCGGGAAGGCAGGAAACCTTTGCTCCTCCTGAGGTGTCTGAACCAACTCCGTTACTTGCACACCCGACTCCTGATCATGAGTAGACCCAGGAGAAAACTGAGCCTTAGGGCTCTCCAGGGTCTAGGAGATTTCAATCAAAGTCTGCACTGGAGAAGCCTGTGGACTCCAAGGCTGAGGAGACACTGTAGGGCTGATCTCCCACGCCGTGCGGTGCCGTGTCGGAGGGGACTGAGACAGAGACTGATCTCTGGAAGAACAACGTTGAGATTCGTGTTGGCGCCCCTTCTTATGCGACTTCGAGGATCTATGTGATGATGACTTCCTCGCCTTTGATTTTCAGTGACCTCTCTGCTCCTTCTTAGCTTTTGCCAAGAAAAGCTTACCCTCTCTTTCTTTCAAGGCCTTCGTGTTCATCCGTTGGCAGGACATGTACTCCTCCACATCCTGGTCTGAGCTCAGGCACCACAAGCAATATTCATGAAGATCCGTCACCGACATGCAACCCCCGCATTCATTACAAGGCTTAAATTCTGAATTTTTCAATGGAGACATGTAACGCCAAGTGGTAGGAATAAACCGTTAGCGTCGTAGGTGCGGAAAAAAGGGAACTGATGTCAGCACGCCAGCGAGGACTTCTTATTGCCACAATTACGTCAGACACAGTAGTAAGCGAGCCATGCAATTGTGACGTCCTCGTTGACGTGGGGAGCTAGGAAGAAAATTTCTGTTGAATGCTGGCGCATTGGGAGAATTCATAAGATGAGGAATCCACAGCTCTTGTATCCATCAGAAATACCCCTCTAGACCCAGCTCATGTCCTAGATGCAACATCGCTGGGGCGGCCTTTGTCCACATGGTCTGGTACTGTACAAAAATATTGGAGTTCTGGATACAGATCTTAGAACACTTAAAAGCAGTGACAGGATGGGACGTCTCCCTGACTATCACAAACTGTATATTAGGGCACCTACTGTTCAACCCCCCCAAAAATAAAATCACTAGAAGATATACAATATTAGGCTTAGTGGTGGCTAAGCGTCGAATTGCCATACAATGGATTAGTCTTACTCCCCGACACCAAGTGAGTGGAGAAAAGATTTATTGGAATGGGCAGGGGCTGAAGAGTCACAATGAGAAAAACCAGGAGGGATGCGGGGGCAGGGGAGTTACTGATAGCCTGGGCGGCCATGGCCCAAACATTAACACTTAGGTCCGCAGATGCGGGACTACTCCACGGTTGGCCCCGGTTAGGGTCTGAGAATACCTATGTGATCCAAATAAACCGTCCTGTATCAATGTCTATTCATAAATAATAAGTGCCCTACATGTACGAGGACCAGGGGATACATGACAAATATTGTAGCAATACCCGCAGACGTAGACAGTAAACAGAGACACCCTACGACATTCTCTGCTTGACTTGTACTGGTGGTTTGGGGTTTAATGGTTCTTATAATGTTGATGTAACAATAAAAACGTTTTTTTTAAAAAAGAAAAGAAAAAGAACGAAGGTAGAGCAACAGAAAGTGTTATCAATACTTCCAATGGCTTTTCGTTGTATATCTGTCAACTGCTCCGTTGTAAACTAATATTGACTTTATAATAATAAAGAAATTTGCAAAAAAAAAGAGAGTTAGTGCACAATGGTTTATGTACCCAGTGGAGTCCTGTACATCTTCCTGGGTAAAAATAGAAAAGAGAAAGGAACAAATGTATCTGTAATAATAAAATAATAAAATGTAGGGCAGTGTATGTAGAATAGGAAAGAATAGGGGTAGTTAGGATACCTGGTAAAACCCCTCTTCCGGCTCATGGTATACAGTATTTGGCTATGTGGAGTGAGTGATCTAAAATGATAATATAAAAAGTAAGTGTAACTGGAAACAGAAAAAACTCCCCATAGACTTATTTAGCATTATGCATACCTTTAACTCAGTCTTTTAGGAAGGCAGAAGTAATAATTAATGACAAAATAAGCAACACAATATAGTCATTCAAGAGTTCATAGTACGCCAGTACTCAATATATCCTTTTTATACTTCACAGAGTAAATGGCTCAAAAACACTGAGAACAGAAAAGGTTCCCAATACAGAATTGTTTTCAGGTAAGTATATCTGTAGCTTTAACTTAAGTACACTAGTGCATTGCATGTTGCTGTCATTTTAATAATTTGCATTATAATAATCTTGTTTGTTCTTTCTTTCACAGAATAACTTTTGGGAGTACAGCAGGAGCGGCCAAAGTTATCAGATAAGTATTTAATAAGTAAATACACTTTTAACACAGTGCGCGTTACCGCCTTAATAGGTAGAGTCTGTTGCTTTAATATCTTCTTTTGTCTTGTTTTATTTTCCAGGGTAGAATTCGAGAGGATAGCAGGAGTGCCTTTCATTCGAGTCCAAAGCTTCAAAAGTCGGGATAGAGCAGGAGCAGCCATTCAGTGAAACGTCAGAAGGGAAACCCGACGAGGTGAACGCCAAGAACGCCGAGAAACGGAAGTGCCTAACGGCAGAGAAACTGCAGATGCGTAGCTAGAATGCTACGAATTTCCTGCTGGGCAAGGAGCGGCCTTATTCAGGTCGTGCCCCGCCCTCGCCATATCCATTTACAGGAACACAGCAGGCGCAACAAGTGTGATTAGATACCCACAGTTAGCACTTTCTGCTTCTTGGCGTTATTTTTAGTTAAACCTTTAAAATTACGTATTTTCGGTTCTACTGACTGGATGTTTGTCGTTTTGGTCTCGTATTTATTAAAATCTTCTCTTTTTTTCTAAATTGGTGTGGGATTTTTCTTCTTTTATATTTTCACTTTATTACTGTTTGTGTGCTGTATAAATAGTTAACACAGTGCCTTTAAGTTAAGCCTGACTTCTTTTGTGCCAAACTACCAGAGGGTTAATCACAGGTTAATTTACTGACTTTTGTCATACACCCTGGCAAGGAAAAACCCTCAATCAAAAACCCAACTTCTTACAAGCCCACCTTGCAAACCCTACATATTTTAATTCACTAGAAAAACAGATCTAGGTCAAGTATCATGTTTCTGCCATCTGTCAGTATATATTATTCTTGAGATAATCACAGATCTGTCTTCCATCAAGTGTAGGAGTTAACCCAATAGAACTCATAGCCTGGGTCTATGTGGCTCACTGATCCTGATCCATCATAAAGTCGACACCAGCAGTCTTAGAAAAAAAATACAATGTGCCCCGTGAAAGGTGAAAGTGTTTAGAAACAGTGACATGGTCACAATGGGAAACAAATATGCAGATCAAGTGGCAAAGTAATGTGCACTTGAGAATACAACTGTGAGATCAAATGAGCAAATTACAATGGACAAATCAGAGTAAAATGAAACCACTGCAAGTTCTACTGAAAATATAAGTTATGTAAATAGTTTTTTATCAAATCCAGTACAGACAGCAGTGAGGAAACTCCAGGAGGTACCAGAGGATGAGAGACAACAGTGGGAACAAGTTTGCAACAGAAAATACAACGATGTTTGGGTTATTCCTGAATATAAATGTGTTCTTCCTGACAGTACGCTATAATCAATGGCTCGCTATTTACATGGCTAAAAACATGCAGGAAAGGATTACATGACCAGAACTTTCAGAAATATTGGTTAAATCCTGTCAGGTTAACAAGGTTCCTCACAACTGAGGGGCGACTTACCTGAAATCCGCTGCTGGGCCAAGTCAAATGCTGGGTCTGCAATAGAAAACAAAGACTTTTAATTTTGCAGGAACATACATGGAAACGAATGAAGCACAAACAGAGGAGGTGGAATTGAAAAGGACGGACTGAGAAAGATAGGACGAACATGAGCTTCTGCGGAGAAAAGAGGAAGGAGAACAGAGCAGAGACTACGCGGAAGACGCGGAATTCGCGAAGAAGAGGAATCCTTGCAACCCGGACCCACGCCACTCTGGGGACCTCCCTCGCACCACTGATGAAAGTGTGGAACAACCAGGGCAGAAGAATGAAGATACAGGCCCACAGGAAAGTCAAAGATCCCACTGGCCATGTGCTTCACCCCGCCAGCCAGGAGCGTAATTGCATACAGTTCTGGAGAGGGAAGGGCGGGGAGGTAACGGGTGAGGTGCACAGTAGTTAAATTAAAAAACTAGTATTTTATCAGCTTACCGATAACAGACTCCGTTGATAAGAAAACAAGTTACTTACCTGTAACTACAGTTATCCAGTATTGGTATCTTTCATAAAATCACATGCTTGAATCATCCCCGTCGTCGAAGTGGGAGTCCCACGGTACATAAAATAGCAATAATTAATAAAAAAAGTTTTTTTGCCATAGGCTATAATGGAGCCAGCAATTGCTCACATAGCCTATCCATGTCCTTTTGTGAAAGGACCCAAACCTGCCTGCTGTCCAATCAGGCACCAGCACCCTCTAGAACCTTCTCCGGAGAAGCTCCCTTCCTCAGATTTTCCAGCACGAGAGTGAAAAGTATAACCTGAGAGGAAATGCGAGCATCAAAGGGGAGGAGGGTGGGTTGCATGTGAATTTATGAAAGATACCAATACTGGATAACTGTAGTTACAGGTAAGTAACTTGTTTTCTTATCCAGTATTGGATCTTTCATAAATTCACATGCTTGAATCTGAATAGACAGCAGTATGGTTGATAAACATTGTATCCAGCGTGGATGGAGGGTGCGAGCATGAAGACCCTCTATCTCCAATATAAATCATAATAATAATCATAGTAAACTCATACATTTCTGATCGTGAGTTACAAAGGAATACAGATAATTTAAGTACGTGTACATAAATACTGAAATTCATATATATATATATATATATATATATATATATATATATATATATATATATATATATATATATATATAGATACATACACCTTACATATTCACATGGAAGCATAATAGAAAACATGGTTATTTGCATTTCAAATCATATGTCTATAACTAAGGAAAGGTCTCACCTTAATGAAAGAGATGGCGTAGAACAGCTTGTCCTACTAGAGAGTTTGTTCTTTGTGATGACTCCAAACAATAGTGCTGCGTAAAGGAGTGCGTAGTTTTCCATGTCGCAGCCTGGCAAATTTTATCAAGGGCAATACCTTGAAACAAAGCAGCCGATTTGGAGACTGCTCTTGTGGAGTGGGCTCTCGGGCGCCTAGTCAACGGTTTTCCTGCCTTGGTGTGACAAAATTGGATTGTCGCAGAAATCCATCGGGCTATAGTGGCCTTGGTTACTGCTGTTCCCTGTCGTCCCAGAGAATAAGATACTAGGAGTTGGTCTGATTTTCTGATGTGTTTGGTACTTTGGAGATAAAATTTTAGGCATTGTTTGATGTCCAAAGAGTGAAGAGTTTTCTCTGCGATCGTAGTAGGGTTTGGAAAAAAGGTTCGTAGAATAACAGGTTCATTGAGGTGGAACGAAGATGGAACATTGGGAATATATTTGGGATTGGTTCGGAGCATAACGAAGTCTTCAGAGAAAACCAAAAAGGGTTCTTTAGTAGTGAACGCCTGTATATCACTGACTCTCCTGGTGGAGGTGAGAGCAAGCAAGGTTGACACTTTCCAGGTGATGTACTTGAGCTCCGCCCTAAGAATGGGTTCAAAAGGGGCTTTCATGAGTTGGGAGAGGACAATATTAAGATGCCACTCTGGTGGAGGTAAGCGTACCGGAGGAAAGGTGCGGAACAGCCCTTTCATAAACTGTTTGATGACTCTGGATGAGCCGATAGATGGCATGTCAGCCGATCGCCTGTAAGAGGCTATAGCTGCTAGGTGAATCTTGACTGATGCATGGGAAAGACCAGCTTTGGAGAGAGAGAGCAGGTAAGAAAGAATTTGCTCAGGGTTAATCTGAAATGGGTGAAAATTATTCTGAGAGCACCAAACACAGAATCTCTTCCATTTGAGTTTGTATGTCTTGTTCGTGCTCTCTGCTCGTGCCTTAGATAATATAAGTCTCCATTCTTGATCAATGTTCATATTGTGGAACTCTCTGTACTCAGGAGCCAAGCATGCAAGTGTAGCGAAGTTGGGTCAGGATGTAAGATGAGACCCTGATTCTTCGTTAGAAGATTGTGGTTGCAAGGAAGGCGGACTGGATTGGCTACTGACCGGAGTTGGAGCTCCGTGTACCAGTACTGCCTGGGCCACTTGGGGGCTATGAGAATGATCCTGCAGCATTCGGTCTTCATTTTCCTGAGGAGCCTGGGAATCAGTGGAATGGGGGGAAAAGCGCATGCAAAGATCCCGGACCATCTTATCAAAAGAGCATTTCCCCACGACCCCGTGAGTGGGTATCGACTGGCGTAAAACTGGCATTTGGCGTTCAGATTGGTGGCAAACAAGTCTAGGATCGGCCGACCCCATCGTTGGAAGATGTCCTCGAGTATGGCCTGGTTGAGTTCCCACTCGTGACTGTTGTCGTCTGTCCTGCTGATAAAGTCCACTAGAGCATTGTTGACCCCAGCCAGGTGCTCCGCCCTGAGGCGGACGTTGTTCAGTGTGAGCCAGTTCCAGAGAGACTGAGCTTCTCTTGAGAGGGAGAGGGATCTTGTTCCTCCCTGCTTGTTGATGTAAAACATGCTTGTTGTGTTGTCTGTTCTGACTAACACTGATGATCCTGCGATGCGTGGCAGAAAAGCTTTGAGCGTGAGATGAATCGCCTTCAGCTCTAACAGGTTTATGTGCATCTCTTTTTGGAGCTTGGACCATCTGCCTTGAATGCGCATGTCCTGTAAGTGGCCTCCCCATCCTTCCAAGGAGGCGTCCGTGGTGATGACAAAGTCTGTTATTGGTGCCAGAAAAGTAAGACCGTGGGAGAGGTGGTTGATGTGAGACCACCATTCTAACGCCTGCCGAATTTTTGGTGTGATAGTTATTAAGTCGTCGAAGGATCCTTGCGACTGGGTCCATTGAAGTTGCAGTTCTTCTTGCAGTGGCCTCATTTTGAGTCTTGCTAGCCGTACTAGGACTATGGCTGAGGAAATCATGCCCAGGAGCGATTTGAATAGTCGTACTGAAACAAACTTTTTTGCGGAGATTGTGACAGCCAATTGGGTCAGCTTCTGCTGCCTTGCTAGGGTAAGATATGCCTTGTTTTGGATAGTGTCTAATTCTGCTCGCAGGAAAACTCTCCTGCATGCGGGAAGCACAACTGACTTCTGTAGGTTCACTGTTAGACCCAAACCGTTAAATAGTTTTAGGCAGGCGTCTGTCGCTTTGGAAGCTAGTAGAGATGACAGAGCTTTTATGAGCCAGTCGTCCAGGTATGGGAATACCTGGAAACCCTTGCTTCTGAGGGAGGCTGCGACCGGGGCAAGGCATTTCGTGAAGATTCTCAGAGCTGATCTGAAGCCAAATGGTAGGACTCTGAACTGATAATGGGCACCGGCTACTGTAAAACTAAGATATTTGCAATGCTTTTGGTGTATTGGTATGTGGAAGTAGGCGTCCTGGAGATTTAGAGTTGTCATAAAATCTCCAGGATTCAGGAGGTGCAAGATATCTGACAGTGTGATCATCCGGAAGGATTGTTTCCGAAGGAACTTGTTGAGTTTCCTGAGGTCTAGTATAGGACGCCACTCTCCTGACTTCTTCCTTATGAGGAAAAACCGGGAGTAGAATCCGAGACCCCGTTATTGCACAGGAACTGCCTCTATAGCCCCTTTGGCAAGAAGGCTGAATACCTCCGCTTGAAGCAGATGAAGGTGGAGAGACCTGCCTGATGTTGGTGGGTGAAGCAGTGGCTTTTGTGTGAATTCCAGGGTATGACCTCTTGTCACTATAACCAGCACCCATCTGTCTGATGTTATTTAGTTCCACTCTTGGATGAAGTTGGAAATATTTGCTCCTATTTGCTGATGTCGTGGGCATTGGGGGAGCATAGCCGGTGCCTGTAGAAGATCATTGTTTTCTGGGTTGGTCTCTGGATTGCGAACCCTGCCTTCGTTTACCTCCTTGTCTGGTATAGGAGGCAGTCGATGATTGCCTGTACTGCTGATGGTATGAAGGCCTGTACTGGGATTGCTGGTATTGTCTGTGGAAGGAACCTCGAAATGAGGTGAAACCTCTTCCTCTAGCCCCTCGAAAGGGCTGTTTCCGGTACTGCAGGGTACCCAGGGACTTGGCGGTGTCCGTGTCCGTCTTGATGGCTTGAAGTGCGTCATCCACATGTTTGCCAAATAGAGATTCGCCATCGTAAGGCATGTCTAGGATTCGGGACTGCACTTCTGGTCTAAAATATGTGGCCCTGAGCCAACCTTGCCGTCGTAAGACCGCGGCACCCGCTAGTTGGCGGAAACCAGTAGAGGCTATGTCAAGAGCGCAGTCGATAATTTCTTCCGACGTACGCTCACCTTCCTGTAGGATCTTTCGGGCCTCTGCTTGTTTATTTTCAGGGATGAGGTCCAGGAAAGGTTGCATGTCGGACCACATTTGGCGGTCATATCGACCTAGAATCGCTAAAGAATTTGCTGCCCTGACAGTGATTGCAGACATGGAGGAGAATCTCTTGCCTATATTGTCCTGCCTTCGACCTTCCTTGTCTGGAGGAGTAGAGATAGGCATCGATGGGTTTTTGGAGCGCCTTTGAGCAGCCTGTGAGATCACTGAGTCAGGCTTTGGATGGCCAGTAAGGCATGCCGGAGAATCTTTGGTTGCCTTGTATTTCTTATCCAGTTTTTGTGGAACTGGAGGAACCGTAGCCGGGTTTCGCATAATCTTTGTGCCCTCTATCCATATGAAATCAATAATAGGAATGGACCGTACCGACTTCCATGATTGCTCCTTGAAATCATGTAGGAAACATTCCGACTGGGAGACAGATGTTGGAAGGTGCAAACGTACCGCGGCTCTGTCCATAAGGTCCTCGGGCGGAGAATCAGAGGGAAGAGGTGGTGGTGGAGAAGGAGTGGGGGCCAAGTAATCATCCCATTCCTCGGTAGGATGTTGTGGAGTGGAAATTTCTCCTTCTTCTTGTTCCTCTTTCCCTGAAGTGGAACCTTCATCTCTGGGGGGTGCAGCTAACACCCAGTGGGATGTCAATCTTGGAGTAGCTGGAGGAGGAGGAACATCAACTGGTGTCACTGGAGAGACTGGCGCTGGTGGTTGATCATCCGCTGCCAGTGGGAACCTTCTCCTATAATCCTGAAGCATGGATTGTAAATCCTGGATTAAGGAGGAAGGCATTTGTACAGTATATCTGTGTTGAGGCTCTCGTGTTTAGTAATATTGTTCCTGATGAGAGCAGTATGGTTGGTATTGTTCATACTCATCCTCTTCATCCTCATCTTGGTACTTGACATGGAGCTGCGAGGGGCTATGTGCATCTCCGAATGGACCTTCGTCAGATTCCTCCCAGTCAAGAAGATGACTGGGTACTAAAGCCGACACCTTGTTTGGAGATGTGTCAGTTGGATAAATGTCCGGTGTAGGTAGAGATCTGATCCTGACCATGGCTCGGAGATCTGGAGACCTGGAAGAGGCAGGAGTGGCCTCAATCTGTCTACTAGGCACCAGTGCTGTGGATGGCGTGAAAGTTGATGCAGCCGTGGATGGTACAGATTTTTCGTCGTCGTAGACGGTAGTGTCTTCGTCGAGGATGACTTCTTTGATGGTGTCTCCGTCGATGGTGAAACCGCCGATGACAATGGCGTCGCTGACGTTGTAGTCGATGGGGCAGTCGTCGACGGTGTTGTAACCGACGATGTTTTTACTATACTCGTCGACAGAGTTTTGAGAGAGGGGATAGGATCCCTTACTGTCGATGTTAAGGTAGTCGACGCTGACGACGGTCTCGTCGACGATGTAGTGGAGACGGTAGTTGTTGGTACCGTCGTCGTCGTCACGGTCGTCGACGGTGTTGTCGTCGTCGATCTGATTTTTAGAGTAATTTTTCCAGAAGTGGAAGGCTCTGAGGAAGGAGATAGACGGTAGGACTCCTTCTTTTGAAGAGGAGAGGAAGGCTCAGAGGAGACTGAAGTCTGTAAGCCCTTCCCATGATGTGATTTCTGCCTCTTCCTGGATTTTTCTGTGTGGCCCAGGTCCTCAGATCTGGACCTTTTGTGTGGCCTCTCTGACCCACTCTCCTCACCTGAAGTACAGGATTTGGCCTGTAACCATGTCAGGAGCCTGCCCTCACGGTCTCTGAGGGTCTTTGTGGAGAAGGTGCGACATATTTTGCAGTCCTTAACCTGGTGTTGTGGGTAGAGACAATACAAACAGTCTTTATGTGGGGCATCCACATGGAGCCTTTTCTTTCCACAGGTCTTGCAAGGGCGGATAAGGCCTTTCCTAGAAAAATCCGACATATTTTCAACTCTTTTGAGAGAAAAAGTTCTGAAGTAGAAGAAAAACTGAGCAGAGCTCAGGGAGACTCCCTTCACACGACGTGCAGTAGAAAATCTGAGGGAGAAGGTTCTAGAGGGTGCTGGTGCCTGATTGGACAGCAGGCAGGTTTGGGTCCTTTCACAAAAGGACATGGATAGGCTATGTGAGCAATTGCTGGCTCCATTATAGCCTTTAGCAAAAAAAATTAATTATTAATTATTGCTATTTTATGTACCGTGGGACTCCCACTTCGACGACGGGGATGATTCAAGCATGTGAATTTATGAAAGATCCAATACTGGATAACACAACCATCAAGAGTTTTTATGCAATGGCTAAAATCGGTGTCGTAAAGAGAGCTTGAAAAGTGATGATTTAACCATGAAATAATTAGTCAATAGAAACAGTAAGAATTAAAGAACGGAACAGTTGCTCTCGACATTTGAATTCAGGTTATAGGTTTTTTTCGCCTTTTCTTTTGGTTTACATCCTTAATAGAATAGATATAAAGAGAATCAAACAGTAAGAATAGAGATTTTATAGGAAGAGAGAGGAAACAGAAGAAACTCACCCTGATATTATTAGAGAGGAAAATAAGACAAAATTAAAACCATATAAATTACTTTGGATTAGGTTGCTCTCGAGGATACCGGTGGCAGGACTTCAATGAACCTGGAGAAAGAAAGAGAATTCTAAATCATCATCTTGAACAGTCAGAACTGTCTCTAACCTAGTAAAGATCAGATGATTAAGCACTGTGATTAACCAAATAAAAGTCTATAATCAATACAAATTATCTTGGGCGAGCAGTCTTTTCTGTGCCAAGTGACAAATCAAGAACTTTTGTGGAAGATGTGTGTCAGGGATGGGTTGATTCCCAGCAAAAGATGGTTGATTCCCAGCAAAAGAAACAATCAGTGGAAAAGGACTATTGTTAAATCATATTGGCAAATTAGAGGGCTCATTTGCCAGACTCCAAGCAGATGTCATTGAGATGGAATGGTGCTTACCTGCAATCATAGTTCTCTCTCAAGAGAATCTCCACTGGGGAAATTTCCTGGTGAGAGAACTAAGATTACAGGTAAGAAAATATTCATTCTATCTCAGGGGAGCTAAATGAATAATCAGACACTCTCAATAATGTAGAAAGCCCATCCCTACAAACTGCAGTGGAAAAGAAAAGAGACTACTCATAGACCAGATTAAGCGAATAGATCACTCAGAGGTCTGTCCTACTTGAGCATCATTTCTAGTGTCTGAGTCCAAACATAAGTGTTTGGTAAAAGTGTAAACAGATCTCAACATAGCTGCTTTACATATTTCAGCAAAGGGTATGTTCCTCATTAAAGAACCTGTAGCCGGTTTCCTTCTAGTGGAATGAGGTTTAGGTTTACCGGACAGAACCTTATTTGCTTTCGGTAGCATGATAGGACGCAAGACACTATACATCAGGATATTGATTGTTTAGATGTGGCTAAACCTGTACAGACCAGGCTGTAGTTTATGAACAACTGATCAGACTTGCAGATATCTTCTGTTTTGTCTAGATACAATTTTTAAGACTTGCCCTAGAGTATCAAGAGGTCTTTCAGCTGGAGTGGAAAGAAAGTGGCCAAAGAAATTATCTGGTAAATGGGAAATCTGAAATAACTTTTGGTAAAAATTTCGTATGAGTCCTCATAGCCACCTTACTACTATGGAACACCGCATACATTCGTGAGAACATAATGCCTGAATCTCACTAACCCTATGTGCTGATGTAATAGCTTCAAGGAAAACAGTTTTCCATGAATGGTGTTGCAATGAGGCTTTTACGGATGGGCGAAAAGAGCCTGTATGAGGCGTAAAAGTACCACGTTCAACTCCCAGGGACAGCATATTGGAGGGGAAATTTTTTCAAATCCTATAAGAAATCTTGGCTAACAGGAATTTTGAAAAAAAGAGGTTTGTGAAGGACATTTTTTATTGGCAGTTATTGCCGCCAGATGAAATTTAATAGACGAGAATACAAAAACTCTTTCATTTAATAGAATAAGTTGAATAGGTTGATGGTCATTTAGTCTACTTGAGAATGTTCATGCATTCTTGTGGAAGATTCAAGCATCCATTTTGTACTTGCTCAGGAGAAATGCTGCCAAATTCAAAGAGGAGAGATTGGGATGAACCACCTTACGTCCGAACTTCATGTGAAGGTCCGGTCTGCATGGCCTCTCCATGTGTGGACTCTCCAAAATGTGAAGGTCTGTGAACCACCATTGTTGGGGCCACTTCGAAGCTATCAATGTTTTACTGGCCGTCGAGTAAGACAGTTTGATGATAACTGATGGAATCAGGGGGATCGGAGGGAAAGTGTAGAGAAATCTGCTGGACCAATCAATTCATAGGGCATTCCCCACTGTCCCTGAATGGTAGTACCTCAAGGCGAAGTTTGGGCCTTTATTGTTTTCTGTAGTTGCAAATAAATCTATGTGAGGGAAACCCCACATGCAGAAGATGCTTTGCACAACTTTGTTGTAGGGAACCCACTTGTGGTATTTCTTAAGAATCCTACTTAGGGGGTCCACTTGAACATTTTGAGCCTCTGGAAAATGTGTTGCAGTGATGCTCAGATCTATGGCTATCAACCAATAATACATTGAGTTTCACAAGACAAGGCACTGGATAGTGTGCTTTCTTGCTTGGTTCAAATAGTACATTATTGTTGTGCTGTCTGCCTGAACAAGAAGGGATTTGTGTTGAAGGACAGAAAAAAAGCCCTCACCACTAGATGAACCGCTTGTAGCTCAAGGAGATTTATGTGGTAAGTCATTTCCTTCACAAACCAGGATCCCTGGATTTGAGGGTGATCCATATGTGGACCCCAACCTAACGGAGAAGGATCTGTTACTATTGTCTGAGAGGGAACCTCCTGATGAAAGAGCATCCCTTGAAGGCGATTTTTCGGCTTACACCACCATTTGAGAGACTGCTTTGCTTTGAGGGAAAGTGTGATCTTGTTTTCCCAATTGCTTGAGTATTGATTCCATTGATGCTCTAAACATTCTTGAAGTGTCTCATCTGGAGATGGGCATTCAGTGTCAGAAATATGCATGATGCCATCAAGCCCAGGAGAGATGACACTTTTCTCAAAGTGGGGTGAGAGACTTTCATGAGAGAGTGACTTTGTAGACAAATGGATAACAGTCTTGCTTCCAAAAGATATGCTTTGCTGTATGGTGTCGATGGTGGCACCTGGATAATGCAGAGACTGAACTGGAGAGAAAATCAATTTGTTGTGATTGACATGCAAGCCTAACTGGTGGAAAGTACTAATCGTCATCCAATAATGGAGGTGTGCTTCTTGTTGCCTTAAAAAGCCAGTCGTCTCGGTACGGATAGATGGGTTTCCTGAGATGTGAGGCAACCTCTGGTATGCACTTCAAGAAGGTTCTGGGGGCTGATTTGAGGCCAAAGGGAAGTACCTTATACTGGTAGTGATCATGACATACGATGAACCTCAGAAGTTTGTGGTGTTTTCCGGCTATTGTAATGTGAACGTACGCATCCTGGAGATCTACTGAGCACAGCCAGTCTCACCAATGGATTTGGAGATGCATTTGATGTAATGCTGGCATTCTAAACTTTTCCCTCCATGTCTATTTGCTGGCGAGTTTCAGATCTAGTAAGGGCCTGAATTTGTTTTCGGGGCCTTTCTGCTTCACCACAAAAAATACAGGAATAAATCCCTAGGCCTAGTTGGCTAGAAGGAACAACCTCCACTGCCTGCTTCAGAAGAAGGATGCTCACTTCTCATCTGAGCATTTGTATATGTTGGTTGGATGGTTTTGGTGGAATATTTGGTGAAGGGCTAGTGCATCTGCAAGAATAACCTTTCTGTACAATATTCAGAACCTAGGCGTCTGTTGTGGTGGATTTCCCCCCTACCAGAGTGGGTAACGGAAGAAGGGGAAGCAGAGATTTGTTGTTTGCAGTCTGCAGGAGGCTTTCCTACTTGGGCTGGGTGGTAGCCAGCTCTTCCCTTGGGTTAACATCGTTGGTGCTCCTGAAAAATTATTTGCTGCTGCTGTTGGTAGTGACCTTGTAGCCATTGAGGGGTTTGAACCCTCTGCTGGTAGAAACGTCTTTTATAAGGCTTGCAAGTGTGTCTGCATTGCTTTTTGCCTTTTTTTAGACCCACTGCCTTCAAGGTCTCCATCTCAGTCATCATCAAAGCATTTTTGTCATTGGTACAAAGGTCAAATAAGGTGCTGCCCAAGAAGGGAAGATTAAGAATCCTCTGCTGAGATTCTTGTATGAGGGATGTAAGACGAGATTCTTGTTTGGGGGCTGTAAGACAAAGACAAGAATGCGGCTAAGGGCCAACTTGTGACAGTATCTGTAGGCTGCCAGCAGAGAAGAATTGGTAGTAGCACTAATAATGTGGTTGGAGCCCATCATGCCCTCATTAACCATTAGAGGAAGTCGTCTTTTTGACCTTTCTGCAAACAACTGCAAGGAGTCCCATACGGCTCTGTCATATCTACACAGCAGGGCACATGCATTTGCTGCTTTCTTAGTAGTGGTAGATGTACCCCATAGCTTGCATTCCACTAAAGCAAGCTTCTTACTCTTTGTGTCTGGAGGAACTGCAGATGAGAGTAGTAGAGTGCACTTTTCTTGCAGCTAGGATGACCACTGAATCATTGGGAGGATATGAATGAAGGAACAATGGGTTCTACTCCTCAAGTCTAAACTTTTTCTAGAGCTCCGACAGAGCTGATTTGGCTGCAGCCGGTGTAAGGAACAGCTCCATGACTGGTTCCAATAAACCCAGAACTAGTGGTAGGAGGGGTCTGTACGCCAGCCACTGAAGAAGCATCTCAAAGATTACCAACGTTGATGTTGTTGGGTTGACACAGTAAAAAATGACCGAAAAACACTTAACCAAATAAAATCCGTCAATTACAGTAGTTGTCAAACATCTTTTTGTGAGATTTTTGAGGGGAAAAAAAAGCCCAAAATGGTCGAGCTTAGTGTTCAAGATCCTGTCACCAGGAGCCAGAAAAAAACAAAACTGATGCAGGTGTCACCTGCTGGGCATGATGGGACACTGCTGGGCTGTGAGCCCTTAAAGGAATAGACTCCATTTTCATATCTTCACAGGGCTACATTGTCCTCTCCATCTTCATCCTTCATTTTTTAAAAAGGGTTTGTGAATGAGATTTTTATAGCCAAATAACACAATTTCAGTTAATGTACTTAATATACCTGGTTATATTGATATGATTTATATATATATATATATATATATATATATATATATATATATATATATATACATATATATATATATATATAGACACACACACTTATCTGTGTGTGTGTCAGTATATTTAGATACATATATATTACCCTTTTTCAAATGCAATCTGAAGCAGTAGGCCTCCCTGTAGCTGCAAAACATTACTATCTTAAGTATTTCTCCAGGCGTTACTGAAGAAAGGTGAACATCTACACATAAGAAGATATATTGTAAAGAAGTGTTCTGGGATTCCCACATGTAGGCAGGACTATTCACTGCTTATGATTATCAATGGAGATCCCCGCAAGAAAAGATTATTTACAATGGGATTAAATATGTTCTAATGACTGTCTGCTTGTTCTCTAAATGGGTTAAAGCTCGGAAATGCAATAGCATGACAGTTGCCAAACTCATATCAAGGAATTATTATTATAAGAACTAATGCACAAACTAACAAAATTATTATAGGGGTTATTATAAGGAACAGCATGCTTCACCCCAAACCATTCACCACCCTTTCTATATTCCTTTTAAATCACACCAAACCAGAAACCCAATGATTCCCAAATGCCATACTCTTCAAAAGCTTTGACTTCAGGTGAAATATTAGTAATATTATTGGCATTGCCAAAAACAAGATCATCCAGATCCGATAAAAAATATATCACAACAAGTCCACAAAATCTTGATATCCCTCAAATCATTTTATAGCTTTCAGGTGTACTTTCATCACATCAAAAAAGGCATCAAATTGAATAGACATAGCCAACACAAGATTCAAGGCACATACATCTTCGGTCACTGTGCCCTATAAGAATGGCTTACAAGAGGAGAGGTAAGAGACAGTTGTATGTTAGGTGAGTCACCATCACTGTACACCGACTAAGCATTGCAATGAATGGCCAGCACAATTATAACATCTTTTAATTTAAGTGTTTTTTAGTTTAAAATGTTATACCGTAAGTGACATTCTCACCTAAATATAACATCAGTTTAACCTCTCTTTTTTCAGTGAGTGGCATAGGTTTAAAAAAAAAAAAACTAAAGTAAGATGTTATTATCATACCTAACTATAAAGTCGTGTTAACCCTTGTTTTTTTCAGTGAACTTCTGAGGTTTTTTTTAAACATAAAGTAACAATATAAAGGCTTTATTTTATTTTAAAAGTCAGACCTGCTGACTTTGTCAAAGGTTCAGAAGTGAAATAAATATAAAAATAAAATACAAATTATGAAACTACATACAAATAAGAAGGAACAGTTTCTTATGTGTAACTGCAGTTCTCTTGTAGGGGAATCTCCATTGAAGTCATAAGCACTAAATAGTCCCAACCACATGCGGGGACACCAAAGCACTTTTTCATAATATATCTTCTTATGTGTAGATATTTGCATTTCTTTGGGAAGGCCTGCAGAGCCACTTGAGAAAGAAACATATTATGCAGCCTATAGGAGTAGGTAACAATGCCCTAATTCTTCACCTTGTATTTAAAAAGGGCCCAGGAGAATTATATATGCATATAATAATATGATATTTTGGTAAAACAGCATAAATGTCTTTCACAAACCCTTTTTAGGTAGAGTATAGAGAAGTAAAGAAGGACAGTGTAGCCCCATAGGCTGTCATTACATGAGTTAAAACAGAGACTGTGTCTGTAAGAGCCTAGAGGCCACCAGTATCCCATTATGCTTAGCAAGTGGCAGTTGTATCAGTTCTTTTTGAGGAGATGCTTGTATGTATGTATTGCTCATATTAACCCCTGTACAGTCCTCCTTAGAGGAGGGAGGATTGCTAATTACTTCAGTGGAGATTCCCCTGCAAGAGAACTGGATTACTGAATAGAGTAGCAAGCCCCTCCCTACATAAAGCGGTGGAGAAGACAGAGGAATTAGTAAGATAGCCAATTAAGCAAACAGATTTCTGAGTGAGGCCTGTCCCACTTGAGCATCTGCTCTAGCATCCGAGTCCAGGCAGTAGCGCTTGGTAAATGTGTGGACAGATCTCCATTGGCTGCCTTGCAATTATCCGCTAAAGGGATATTCCCAATTAAACCGTAATAGCCACTTTACCCCTAGTGGGGTGAGCTCTAGGACTACCTGTGAGTGTTTTGTTAGCCTTTTGATAGCACAAGAGGACACAGGAAACTATTCATCCGGAAATGGACTATTTAGATGTGGCTAACCCTGTATGAGCCGACCCTTCGCTGATAAACAGTTGGTTCAATCTGCAGATGTCATATGCTTTTTCTAGATAAAACTTCAAGACTCTCTTCATATCTAGGGAATTAAGGGGGTGATTCAGAATTCCGCCCCCATAATACCGCTCCGCGGTCAGAAGACCGCAGAGGGTATTATGAGTTTTTCCCTGGGCTGGCGGGCGGTCTCCAAAAGACCGCCCGCCAGCCCAGGGAAAAACTCCCTTCCCACGAGGATGCCGGCTCGTAATCGAGCCGGCGGAGTGGGAAGGTGCGACGGGTGCAGTAGCACCCGTCGCGTATTTCAGTGTCTGCAAGGCAGACACTGAAATACCTTGCGGGGCCCTCTTACGGGGGCCCCTGCCGTGCCCATGCCATTGGCATGGGCACGGCAGGGGCCCCCAGTGGCCCCGCGACCCCCCCTACCGCCATCCTGTTCATGGCGGCTTTCCCGCCATGAACAGGATGGCGGTAGGGGGGGTCAGAATCCCCCATGGCGGCGCAGCAAGCTGCGCCGCCATGGGGGATTCTGAGGGCAGCGGTAAACCGGCGGGAGACCGCCGGTTTACCCTTTCTGACCGCGGCCAAAGCGCCGCGGTCAGAATGCCCTGCGGGGCACCGCCGGCCTGTCGGCGGTACTCCCGCCGACCCTTGCCCCGGCGGTCAAAGACCGCCGGGGTTAGAATCAGCCCCTAAGTGTTCTTTCAGCTGGAGTAGAGAGATTGTGAAAGAATGTAGGTAAAGAGATGGTTTAATTTATGTGGAAATCCCAAATAACCATAGGGAGAAATTTTGTGTGAGTCCTCATGACCATGTTATTAGAATGAAAAACTGTATAGGGTTCGTGAGAACATAACACTTAGATCTCGTTAACCCTGCGGGCTGATGTTATTGCTACAAGGAAGGCTGTTTTCCAAGAATGATGTTGCAGGAATGCCTTTTGAATGGGCTCAAAATTGCTCCTCCTAAGTTGTGAAAGGACTCTGTTGAGTTCCCATGGGGTTGAAGAATACCTAATGCGAGGGAAAACCTTCTTCAACCCTTGTTGAAAATCCTTTATTACAGATTTTGAAAAAAAGAGGTTTGTGAAGGACATTTTCAGTAGACAGTAAGGGCTGCCATGTGAACCTTTATAGAAGAGAATTGCAAGCACGATTTTGCCAAGTGTGGCAAGTATGGAAGAATGGCATCTTCTTGGCAAGTCGTAGGGTGCATATTATTGGAGGAACACCAAATGCAAAATCTCTTCCACCTGAAGGCATATGCGGAATGGGTGGAAGTTCGCTTAGCCTCTTTGAGGATCTCCAATCAGTCTTGTGGCAAGTTCAAATGTCCGTACTGTACAAGATCAGAAATCATGCAGCCAAATTCATGGAGGAGCGGTTCGGGTGTACCATCTGGCCTCCGAATTTCATTAGCAGGTCTGGCCTGCATGGCAGTTTGAGATGTGGACCCTCTGACTGGTGAAGAAGGTCCGTAAACCATTGATCTGGCCACAACAGAGCTACTGGAATCATTTTGGCTTTCAAGTAGGACAGATTGACGAGGACTGCTGCAATCTGGGGAATTGGTGCAAAGGCCTAAAGAAATCTGCCTTACCAGTCTATCAATAGGGCATTCCTCAGTGTCCCTGGTTGGAAGTATCTTGAGGCGAAGCTTCTGCATTTTTTGTTTTCTGCTATGGCAAGCAACTCGATGGTTAGAGTGCCCCACAACTTGAAGATGTTTAACACGATGTTGTCGTGTAGGACTCATTCGTGGTTTTCGTGTAGAACTCTGCTGAGTTTTGTGTAGAAATCTCCCCGAGCATTATGGACACCTGGAACGCGAGTTGCTGTGATCGTCAGGTTTCTGGCTATGAGCCAATTCCAGATTCTTTTGGGCCTCGTGTGACAAGGACCTGGAACTAGTCCCTCCCTGGTTGATGAGGTAGTACATGGCAGTTGTATTGTCTGTCTGAACAAGCAAGAATTGGCTTTTGGACAGTGGCCGAAATGCCCTGAGCGCCAGATGGACAGTGCGTAGTTCAAGGAGACTGATGTGACAGGTCATGTCTCTCTGTGGCCACTTGCCCTGAATTTGGAGGTGATCCATGTGGGCTTCCCATCCTAGTACTGATGCATCCCTCACTATTGTTTGAGGAGGAACCTGCTGATAAAATGGCATTCCTCGAAGTAGGCTGGATAAAGAACACCACCATTTCAGAGACTGTTTTGCAAGAAGGGATAGTTTTATCTTGTCTTCCCAGTCACCCGTCAGTTGGGCCCATTGGTCCTGAAGACATTTCTGGAGAGGGTGCATGTGGAGATGAGCATTTGGTGTAAGGAAGATGAATGAAGCCATTGAATGGAGAAGAGACGATACTGCCCTCACCTTTGGATGAGAGACTTTCGTGACAGAATGACACTTCTGAAGTATTGATAAGCATCTCTTCTCCAAAGAACACACTCTTGCCAGTATTGTGTCGAACGAGGCTCCCAGATAATACAAGGTTTGGTCTGGGATAGGCGTTGATTTGCTGAGGTTGACATGGAGCCACAACCGTTGAAGGAGATTGCAAGTTCAATTGTAATGAAGCTGGGCTTCCTGAGACATTGACTCCTTGATTAGCCAGTTGTCTAGATATGGGTAGACAATTCAGTGCTTCCTGATGTGGGCAGCCACTACTACTGTGCACTTGTAGAGAATTTTGGGTGCTGACTTCAGGCCGAATGGAAGTATTTGGTACTGATAGTGGTCCTGCCCCAGCACGAACCTCAAGAACTTTAGATGTTTTCTGGCGACTGGAATATGAAAGTATGCATCTCGAAGGTTGTAAGTGGGGATAGGCTTGATGTAATGTCAGCATACAGAACTTTTCCTGCCAAATCCTTTTGTTGGCTGTTTGAGGTCAAGTATGGGTCTGAATTCATTCTTGTCTTTTTCTTCACCAGAAAGTATATGGAATATATGCCTGTTCTTCATTGTCTATGGGGAATGGGTTCCACCACCTGTTTTCGTAGGAGGATGCTGACTTCTGACCCCAGCAATAGGAGATGGAAACTGTACAGTTCTGGCGGTATGGACAGTGGAGGGCTGATGAATCTGAGCCAATACTCATTTTGCACAATTAGTAGAACCCAGGCTTCATTTGTTATGTTTTTTCACTCTGCCAGATAGTGAGAAATGCTTCCGCCCGCCGGAGTGGGTAACAGAAGAGAGATGTAATAATTCAGGATTTTGATCCTGATGGTTGTTTGCCCCCTTGAGCAGGCTGCTAGGTGGATCTTCCCCTAGTCAGCTTCCATTGGTGTTGCGAATGGGGTCATTGGTGCTGTGACTGGTGGCGAGCCTGATCCCACTGAGGGCTTCGAAGCCTCTGAGTATAGAAGCAGTGTTGATAGGGCCAGAAAGATGTTCTTTGGGTTTCTCTAAGCTTACTGTCTTAAGAGTCTCCATTTCAGCCTTCATACATGCCATCTCATAATCTGTGTGGCTTTCAAATAGAGTAGAGCTGGAGAATGGGAGATTTAGGTGGTCATTCTGACCCTGGCGGTCTTTGACCGCCAGGGCGGAGGACCGCGGGAGCACCGCCGACAGGCCGGCGGTGCTCCAATGGGGATTCCGACCGCGGCGGTAAAGCCGCGGTCGGACCGGCACCACTGGCGGGGTCCCGCCAGTGTACCGCGGCCCCATTGAATCCTCCGCGGCGGCGCAGCTTGCTGCACCGCCGCGGGGATTCCGACCCCCCCTACCGCCATCCAGATCCCGGCGGTCGGACCGCCGAGATCCGGATGGCGGTAGGGGAGGTCGCGGGGCCCCTGGGGGCCCCTGCAGTGCCCATGCCACTGGCATGGGCATTGCAGGGGCCCCCGTAAGAGGGCCCCTACATGTATTTCACTGTCTGCTGCGCAGACAGTGAAATACGCGACGGGTGCAACTGCACCCGTCGCACAGCTTCCACTCCGCCGGCTCGATTACGAGCCGGCTTCATCGTGGAAGCCTCTTTCCCGCTGGGCTGGCTGGCGGTCTGAAGGCGACCGCCCGCCAGCCCAGCGGGAAAGTCAGAATTACCGCCGCGGTCTTTCGACCGCGGAACGGTAACCTGACGGCGGGACTTTGGCGGTCGGCCTCCGCCGCCCGCCAAGGTCAGAATGAGGGCCTTAGTATTCTCTGTTGAGACTCTGGTGTTAGAAATGGGGTCTCCAGTTGGCAATCAGTTTGCACCCTGTCCAAGCAGGGACCTTCACTCTAGTCAGGGTAAGGGAGAATCACAGCTCAGATAACCCCTGCTCACCCGTTTGGTAGCTTGGCACAAGCAGTCAGGCTTATCTCAGAGGCAATGCGTAAAGTATTTGCACAAACACATACAGTAAAACAGTGAAAACCCCACAAAATGACTCCGTGACAGTTTAGAAAAATATTTATTTAAATCAAACAAGACCAAAATGACAAAAATCTAACATACACAAGTAAAGATATGAATTTTTAGAGTAAATAGTCTTAATCCATAGAAATCAATGGATGCGTTGCTTTAGCACAAAGTATCTAGTGTGTCAAAAATAAGGCCGCACGGGCGAGCATGCATCGGAAAAGCAAAGCAATGCGTTGATTCCTTACTCGCAAGTGTGGCCGTGTGGTGATTCTTTTTCCGCCGGGTAAACGATGCATTGGTTTCCCATAGACACCGAGGCTGCTTGTCCGGGTGATGTTGAAGATTTTGACTCCCAGGGACAATGCGTGGAAAATCCAGATGCACGGTGACGATGAATCCGCGCTGAGCTGCCGATGCATTGATTTCACCGGCGCTGCATTGATTTTTCAGCCGCAGTGCAGGTGCTGCATCGATTTTTCTGCCACTCGGCTCCGGTGCGTGGACTTTCCCTCTGGTTCTGCCAGCTTCTCCTTCCCGGGGTCCAGGGACTGGATGTGGTACCACTTGGCACGTCAGGAGGTTTCAGCAAGAGAGCCCAGGTGCTGGCAGATAAAGTCTTTGATGTCCCTGAGACTCCTTAACAGGAGGCAAGCTCGGTCCAAGCCCTTGGGGAATCTTCACAAGCAGGATACACAGCACAGTCCAGTCTTTGTCCTCTCTACAGCAGAAGAAGCAACTGTGGGCCAACCTAGCAAAGCACACACATCAAAGGGGCAATACGCCTCCTCACAGCTTTTCAGCTCTTCTCCTTGGCAGAGATTCCTCTTGATCCAGAAGTGTTCTAAAGTTGTGGGGTCAGCAGTCCTATATTTATGCTCATTTCTGCATTTTAAGTAGGCAAACTTCAAAGGAAAGTCTTTGTAGTGCACAAGACCCTGCCTCTTCCTTGCCCTGCCCCAGATACACTCCAGGGGGTTGGAGGCTGTACTGGTGTAGGGCAGGCACAGCCCTTTCAAGTGCAGGTGTCAGGTCCTCCCTCCCACTCCAGCCCAGGAAGACTCATCTGGATATGCAGGACATACCTTGGCTCCCATTGTGTCACTCTCTGGAGTGAATTCACAAACAGCCCAACTGTCAGTCTGACCCAGACGTGTCCTCAGCAGCCAATCAGAGGCACAGAATGGGTAAGCAATAAAATACCCACCTTCTAAAAGTGGCATTTTGAAACAGACAATCCAATAAACAACTGTAACAGGAGGATGGGTGTGACAAACCAAAAGGCCGCCTTAGGTAGTTTTTCTAGGTAAATTATTTTATTTATTTTTATAATGATTTCATATGAGATAGTCTTTGTGGACGGTTGTCTGAGTAAGGATATCGTCTCTTCTTTTTCCCAGTCCTCTGGCTCCTGAATGACAGTCGCTAGCAGGGCCTTCTGGACTTCGGTGACGAACCTTTGGAGAAAAAATAATGGGTTTTCTCTTTTGGTCTCTTCAGCCCACTTACCACACTACCTTGGTGTTTTATTTTATTATAATATTTTTTTCCAAGTGGCTTCGTGCTCCCAACAATTCCTCTTTTACACCACGGCGAATAGGCTCATTGAGGATGTCTGGTTATTTATTGTACACTTTTGTGCCCGTGCAGACTCCCCCCCCCCTTTTTTTTAGGTGATGCAGTGCTGCCAGGTATTTAGTTTACAGTCCCCACAGCCCCTCCTGTATTGCTAACCACACTGCAGCAATCCCCAACCCCAGCAAGGAACTTGCCTAGGGCCACAGCTCTGGGGTTGAGCCGTGGCGTTCCCATCCAGGCTGCCTCTCCTCAGGATTTCTTCCTCGCTCTCTGGTTTCCCAGATGATGTGATCTCTGATTGTCTGTCTCCATCGATTACTTCTCCTCCGATATTGTCCACACTTCTGGTTCTCCGCTCTCTCCCCTCTCTGTCCGAATAACGTAACTCCTTCTCACGCTGAGCCCACTCCTCCGTTTCCTCGTCCTGCGGTAGTCCGTCACTCCGCTCTCGGACTCCTTCTGGGTCTTTCTCCTCTTCTAGCACTTCTCCTCCGCTTTTGAGCCGATGGAAGCCTTCACCGTGAACAACTAGAATGATGGCAGGGCTCTCCAATGTGCAGTCTGTAAACATGCAGTTTCCTCACACCGACCTTACCAAAAGTTGTATTTTTAAATTGTCAGTTCAGACACCCCAAACTCTACATCTCTATCTGCTCCCAATGGGAAATTGCACTTAAAATGTATGTAAAGGCAATCTTCAAGATAACCTATGGCGAGCTAGTGCTTGAAATAGTGAAAAACAAATTTGGCAGTATTTCACTATCAGGACATGTAGAACACACCAGTACATGTCTTACCTTTTAAATACACTGCACCCTGCCAATGGGGGTGCCTAGGGCCTATTTTAGGGGTGACTTACATGAAGTAAAAGGGAAGGTTTGGGCTTGGCAAGTGGGTACATTTGCCAGATCAAACTGGTGGTGCAAACCCACACACACAGACACTGCAGTGACAGGTCTGAGACATGTTTACAGGGCTACTTATGTGAGTGGCACAATCAGTGCTGCACGCTCACTAGTAGCATTTGATTTACAAGCACTGGGCAACTCTAGTGCACTTTGCTAGGGACTTAGTAGTAAATCAGATATGCCACTCAGGGATTACCAATCATAATCACAATTTACACAGGGAGCACTGGCACCTCAGAACTGGTCAGCAGTGGTAAAGTGCTCAGTGTACCAAAAACCAGCAAAAACGAAGATCACCACACAGTTAAAAATACAGGAAGCAGAGACAAAAAAAACAGGGGAAACCACACCAAGGATGCCACGTCTATCATCTGGCTTGAGGTATGTGAGGTGGAGCCAAGAATGCCTCCTCAGAGCGATGCTATGGCAGTAGTTATGTGCTGCTAACAGGGAAGAGCTTGCTGCAGCACTTATGATTTGATTGGAAACCATTAAGCCTTCACTGAGAATTTCCATGAAGTCTTCTCTTTTAGCTCTGGGGAGATGTTCTGAGAACCGTTGCATGGATTCCCATATTGCCCTATCATATCTGCCAAGAAGAGCAGTTGCAATGGCCGCATTTATAGTGGTTGCCGCAGTGCTGCAAACTTTACGACCCTAGTACATCTTTCCACTCTCCTTATCAGGAGGTACTGTAGAAGAAGGAGTAGATGCATGGTGCTTTTTTGCTGCCACTACAATCACTGAGTCTAGAGATGGGTCAGTATGGAGAAAGGCAAGATCTTGCCCCGGAGGTCGATATTTATTTCTTTTAAAGCCTCAATGAAGCTGGTTTAACTTTGGCTGGAGTCAGAAAAAGATCCATAGCCGGTTCAAGGAGCCCTGGCACCAGCGGTAGTAATTGTTGTGATGCTGATCTGCGTTGCAGTGTTTTGAAGTTCACTGAGGTTAAGAGAGGCGGACTCGACATGGGTATGTTAAGCTTTGTCCCTTTCTGGCATGGCATGGATGGCACTGTGCTAATCCTATGCTTAAAAACTTTGCTAGAAAAACTGAATCTTAAGGTGAGACGATTCAGAGTGTGGCCGGTGTTGTAGGGGGACCTATTAAGATCCATCTAAAGTTGGGAACTACATAGCGTTCCCTGCTTCCTTATTTGCGTAATTTATGCAGCTCTCTAAGCATGAAAGGGTATTGTTTTGACTTATACTGGGTGCTCCCTTGTGTCTGGACAAAGCTATACCACTCTGAAGAGCTCCAACAAGAGCAAACCCCATGTCAGGGGTTGCTTGTATGAATTCCACGTTGACGTGGATGGTATTTTACCAATTCAAAACTGTAATACTCTACCTGAAGTGGTAAAAGTCTTTGCCATTTTACAGTTCAGCATGGATGGCACTGTGCTAATCCTATACTTAAAAACCTTGCTACAAAAACAGACATTTGGGGTGAGCAGATTCAGTGTGTCACTGGTGTTGTAGGGTACTTTATATAGGAGCTGCTCTCCATCTAAACTTGGGAACTACCCAGAGTTCCCTGCCTCCTTCTTATTTGTGTGTGTGTGTGTATATATATATATATATATATATATATATATATATATATGATATATATATATATATGTTAAATGGCATGTGTAGCAGCAGATGCCATCTAGTGTTGGGCTCGGAGTGTTACAAGTTGTCTTTCTTCGAAGAAATCTTTTTTTTTGAGTCACAGGATCGAATGACTCCTTTCGGTGATAGTGTGCATGGGCATCGACTCCTTTTTTAGATTGTTTTCTTTCTGCTGTCGGGTTCGGGTGTGTTTCCTCGCGCTCTGAGACTTTCGAATCGGAAACGTTAAAATAACTTTATTCTACCGCCGGTATTGTTTCGATCGCGTTTCCATCTGTAATTAAGGCGATAGTACCATCGGAAACCAGAAATCGCCCGTTTGGGTGCTCGTGCCCTACTCAGGCCTGTTCAGGCCTACCACGCCGGAGCCTGATGGATCGGACTCCATTCGGATTCTGTCCTCAATGCCATACAAAATTCCCCTACACAGATCAACATGTGGTATATAATCTCTGTCTCTGTCCGGAACATCGAGAAGAAGACTGTGAAGCTTGTCGGTCATGCCGGTTGAAAAAGACACTGCGTGACTGGAGAGCTAGGAGACTCTAAATGGTGTTGAAGCATACAGGGTCCACGACACAGTAGAAGAAGAGCAGGCACTGACTCCAAAGCAGACTCGGATGAAGACAGCCAACCGATCACTGCGGCTCAGTATTGTGAGTACACCTGCCCCTAAACCCACTTCCAAGAGGCCTATTAAGGCCTTGGGTGCACCACTGCCAGAGAGCCATGGTTCCACATGAAAGAATATCGTCGGCAACCGACTTTCGGGTTCGGCACCGAAAAAGGCCACACCTGTTTCGATGCCGGAGTTGAGCAAATCTATTAAAAGCTCGACACTGCAGAATTCGACGTCCGGCTTCAAAGCCGAAACCACAGGCTGTATCTTCGGGACCGAAAAAGTTATCCACCACTTCAGAGCCGAAATCATCTTTTTATAAAGAGGAACAAGGACTTTCAAGCCGATTAAAACACAGCTCAAAGACAATTGATGAACAATCCTATAAAACAGCTAGAACATCAGAATATCTTTCTAAAGACTTGTAGGAGGCTGGCCTGGCTTGTAGTGGGTACCAAGGGGTACTTACACTCTGTACCAGGTCCAGTTATCCCTTATTAGTGTAGAAGAGGTGTTTCTAGCAGCTTAGGCTGATAGAAGGTAGCTATAGCAGAGCAGCTTAGGCTGAACTAGGAGACATGCAAAGCTCCTACTATACCACTGGTGTCATATGCACAATATCATAAGAAAACACAAATCACAGATATACTAAAAATAAAGGTACTTTATTTTTATGACAATATGCCAAAAGTATCTCAGTGAGTACCCTCAGTATGAGGATGCCAAATATACACAAGATATATGTACACAATACAAAAAATATTTAGTAATAGCAAAAGGAAGTAATGCAAGCAATGTAAAGTTACAGTAGATTGCAATAGGAGCACATAGGTATAGGGGCAACACAAACCATATACTCCAAAAGTGGAATGCGAACCACGAATGGACCCCAAACCTATGTGAGCTTGTAGAGGGTCGCTGGGACTGTAAGAAAACAGTGGGGGTTAGAAAAGTAGCCCCCCCAAGACCCTGTAAAGTAGGTGTAAAGTGCACCTATATTCCCCAGAGAGCACAGAAGTCGTGATAGGGGAATTCTGCAAGGAAGACCAACACCAGCAATGCAACCAAAGTGGATTTCCGGGCAAGAGTACCTGTGGAACAAGGGGACCAAGTCCAAGAGTCGCGACCAAGTCGAGAGTGGGCAGATGCCCAGGAAATACCAGCTGAGGGTGCAAAGAAGCTGCCACCGGATGGCAGAAGCTGTGGATTCTGCAAGAACGAAGAGGGCTAGAAACTTCTCCTTTGGAGGATGGATGTCCCACTTCGTGAAGAAGCTTGCAGAGGTGTTCCCACGCAGAAAGACCGCAAACAAGCCTTGCTAGCTGCAAGGGTCGCGGTTAGAGTTTTTGGATGCTGCTGTGGCCCAGGAGGGACCAGGATGTCGCCACTTGGATGAGGAGACAGAGGGGGCGCCCAGCAAGTCAGGGAGCCCTCACAGAAGCAGGCAGCACCCGCAGAAGTACCGGAACAGGCATTTGGAAGAGGAGTGAACCGGAGCTCACCCGAAGACACAAAAGGGAGTCCCACGACGCCAGAGGACAACTCAGAAGGTTGTGCACTCCATGTTAGAGTGTCGGGGACCCAGGCTTGGCTGTGCACGAAGGAAATCCTGGAAGAGTGCACAGGAGCCGGAGCAGCTGCAAATCATGCGGTACCCAGCAATGCAGTCTAGCGTGGGGAGGCAAGGACTTACCTCCACCAAACTTGGACTGAAGAGTCACTGGACTGTGGGAGTCACTTGGACAGAGTTGCTGAGTTCCAGGGACCATGCCCGTCGTGCTGAGTGGGGACCCAGAGGACCGGTGATGCAGTCTTTTGTTGCCTGCGGTTGCAGGGGGAGGATTCCGTCGTCCCATGGGAGATTTCTTCAGAGCTCCTGGTGCAGAGAGGAGGCAGGCTACCCCCAGAGCATGCACCACCAGGAAACAGTCGAGAAGGCGGCAGGATCAGCGATACAAGGTTGCAGTAGTCGTCTTTGCTACTTTGTTGCGGTTTTGCAGGTGTCCTGAGCAGTCAGCGGTCGATCCTTTGGCAGAAGGTGTAGAGAGAGATGCAGAGGAACTCTGATGAGCACTTGCATTCGTTATCTAAAGAATTCCCCAAAGCAGAGACCCTAAATAGCCAGAAAAGGAGGTTTGGCTACCTAGGAAGGACGATAGGCTAGTAACACAGGTAAAAGCCTATCAGAAGGAGTCTCTGACGTCACCTGCTGGCACTGGCCACTCAGAGCAGTCCAGTGTGCCAGCAACACCTCTGTTTCCAAGATGGCAGAGGTCTGGAGCACACTGGAGGAGCTCTGGGCACCTCCCCTGGGAGGTGCAAGTCAGGGGAGTGGTCACTCCCCTTTCCTTTGTCCAGTTTCACGCCAGCACAGGGCTGGGGGATCCCTAAACCGGTGTAGACTGGCTTATGCAGAGATGGGCACCATCTGTGCCCATCAAAGCATTTCCAGAGGCTGGGGGAGGCTACTCCTCCCCAGCCCTGACACCTTTTTCCAAAGGGAGAGGGCGTAACACCCTCTCTCTGAGGAAGTCCTTTGTTCTGTCTTGTTGGGCCAGGCCTGGCTGGTCCCCAGGAGGGCAGAAACCTGTCTGAGGGGTTGGTAGCGGCTGCAGTGAAACCCCGGGAAAGGCAGTTTGGCAGTACCCGGGTCTGTGCTAGAGACTCGGAGGATCATGGAATTGTCTCCCCAATGCCAGAATGGCATTGGGGTGACAATTCCATGATCCTAAACATGTTACATTGCCATGTTCGGAGTTACCATTGTGACGCTATACATAGGTAGTGACCTATGTATAGTGCACGCTTGTAATGGTGTCCCCGCACTCACAAAGTCCGGGGTATTTGCCCTGAACGATGTGGGGGCACCTTGGCTAGTGCCAGGGTGCCCACACACTGAGGCCCATATTTATACTTTTTGACGCACAACTGCGCCAACGCAGTTGTGCGTCAAAACTTTTACCACTGGCTAACGCCATTCCAACGCGCCATGCGGGCGCCTTATTTATGGAATGATGTTAGCCAGCGCTGCGGACTGGTGTGCGTAAAAAAAAATGACTCACACCAGGCAGCGCCGGCGTATGGGAAAATGGGGGTTGTGCGTCAAAAAATGGGGCAAGTCAGGTCTGAGGCAAAAATCAGGCCTCAAACCAGATTTGCGCCATTTTGTTTGACGCCCAACCTCCATTGACATGACTCCTGTCTTAGCAAAGACAGGAGTCATGCCCCCTTGCCCAGTGGCCATGCCCAGGGGACTTATGTCCCCTGGGCATGATCATTGGGCATAGTGGCATGTAGGGGGGCCCAAATCAGGCCCCCCTATGCCACAAAAAAAATCTGAAAAAAATACTTACCCGAACTTACCTTTCCTTCCCTGGGATGGGTCCCTCCATCCTTGGGTGTCCTCCTCCTTGGGTGTCCTCCTGGGGTGGGCAAGGGTGGCAGGGGGTGTCCCTGGGGGCAGGGGAGGGCACCTCTGGGCTCCTTCCGAGCCCACAGGTCCCTTAACGCCTGCCGTGACCCAGGCGTTAAAAAACGGCACCCATCAGGCTGTGCGTCGTTTTTTAAGGCCCACCCCCTCCTGTGCGTCAAAATGACGTCAGAGTATAAATATGGGGCACAGGCCTTAAAGTCATTTTTTGGAAGGGAACGCCTACCTTGCATATAATTAACGCAAGGCTGGTTCCCCCTTCCAAAAAATGACGCACATGGTGGAATTTTGACACCCGCGGGGTCGGACGTCAAAGTATAAATATGGGGCAGGGTTTGCGCCGATTGTGCGTCAAAATTTTTGACGCACATTTGGCGCAAACAGAGTATAAATATGCCCCTAAGTAACTTAGCACCCAACCTTCACCAGGTGAAGGTTAGACATATAGGTGACTTATAAGTTACTTAAGTGCATTGGTAAATGACTGTGAAATAACGTGGACTTTATTTCACTCAGGCTGCAGTGGCAGGCCTGAGTAAGAATTGTCAGAGCTCCCTATGGGTGGCAAAAGAAATGCTGCAGCCCATAGGGATCTCCTGGAACCCCAATACCCTGGGTACCTCAGTACCATATCCTAGGGAATTATAAGGGTGTTCCAGTATGCCAATGTGAATTGGTGAAATTGGTCACTAGCCTGTTAGTGACAATTTGGAAAACAGAGAGAGCATAACCACTGAGGTTCTGGTTAGCAGAGCCTCAGTGAGACAGTTAGTCGTCACACAGGGAACACATACAGGGCACACTTATGAGCACTGGGGCCCTGGCTGGCAGGTTCCCAGTGACACATACACTAAAACAACATATATAAAGTGAAATATGGGAGTAACGTGCCAGGCAAGATGGTACTTTCCTACACAACCCCCCCCCCAAACGAAGGACAATAAGACTAGCCAAGACCTAATGAGTCTTCATTGTCTAAGTGGAAATATCTGCATTGGAGTGGTTACTCCCAGGTCTATGTTCCACTGTATAGTCCATTCCCTGGAGAGATATGGACCACCTCAACAATTTAGGGTTTTCACCTTTCATTTGTTTTAGCCAAAGTAGAGGTTTGTGGTCTGTCTGAACAATGAAGTGAGTGCCAAACAGTTATGGCCTCAACTTCTTCAGTGCCCAGACCACAGCAAAGGCCTCCCTCTCTATGGCAGACCAACACTTTTCTCTAGGGGTCAACCTCCTGCTGATAAAAGCAACAGGTTGATCCTGGCCCTCAGAATTGAGTTGTGATAAGACTGCCCCTACCCCTAATTCAGATGCATCAGTTTAAACAATTAATTTCTTGGAGTAACATGGGCTTTTTAGGACAGGTGCAGTGCACATGGCCTCTTTTCAGCTACTCAAAAGCTTTCTCACAGCTAGCTGTCCACAATACCTTTTTAGACATTTTCTTGGAAGTGAGGTCATTAAGTGGGGCTGTAATGGAGCCATAGTTTTTAATGAACCTCCTGTAATACCCAGTGAGGCCTAAGAAGGCTCTCAACTGGGTCTGAGTTGTAGGGGGAACCCAATCTATGATAGTTTGGATTTTCCCCTGAAGTGGTGCAATCTGTTCTCCACCTACCAGGTATCCCAGATAAACCACTTTCCCCTGCCCTATCTGGCACTTTGAAGCCTTGATAGTGAAGCCTGCCTTTTGCAGGGCCTCCAAAACTTTCCACAGGTGGACCAGGTGATCATCCCAGGTGGAGCTAAAGACAGCTATATCATCTAGATATGCTGCACTAAAAGCCTCCATCCCTTGCAGGACTGTATTCACCAACCTCTGAAAAGTGCAGGTGCATTTTTCAAACCAAAGGGCATTACTGTGAATTGGTAGTGCCCTCCAATAGTCGAAAATGCAGTTTTTGCTTTAGCATCCTCTGGTAATTTGATCTGCCAATACCCTGCAGTCAAATCAAAGGTGCTTAGATACTTGGCAGATGCCGGTGTATCTATGAGCTCATCTGCCCTGGGTATAGGGTGAGCATCTGTTTTTGTTACCTGGTTGAGACCTCTGTAATCTACACAAAACCTCATTTCTCTTTTCCCATCTTTTGAGTGAGGTTTTGGTACAAGCACCACAGGAGAGGCCCATGGGCTTTCAGAATGTTCAACCACTCCCAGTTCAACCATTTTCTGAACCTCTTGTTTTATGCAGTCCCTGACATGGTCAGGCCTCTTATAGATCTTACTTTTGACAGGCATGCTGTCTCCAGTATCTATAGTGTGCTCACACCAAGAAGTGGTGCCTAGCACAGTAGAAAAGAGTTCAGAAAACTGACCCAGGAGATTTATGCAGTGGTCTTTCTGCTCAGCAGTAAGACAGTCTGCCAAAACTACACCTTCCACTAGAGCATCTTGTTCTGTGGAAGAGAAGAGATCAGGGAGAGGGTCACTCTCTTCTTCCTGTCCTTCATCTGTTGCCATGAGCAGGGTGAGATCAGCCCTGTCATAGTAGGGTTTTAGGCAATTGACATGGAGCACCCTAAGGGGACTCCTGGCAGTGCCCAAGTAAACCAAGTAGGTGACTTCTCTCTTCTTGGTTTTACTGGCCTTTTTCATGTACTCAGCCATTCTGGATCTTAGGCCGAGTACATAGTTCACTATGGGGTTCATTCTGACCTTGGCGGTCTTTTCGCAAGACCGCCGAGTTACCGCCGCGGTGAAGACCACCGACCGCGGTGGTATGCCGCTGTGCGCATTCCGACCGCTGGGAGCGTTCCGCCGGAAAACCGCCAGCAGCCACACTGGCGGTCGGCGGGAAGGTGGAGACTGGTCAACCTCCACTGCCACGCCAGCAGAACACCGCCCACAGAATTACGACCCACATTTCTGTGTGGCGGTCTTCTGTTGGCGGTCACCTCCCCATGGCTCCTGTCGCCTCCCGGAGGACCAACGCACAAGGTAAGTTGATCGTCCGTGAGGGGAGGGGGTGGGGGGGTGTTGTGTGATGTGTGCGTGCATGGGGATGTGCGTATGAGTGTGTAGAGGGGGTGTGTGAGTGCGGGCATGCGGGCGGGGAGTGCTGCTGTGCCTATGGGCAATGTGTGTAGTTCGGCGGGTGCGCATGTCGGCATGTATGTGTGCGGGTATGTGTCCCCGTTGTGTATGTGTGTGTGTAGGGGGTGTGTATATGTGCATGTTGGGGGTGTGTGCATGTCGGGGTGCGTGTATGTGCATGTCGGGGTGGGGAGGGGGTTCGTACCACCTCTGGGGGGTGGCAGGGGGGTGGAGGGTGTGGGGGGAGGACTCGGGGGGGCAGTGGGGGGTGGGGGAGACCCCTATCAGTGCCAGGGAAGGAATTCCCTGGCCCCGATAGTGCCTACCGCCATGGTTCGCATGGCGGTTCCCGACCGCCAGAAACCGCGGCGGTAAGCAGGGTCATGATACCGTTGGCGGTCTTGGGTCGACCGGCGGACCGGAGTGCGCAGACTCCAGCCCGTCGGTCATGACCGCCGTGGCTGTCGGAGTGGGGAAGTGGCGGTCGTTCGCGGCGGTGACCGCCACGGTCAGAATGCCATTTTTTTGACCGCCGGTCTGTTCGCGGTCCGACCGCCGCCTCTCCGCCGACCGCCAAGGTCAGAATGAGGGCCTATGTCTTGCTTGGGAGCTTTTAAAGATTGTTCCCAACCCTCCTTTACAAGTGTTAGAGGACCTCTTACAGGGTGTCCAAATAGGAGTTCAAAGGGGCTGAAGCCCACTCCTTTCTGGGGTACCTCCCTGTAAGCAAAAAGGAGGCAAGGTAACAGGACATCCCATCTCCTCCTGAGTTTTTCAGGGAGTCCCATTATCATTTCTTTGAGAGTTTTATTAAACCTCTCTACCAGTCCATTTGTTTGTGGATGATAAGGTGTGGTGAATTTGTATGTTACACCACACTCCTTCCACATGGCCTTCAAGTATGCAGACATAAAGTTGCTACCCCTGTCTGATACAACCTCTTTTGGGAAACCCACCCTGGAAAAGATTCCCAGGAGGGCTTTTGCCACTGCAGGAGCTGTAGTGGTCCTTAGAGGAATAGCTTCAGGATATCTTGTGGCATGGTCCACTACCACCAAGATAAACCTATTGCCTGAAGCAGTAGGAGGGTCAAGGGGGCCAACTATGTCAACCCCTACCCTTTCAAAGGGAACCCCAACCACATGCAGTGGAATAAGGGGAGCCTTTGGAGTGCCACCAGTCTTGCCACTGGCTTGGCAGGTCACACAGGACTTACAAAAATCCTTTGTGTCCTCTGACATCCTAGGCCAGTGAAACAGGGGGACAAGCCTTTCCTATGTTTTAATCTGACCCAAATGTCCAGCCAAGGGAATGTTGTATGCCAGAGTTAGGAGGAACTCTCTGTATTGCAGTGGAATGACCAATCTCCTGGCTGCTCCAGGTTTGGGTCCCTTGCCTCTGTATACAAGAGGTTGTCCTCCCAGTAAACTCTATGTGAGTCACTGACATCCCCATTTTGCTGTTTGACAGTGGGACAGGTTTGCTGTGCCACACTCAGCTGCTCCCTGGCAGGCCCCCCTCCACCCAAAAGCTCCGCAGTGTCTGCTGCCAGCTCCTCTGGTGAAGGTTCTGCACAGGGGGGAAATTCTTCTTCCTCAGAAGTAGAATCATCTGTAGAGGGAGGGATAGTGGGTAGGGATTTACCCTTACTAACCCTAGCTTTAGGGAGCACTTGGTCCATTGTTCCAGGATCCAAGTCACCCTGTCCTTTTTGCTTATTGGCCTGAGCTCTTGTCAAAGCAAAAATAATGCCAGGAATGTCCAGCATTACTGCATGAGCCTCCAACTCCACTTCTGCCCTAGCTGATGTCTCTAAATCATTCCCTAGTAGACAGTCTACAGGTAAATCTGAGGCAACCACAACTTTCTTTGGACCAGTAACCCCCCCCAGTTGAGATTCACAACAGCCATGGGGTGGCTAAGAGTGTTGTTATGAGCGTCTGTCACTTGGTACTGGTGACCAAGTAGGTGTTGTTCAGGGTGTACCAGTTTCTCTATTACCATGGTAACACTGGCACCTGTGTCCCTGAACCTCAACACCATTGATTAGGGGAAGTTGCTTGTACTTATCCATATTAAGGGGACAAGCAAACAAGGTGGCCAAATCAATGGCACCTTCAGAGACTAACACAGCCTATGTGGTCTCCCTAACAAGACCAACCCCAACTAAATTACCAAAAGTGATCCCAGCTACTCCCTTGGATTGGCTATTAGTAGGTTTGCTCCCACTACCACTGCTATTACTAGGGGCACTAGAGGATGCAGTAGGGGCTGTGGTAGTGGGAGGCTTGGTGCTTTTCTTTGGACAACTGGTATCAGTTGTCCAATGGCCTTTTACTTTACATAAATAGCACCATGGTTTCTTTACTTGATTAGAAGAGGATTTGGACCCACCACCCCCACCAGAGTGTTTTTGTGGGCCTGATGAAGACTCATTTTTAGATTTGTCCCCACTCTTGTCTGAAGACTTACCATCCTTCTTCTTGCCATCCTTGTCACCCCCTGTATGAACTTTTCTGTTCACTCTTGTTCTGACCCATTTGTCTGCCTTCTTTCCCAATTCTTGGGGAGAGGTCAGATCTGAGTCCACTAGATATTGGTGTAACAAATCAGACACACAGTTATTCAGAATATGCTCTCTCAAGATTAGATTGTACAGGCTTTCATAGTCAGAAACTTTACTGCCATGTAACCATCCCTCCAAGGCCTTCACTGAATATTCAACAAAGTCTACCCAGTCTTGTGGGGACTCTTTTCTGGTTTCTCTGAACTTAATCCTGTATTGTTCAGTGGTTAAGCCAAATCCATCCAAGAGTGCATTCTTCAAAACTGTAAAATTATTGGCATCACTTTCCTTAACAGTAAGGAGCCTATCCCTACCCTTTCCACTGAAAGATAGCCATAGGATAGCAGCCCACTGCCTTTGAGGGACCCCATGTACCATACAGGCCCTCTCAAGTGCAGCAAACCACTTGTTAATGTCATCCCCCTCCTTGTAAGGGGGAACTATCTTATGCAGATTCCTAGAATCATGCTCTTTCACAGGATTACTATCAGGAATACTGCTGCTGCCACCATGGGGTACAAACCCCAACCTCTGTCTTTCTTTTTCTAAGTCTAGAGATTCCCTGTCTAGAGCCAGCTGTTGCTGTTTAAGCTTCAGCCTGGATTCTTCCACTCTCAATCTATTGAGTTCCCTTTCTAACAGTCTGTCATCAGGGTGGGTGGGTTGGGAATGCTTTGACACAGAAGAATGATGTGAATGAACAGAGGGGGACCTGTCCCTAACAGTTGGCACCCTAGCAACCTGGCCTGCAGGAATAAAATCATCCCTACTGTGATGTGAGCTTACATTACTACCAGCTATGCTAGGTGGTCTGCTAAGGGGCAGGTTAGGAAGGGCACCCTCTAACACTCTTACTGGGGGCTCCCCTGAGTCAGAGTGTGAGCTATCTCCTAACTTCTCAATTGAAGTGCCAGCTAAGGCCTTATCATTTTCAATAAGCATGTTAGACAATAATTCTCTAGAGGGGTTCTTTCCCACCACTAAACCTCTATCAATGCAGAGACTCCTCAAATCCTTCCAGTTAAGGTGGTCATAAGCTGAGCTGACCAGATTAAGAGAAATTCCTACATCAGACATGACAGAAAAAGGTTTAGGGACAGATAAAAGACAGAAAAAGTTTCAGGACTTTTTAAGGAAACAGAAAAAAAACGTTTTAAACTTTTTAGAAACTTTTTGAAAGTTTAAGAGTACTTTTCAGCACTTAGCAGATAGTGTAAGAGAAGAAAAGCAAAACTTTTTGGTTAGGTGTATATACACTGAACTTGTTTTGTATATTATTCTCTTATGAAAAGTACACAATGACCAAGTGGTAAGTAGTTGCAAGTACTTATCCCACCGCTGCACGACCAATGTAGGAGGCTGGCCTGACTTGTAGTGGGTACCAAGGGGTACTTACACTCTGTACCAGGTCCAGTTATCCCTTATTAGTGTAGAAGAGGTGTTTCTTGCAGCTTAGGCTGATAGAAGGTAGCTATAGCAGAGCAGCTTAGGCTGAACTAGGAGACATGCAAAGCTCCTACTATACCACTGGTGTCATATGCACAATATCATAAGAAAACACAATACACAGATATACTAAAAATAAAGGTACTTTATTTTTATGACAATATGCCAAAAGTATCTCAGTGAGTACCCTCAGTATGAAGATGCCAAATATACACAAGATATATGTACACAATACCAAAAATATGCAGTAATAGCAAAAGGAAGTAATGCAAGCAATGTAAAGTTACAGTAGATTGCAATAGGAGCACATAGGTATAGGGGCAACACAAACCATATACTCCAAAAGTGGAATGCCAACCACGAATGGACCCCAAACCTATGTGAGCTTGTAGAGGGTCGATGGGACTGTAAGAAAACAGTGAGGGTTAGAAAAATAGCCCACCCCAAGACCCTGTAAAGTAGGTGTAAGGTGCACCTATATTCCCCAGAGAGCACAGAAGTCGTGATAGGGGAATTCTGCAAGGAAGACCAACACCAGCAATGCAACCAAAGTGGATTTCCGGACGAGAGTACCTGTGGAACAAGGGGACCAAGTCCAAGAGTCACGACCAAGTCGAGAGTGGGCAGATGCCCAGGAAATACCAGCTGAGGGTGCAAAGAAGCTGCCACCGGATGGTAGAAGCTGTGGATTCTGCAGGAACGAAGAGGGCTAGAAACCTCCCCTTTGGAGGATGGATGTCCCACGTCGTGAAGAAGCTTGCAGAGGTGTTCCCATGCAGAAAGACCGCAAACAAGCCTTGCTAGCTGCAAAGGTCGCGGTTACGGTTTTTGGATGCTGCTGTAGCCCAGGAGGGACCAGGATGTCGCCACTTGGATGAGGAGACAGAGGGGGCGCCCAGCAAGTCAGGGAGCCCTCACAGAAGCAGGCAGCACCCGCAGAAGTACCGGAACAGGCATTTGGAAGAGGAGTGAACCGGAGCTCACCCGAAGACACAAAAGGGAGTCCCACGACGCCGGAGGACAACTCAGAAGGTTGTGCACTCCAGGTTAGAGTGTCGGGGACCCAGGCTTGGCTGTGCACGAAGGAAATCCTGGAAGAGTGCACAGGAGCCGGAGCAGCTGCAAATCATGCGGTACCCAGCAATGCAGTCTAGCGTGGGGAGGCAAGGACTTACCTCCACCAAACTTGGACTGAAGAGTCACTGGACTGTGGGAGTCACTTGGACAGAGTTGCTGAGTTCCAGGGACCACGCTCGTCGTGCTGAGAGGGGACCCAGAGGACCGGTGATGCAGTCTTTTGTTGCCTGCGGTTGCAGGGGGAGGATTCCGTCGTCCCACTGGAGATTTCTTCAGAGCTCCTGGTGCAGAGAGGAGGCAGGCTACCCCCAGAGCATGCACCACCAGGAAACAGTCGAGAAGGCGGCAGGATCAGCGATACAAGGTTGCAGTAGTCGTCTTTGCTACTTTGTTGCGTTTTTGCAGGCATCCTGAGCAGTCAATGGTCGATCCTTTGGCAGAAGGTGAAGAGAGAGATGCAGAGGAACTCTGATGAGCACTTGCATTCGTTATCTAAAGAATTTCCCAAAGGAGAGTCCCTAAATAGCCAGAAAAGGAGGTCTGGCTACCTAGGAAGGAGGATAGGCTAGTAACACAGGTAAGAGGCTATCAGGAATAGTCTCTGACGTCACCTGCTGGCACTGGCCACTCAGAGAAGTCCAGTGTGCCAGCAACACCTCTGTTTCCAAGATGGCAGAGGTCTGGAGCACACTGGAGGAGCTCTGGGCACCTCCCCTGGGAGGTGCAGGTCAGGGGAGTGGTTACTCCCCTTTCCTTTGTCTAGTTTCGCGCCAGAGCAGGGCTAGGGGATCCCTGAACCGGTGTTGACTGGCTTATGCAGAGATGGGCAACATCAAAGCATTTCCAGAGGCTGGGGGAGGCTACTCCTCCCCATCCCTGACACCTTTTTCCAAAGGGAGAGGGTGTGACACCCTCTCTCTGAGGAAGTCCTTTGTTCTGCCTTCCTGGGCCAGGCCTGGCTGGACCCCAGGAGGGCAGAATCCTGCCTGAGAGGTTGGTAGCAGCAGCAGCTGCAGTGAAACCCCGGGAAAGGCAGTTTGGCAGTACCCGGGTCTGTGCTAGAGACTAGAAGGATCATGGAATCTGGCATTGGGGTGACAATTCCATGATCTTAGACATGTTACATGGCCATGTTCGTAGTTACCATTGTGGCGCTATACATAGGTAGTGACCTATGTATAGTGCACACGTGTAATGGTGTCCCCGCACTCACAAAGTCTGGGGAATTTGCCCTGAACGATGTGGGAGCACCTTGGCTAGTGCCAGGGTGCCCACACACTAAGTAACTTGGCACCCAACCTTCACCAGGCGAAGGTTAGACATATAGGTGACTTATAAGTTACTTAAGTGCAGTGGTAAATGGCTGTGAAATAACGTGGACGTTATTTCACTCAGTCTGCAGTGGCAGGCCTGTGTAAGAATTGTCAGAGCTCCCTATGGGTGGCACAAGAAATGCTGCAGCCCATAGGGATCTCCTGGAACCCCAATACCCTGGGTACCCCAGTACCATATACTAGGGAATTATAAGGGTGTTCCAGTATGCCAATGTAAATTGGTGAAATTGGTCACTAGCCTGTTAGTGACAATTTGGAAAACAGAGAGAGCATAACCACTGAGGTTCTGGTTAGCAGAGCCTCAGTGAGACAGTTAGTCATCACACAGGGAACACATACAGGGCACACTTATGAGCACTGGGGCCTTGGCTGGCAGGGTCCCAGTGACACATACACTAAAACAACATATATACAGTGAAATATGGGGGTAACATGCCAGGCAAGATGGTACTTTCCTACAAGCCTCAGCTATTCAGCCTGTCCTTGAAATCATGGAGACCAAACAAAGAAGGATACATATCCAAAAGGAGACTGAGAAGATCATTGCTTCACCTCCTCCACAAACCAAGAGAAAGCTGGCGTTTCAAGAGACTCTTGACACTGCTCCACCACCAGCAAAAATATTTAAAAGGAAGGAAAAACCATCACCTTTACAGTTTTTTCCACCGTATTTGCCACAACTTTCTTTCTCTCCACCACCTACTACCCCACCACCACTGCCCTCACCAACACATTCCCATACATATCCACATGGAGATACAGTTGATCCATGGAACTTGTTTGATCCAGATCCAATACCACTAAATGACGCAGACCTCTATCCGTCCAAACCCTCACCACCAAAGGATAGCACAGCTTATACCCATGTAATTTCAGGAGCAGCTGCATACCATGGGGTTCAAATGCATGCTGAGCCATTGGAGGAGGATTTTCTTTTCAATACAATATCCTCCACCCACTCACAATACCAGTGCTTGCCTATGCTGCCTGGTATGCTTAGACATGTAGACGACATATTTAAAGAACCTGTTAAGGCTAGAATTTTAACTCCCAGAATAGACAAAAAATACAAGCCTGCGCCAACAGACCCAGTTTATATTACACAACAGGTACCACCAGACTCAGTTGTAGTCAGCACTGCAAGGAAAAGGGCCAATAGCCAAACCTAAGAGGATACCCCTCCCCCTGACAAAGAAAGCAGAAAGTTTGATGCAGCTGGAAAAAGGGTAGCTACACAAGCAGCTAACCAATGGCGCATTGCCAATTCACAAGCCCTGCTAGCAAGATATGACAGGAAACATTGGGACGAGATGCAGGAATTCTTACAATACTTACTAAAAGAACATCAAAAAAGAGCACAGCAAATTGTTCAAGAGGGTCAACTAATCAGCAATAATCAAATAAGATCTGCTCTTGACGCAGCCGATACAGCAGCTAGAAGCATAAACACTAGCATAACCATCCGTAGGCATGTATGGTTGAGATCTTCGGGCTTCAAACCAGAAATCCAACGGGCAGTGCTCAATATGCCCTTTGATACAAAACATCTATTTGGACCTGAGATTGACACAAATATTGGGAAACTCAGTAAGGACTCTGACACTGCAAAAGCTCTGGGGGCCCTGTACACTACACCTTACAGAGGTTCCTTTCGAAAACAACAATTTAGAGGAGGTTTCAAGCCTCGCAAGCTTAACAAGGTCAGCAGCAATACCAAAGAGGAACATTTAGAGGCTCTTACAGAGGTCAACACTTCAGAGCAAGAGGCAAATGTCAAGCCTCAAAGAATGTCACTACTCCCTCAAAACAGTGACTCCCTCAGTATACCACAACCCCACACATGTCCTGTGGGGGGCGGACTGCAGCAATTCCACTCCCAACGGCAAAACATCACCACAGACCAGTGGGTGCTTTCAATTATCCACAGTGGTTACTGCCTAGAACTAATTTCTACTCCTCCAAACATTCCCCCTCGCCATCACAAACTGTCCCCAGAACACAACGTTCTTTTACAGCAAGAGGTGCAATCATTATTGCTAAAAGAAGCAATAGAAAAAGTTCCAATATCTCAACGGGGAACAGGAGTATATTCACTATATTTCCTCATACCCAAAAAGGATGGTACTCTCAGGCCCATTCTGGATCTCAGGCCACTAAATCTATATATTCTGTCAAAAAAATTTCACATGGTATCTCTGCAGGACGTACTTCCATTACTACAAAAACAATATTACATGACTGCATTAGATCTCAAAGATGCTTACTTTCATATCCCCATACATCCAGCTCATTGAAAATACCTAAGGTTTGTAATAGCAGGAAAGCACTACCAATTCAAGCTTCTTCCCTTCGGTATAACAACATCTCCAAGGGTTTTCACAAAATGTCTAGCTGTAGTAGCAGCCTACCTAAGAAGACAATACATACATGTCTTTCCTTGTCTAGACGACTGGCTAATAAAATCAAGCAACATTATAAAATGCCAGGAACACACTCAATACACAATAGAAACCCTACACACATTAGGGATCACAATCAACTACCAAAAATCTCAATTTCAACCAGCACAGGTTCAACCTTACCTAGGTGCCATTCTCAATACCCAAAAAGCCTTAGCCTATACAAATCCCCAAAGGATACAGGCTTTTCAAAACCTTATATCACAAATGAACAAGTTACTTACCTTCGGTAACGACTTTTCTGGTGGATACATTAGCTACCTGTGGATTACTCACCTAATGAATACTCCCATGGCGCCAGCATTCGACGGAAATCTTCTTCCTAGTCTCTGCACGTCGACGAGGACGTCACTCTAGCCCACGCGACGCCGTCTGACGTCATACAGGCAATAAGAGGTCCTCGCCGACGTGCCGACGTCAGTACCAACATTTTTTACGTGCATGAGAATAACAACCCAATGCAATGAAAGAGCAAGGCAACATCCCATAACATTGTAAAATACACAACATTGCAATAAAATGGCTGTAGATTTAATATAACTCTCTTTTTTTTTTTAACAAACAAATATATGCAAATCATGTATATACACAAATAAATATACATATATATATACATATAAATATATACAAGTATCCATAATTACAACATCTATTGCAACCTTGAAGACCAAGAGGAGCACACTCAAGGATTACTTGGTAAGACCAGAAAGGCAACGGGGAGGCGGTGGGACCGTGAGGAATCCACAGGTAGCTAATGTATCCACCAGAAAAGTCGTTACCGAAGGTAAGTAACTCGTTCTTCTGATGGATACAACTACCTGTGGATTCCTCACCTAATGAATAGAGTCCCAAAGCAGTACCACTCCCGGTGGTGGGTGCCGAAATGGTCAAACCAAGAAATCCTGCAGCACTGACCGTGCAAAATGGCCGTCCCTTCTGACCTCAGAGTCCAAACAGTAATGTTTCGCAAAAGTGTGAAGGGACGACCAAGTTGCGGCCTTGCAGATGTCGACCACAGGAACACCCCTGGCCAAGGCCGAAGTGGCCGACTTAGCTCTGGTGGAATGAGCTCTAATGCCATCAGGAGGATCCTTCTTTGCCAAAGAGTAACAGATTTTAATGCAAAGAACAACCCACCTGGAGAGTGTTCTCTTGTGGACTGCCTTTCCTCTCCTCTTGCCCACGTATCCGATGAACAGCTGATCCTCCAGCCTGAAGTCCTTCGTTCTATCAATGTAGAAGCTTAACGCCCTCTTTGGGTCCAAGCGATGTAGTCTCTCTTCCTCCTTTGAAGGATGAGGCGGAGGATAGAACGTGGACAAAGTAATTGTCTGGGCCAAATGGAAGGGTGAAACAACCTTTGGGAGGAAAGCAGCCTTGGTCCTCAACACCACCTTATCCCCATAAAAAGTTGTATAAGGGGGTTTTACCGATAAGGCTTGCAACTCACTCACTCTCCTTGCAGATGTTACAGCCACCAGGAAGACTGTTTTAATAACCAAATACCTTAATGGGCAAGAATGCATAGGCTCAAAAGGGGACCCCATAAGGAAAGTGAGGACCAAGGACAAATCCCATTGAGGCATAACGAATGGTTTTGGAGGATATTTATTTAGAAGACCTTTCAAGAATCTGAGAACAATAGGGGATTTAAATAACGATGGTTGGTCTGGAAGACAAATGAAGGCTGACAAAGCCGACAAATAACCCTTAATGGTAGCCACTGCACAACCTTTCTGCGCTAGAGACAGAGCAAAAGACAAAACGTCAGACAGATGAGCTTGTAAGGGATCAATCTGTCTCTCTCCACACCACATAACAAATTTAGACCACCTATTAGCGTAGATAGATTTAGTGGAGTGTCGCCTGGCCGCTAATATAACATCCACTACATCAGGCGGGAGAGAGAAGGAACTCAGGTTGCCCCGTTCAATCTCCAGGCATGTAGGTGTAGACTCTGGAGGTTGGGGTGTAAAACCTGCCCCTGCGACTGCGAGAGGAGGTCTGCCCTGAGAGGGAGACGGAGCGGAGGGCACAGCGAGAGTTGGAGGTCTTGGCGAATCTTCCTCAACACTCAAGGAATCAAGGGTATGGGGGAAACGCGTAAAGCAACTGGTCGCACCAGGTTATCAGAAACGCATCCCCCAATGCTCCCTGCACCGGATACTGGAGGCTGCAGAATAACGGACAATGCGCGTTCTCCCGAGTGGCAAACAGATCTATCCGAGGAAACCCCCACATCTGAAAGATTAAACTGACTTGATCTGGATGGAGACGCCACTCGTGGTCGGCCGAGAATTGGCGACTGAGACTGTCCGCACGTACATTCAAGACCCCGGCCAAATGATTTGCTACCAAGCAAATCTGATGGTCCTTTGCCCAGGACCATAGTCGAAGTGCTTCTCTGCAGAGAAGGTACGACCCTACTCCTCCCTGTTTGTTTATGTACCACATCGTGGTAGTATTGTCCGTCAGGACCTGTACCGACTGACCACTAAGGGAAGGGAGGAAGGCCTTGAGAGCCAGACGTACAGCCCGTAACTCTAACAGATTGATATGAAACATCTGTTCCTCTGGAGACCAAAGTCCTTTGATCTCCAGATCCCCCAGATGAGCTCCCCACCCTAGAGTGGAAGCATCCGTTATGACCGTGGCCACTGGTGGCGACTGTGCGAACGGCTTTCCTTGTGAAAGATTGTTGCTCGCAATCCACCACTTCAAGTCCACAGCAGCATCTCTGGAGATCTTGACCGCACCTTCTAGATCTCCCTTGTGTTGAGACCACTGCCTTCGGAGGCACCACTGAAGAGCCCTCATGTGCCAGCGAGCATGCGTGACAAACAGTATGCAGGAGGCAAACAGACTGAGCAGACGAAGGACCTTGAGGACTGGAACTACCGCTCCATTTCGAAACATTGGAACCAATTCCTGAATATCTTGAACCCGCTGAGGCGGAGGAAAGGCTCGATTCAATGTTGTATCCAGTACTGCCCCTATGAACAGGAGGCGCTGAGAGGGCTCCAGGTGAGATTTGGGCACGTTCACCAAAAAGCCCAGGTCGAACAACAACTGGGTTGTTGACTGCAGATGATACGACACAAGCTCCGGGGACTTGGCTTTGATCAACCAGTCATCCAAGTAAGGGAATACTGCTATCCCCTTCCTTCTGAGCTCTGCCGCAACCACTGACATCACCTTCGTGAAGACTCGAGGTGCTGAAGTAAGACCAAACGGAAGGACCGCAAACTGATAGTGCTGCGACCCTACCACAAACCGGAGATACTTCCTGTGTGACTTGAGTATCGGAATATGAAAATAAGCATCCTGCAAGTCGACAGACACCATCCAATCTTCTTTGTTCAACGCCAAAAGCACCTGTTCTAGGGTCAGCATCTTGAACTTTTCCTGACTGAGGAACCAATTCAAGATCCTCAGATCCAGGATCGGTCTCAACCGACCATCCTTCTTGGGAATCAGGAAGTACCTTGAGTAACAACCTCGACCCCTTTCCTGCTCTGGGACCAACTCCACCGCGCCCTTTGAAAGGAGGACTTGAACCTCCTGTTCTAGCAACAGGAGGTGTTCTTCTGAACAATAAGATGGGCGGGGCGGGAGGGGGCGGAAACTCCCGAAAGGGAAGGATGTAGCCTTTTTCCACAATACTGATAACCCAAGTGTCTGTTGTAATAGTCCCCCACTTGTGGAGAAAATGCCGTAATCTTCCCCCTACAGGAGAGGAGTGAGTGGGAAATGGTGGAAGCCTAAGGCTGCTTTCCCTGCTGCACCCCTCCAGAGGACGAGGAAGAGGCAGAGTGCTGTTGAGAGGCTCCTCTGGTGCGGGCCCTACCTCTCCCTCTAAATGATCTATAGGGGTGGGAAGAGGCGGGTTGCTGGAACCTCCCCCGAAAGGAAGAGGAGGAAGAGCCACGCCCAAATCCACGAAACCTCCTGAAAAATCTGGAAGAGGCAGAGGAAGAAGGAGCTTGCAGCCCTAACGATTTGGCTGTGGCCCTGCTCTCTTGAAATCGCTGCAAGGCCGAATCTGCCTTTGCTCCAAACAGTTTGTCCCCATCAAACGGGAGGTCTAATAGGGTCGACTGCACGTCCGCATAAAATCCTGAATTACGGAGCCAGGCCTGTCTCCTCGCCACCACAGCTGTGCCCATCGCCCTAGCCACAGAGTCGGTCGTGTCCAGCCCAGACTGGATAATCTGGGTTGCGGCAGCCTGGGCGTCCGAGACAACATCCAAGAGTCCCTGGGGAAGCTCCGTAAAAGAAGATGAAATATCATCCATAAGAGCATGGATATATCTCCCCAGAATGCAAGTTGCGTTGGTGGCCTTCAACGCCAAACTGCAAGATGAAAATATTTTCTTGGATTGCGCATCCAGTTTTTTGGAGTCCCTGTCTCCAGGTACCGTCGGGAAAGATCCAGGCGCTGATTTCGATGAACAGGAGGCTTGCACCACCAAGCTCTCCGGCGTAGGGTGTCTTGAAAGAAAGCCAGGGTCAGATGGTGCAGCCCGATATCTTCTGGCCACAGCCCTATGAACTGCCGAGGAAGATACAGGCTTCTTCTACACCTCCAACACCGGATCAAGCAAAGCCTCATTAAACGGCAAGAGAGGCTCCGCTGCAGCAGAGGCCGGATGCAGCACCTCCGTCAATAAATTCTGCTTCGCCTCTGCCACCGGCAAAGGCAGGTCCAGAAAGTTAGCTGCCTTCCTCACCACCGCGTGAAAGGTAGCAGCCTCCTCCGTATACTCCCCTGGAGATGAAAGGTCCCACTCAGGGGAAGTATCCAGCCCACTGGCCGTATCCAGACCATGCAGTCCATCACCAGAGTCCTCAACTTCTCCTTCCTCCAGGACTCGCTGGTACTCCTGCTCTTCCAAAAGACGGACAGCACGCCTCCTCGAATGTAGTCTCGGCTCAATACGCGGAGTCGACATGGCCTCTGCCGAAGTCGAAGATCGGCGCCAATCTCCAGAAGCATCCGACGCCGCATCAGGCGCCACAGGCAGCTTCGGTGCCGATGAAGGAGCAGGAAAAAGAGATCTTGGAGCCGATGGACCCACCGGAGTCACAGGACGAAATCCCGACGTCGACGGGATGGAAACCTCCGGAGCCAATCCCTCTGAAGCCACCGGAGCGGCCACCGGCGCCAAGCCCACATTCCCAAAAGGGAGAAAGGGCATAAAGGGTGCCGGCCGAAGAGGCGCAGGATCACCCAATGAAAAGGCCAAAGGCCCCGAAGGACCAGCCGGAGCACCTCCTGGAGCCATCTGCTGAAAAATGGTATACATCGCATTCAGAAATGCGGTACTATCGGCTCCAGGGGCGGGAAAAGCCGGATACTGAGGTGCCTGAATCGAAGGCGACCCCGACGCCGGCCTCGACGTCCGCAACGCCGGAGACATCACAAGAGGCTGCATCACCTCAACCACAGACGCTTGTCCAGGCGAAGTCGGTGACGCCGGAGAGGGCAACGGCGACGATGGATGCGGCGTGACTGTGGGACTGACCTCCCAAGTCCTCCGACGCCGAGCCGAAGGCGACCTCGAACGAGTCTCCTTGCTGGAATGACGCCGTGAATCTCTACGGCGCCGGGAGTCTCGATGATGCCGATGAGACCTTGGCGAGGAAGACTTTTTGTGATGTTTTTCCTTTCTCTTCGACTTCGCCAGGAATAGTTTAGCCTCACGTTCTTTGAGGGCCTTCGGATTCATGTGCTGACATGAATCGCAAGTCACGACGTCGTGGTCGGAGCTCAAACACCAGAGACAGTCGGAGTGAGGATCTGTAACGGACATCTTGCCCCCACACTCTCGACAGGGCTTGAAACCCGACTTTCTCTGAGACATTGTTACCGCAGAGAAGAACTACGCAGCAGAAAATACACTGTAACTACTAAAGTAACAGTAGCTCCCTCGAAGATAACCGTTTCGAATGCACGGAAAAAAGGGAACTGACGTCGGCACGTCGGCGAGGACCTCTTATTGCCTGTATGACGTCAGACGGCGTCGCGTGGGCTAGAGTGACGTCCTCGTCGACGTGCAGAGACTAGGAAGAAGATTTCCGTCGAATGCTGGCGCCATGGGAGTATTCATTAGGTGAGGAATCCACAGGTAGCTGTATCCATCAGAAACAGCCCATTCAACGTTACACTGTAAAGTTTATCATGAAACTATTGGGAATGATGGCATCATGCATAGCAATAGTACCGCATGCAAGATTAAACATGAGAACTCTACAACACTGTCTCTCACAGCAATGGTCTCAAGCACAGAGTCAATTTCATGATCTAGTGTTGTTAGACCTCCAAATGCACAAATCTCTTCAATGGTGGAATCACAACAATTTAATAAAGGGGCGGTCATTTCAGGACCCTACGCCTCAGACCACGATGACAACAGACGCATCAATGACAGGCTGGGGAGCTCACCACAAGAACCTTACTATACAAGAGGAATGGAATTCAATGCAGTTAACTTATTACATAAACAATTTAGAATTGTTAGCTGTGTTTATCGCACTAAAAGCTTTTCAACCCCTTCTCATGCACAAAACAGTCTTGATAAAAACAGACAATATGACAACAATGTATTATCTAAAGAAACAAGGAGAAACACATTCATCTCAACTGTCCCTTCTAGCCCAAACAATATGGAAATGGGCAATTCACAATCACATTTACTTGCTAGCAGAATACATCCCAGGGATACACAATCAGCTAGCAGACCTACTAAGCAGGATGCAACAACAGATACACAAATGGGAAATTCATTCTTAGGCACTTCAACAGTACTTTCAAATGTTGGGAACACCAGACATAGACCTATTCGCAACAAGCGAACAAGCAAAATGCCAAAACTTTGTATCCAGAGACCCACACCCTCTGTCCAAGGGCAACGCTCTAATGGATCAAATGGTTAGGGATATTTGCTTACACTTTTCCCCCTCTCCCATTAATTCAGTTTCTGGTCAATAAACTGCGTCACACTTCTTTCACTATGATACTCATAGCCCCCATGTGGGCAAGACAACATTGGTACACAACACTCCTAGATCTCTCAGTAGTACCTCATCACAAACTTCCAAACAGGCCAGATTTGTTAACACAGAACAAAGGTCAAATCAGGCATCCCATTCCCAATGTTCTCAATTTAGCAATTTGGCTCCTGAAGTAATAGAATTCGGATACTTACACCTTCCATTAGAATGTATGGAAGTTCTAAAAGGCACACAAACCTACAACTAGGCAATGTTATGCTAACAAGTGGAAACGTTTTGTTTACTACTGTCAGCCCATAGTCCCACTTAAAGCATCAATACAAGATATTGTATGCTACTTGCTTCATCTACAAAAAGCAAATTTAGCTTTTTCCTCTGTTAAAATTCATCTTACTGCTATATCAGCATACTTACAAAACATACAACATACTTCTCTCTTTAGAGTTCCTGTTACTAAAGCCTTTATTGAAGGACTTAAGCATATTATTCCACCAAGAATCCCACCAGTTCCTGCTTGGAATCTGAATATTGTACTCACAAGATTAATGAGACCACCATTTGAGCCTGTGTATTCATGTGATATTCAATTTCTAACTTGGAAAGTTGCTTTCTTAGTAGCAATTACTTCATTAAGAAGATTTAGTGAAATACAAGCATATACTCTGGAGGAACAATTGTTCCAAGTACACAAACATAAAGTAGTACTTAGGACAAATCCAAACTTTTTGCCAAAAGTAGTTTCTCCTTTTCACATTAACCAAACAGTGGAATTGCCAGTCTTCTTCCCACAGCCAGACTTAACTGCTGAAAGAGCTCTTCATACTCTTGACCTTAGAAGAGCTCGAATGTACTATGTTGATAGAACAAAAGAGTTTAGAAAAACCTAAACAACTTTTCGTTGCTTTTCAGCAACCACACAAAGGAAATCCTATCTCTAAACAAGGATTAGCTAGATGGATTGTAAAATGCATCCAAACATGTTACAGTAAAGCAAAAAGACAACTTTTAATAACACCTAAAGCACATTCTACTAGGAAAAATTGTGCTTCCATGGCTTTTCTAGGTAACATACCAATGGCAGACATATGTAAAGCTGCCACATGGTCCATTCCACATACATTTACAAAACATTACTGTGTGGATGTATTTTTAAAGCAACAGGCCAATGTTGGTCAAGCAGTACTTAAAACTTTATTTCAAACTACTTCAACTCCTACAGGCTTGCCACCGCTGTTTTGGGTGAAGAACTGATTTTTAGTCTATGCATAGCATGTGTATCTGCAGCTACACATGCCATTGAACGGAAAATTTCACGGTGTACATCTGTTCGTGGTATGTAGTGCTGTAGATTCAGAGTCACCCTCCCTCCTCCCCCCGGAAGCCTGTAGTTGTTGCAGTATTTATTTGTACATATGTATATATATATTTTACATTCACATGGTCATCTTTAATACAGTTGTACATTTACATTCTTTCAAACTATAACTCTCTTCCTACACCCCTCTGCGGGAAAACAATCTAACAAGGGAGTCAATGCCCATGCGCACTATCACCGAAAGGAGGAGTCATTCGATCCCGTGACTCGAAAAAAAGACTTCTTTGAAGAAAAATAACTTATAATACTCCGAGCTCAACACTAGATGGCGGGACCTATGCATATCATGTGAATTTGCAATCTGCAGTACTACATGCTACAAACAGATGTACACTGGGTAAGTGACATTTTCCATATATATATATATATATATATATATATATACACACACTTACACACACATATATACTCACATAACACCCTCCCGGACCCATGAGACAGAGGAATCGTCCAAAGCCAAAACCAGCATTAATGCAGGAGATTTAAAAAGTATTTTTTATTTAATGTGTGTGGGAAAGTGCCCCTTTGCCATGGTTACATGCCCCCCCCCCCCACATTTTGCCTGATATTGATGTTAACTTGGCTGAAAGTGTGCTGGGATCCTCCTAACCAGGCTCCAGCACCAGTGTTCTTTCCCCAAACTGTACCATTGTTTCCACAACTGGCACACCCCTGGCACACAGCTAAGTCCCTTGCAAAAGGTACCAGTGGAACCAAGGGCTCTGTGATCAGGGATGGTCCCTAAGGGCTCCAGCATGTATTGTGCCACCCTAAGAGATCCCTCACCAAGCACATGCACACTGCCATTGCAGACTGTGTGCGCTGGTGGGAAGAAAAAGGTAAAGTCGAAATGGCATCCCTCTTAAGGTGCTATGCCCACAACCACTGCTTGTGGCATAGGTAAGTCACCCCTCTAGCAGACCTTACAGCCCTAAGGCAGGGCGCACTATACCACCGGTGAGGGCACAGCTGCATGAGTAATATGCCCCTACAGTATCTAAGTCCATTCTTAGACACTGTAAGTGCAGTGTGGCCATATTGAGTCCATGGGATGGGAGTTTGTCGTTACGAACTTCGCAGCTACATGATGGCTTCACTGAAGACCGGGAAGTTTGGTATCAAACTTCTCAGCACAATAAACCCACACTGATGCCAGTGTTGGATGTATTGCAAAATGCACCTGTACCCTAACCAACCCTTTAGTGTTAGGCTGACCAGTCTGCACCAGCCTGCCACTAACAAATTAGTTTCTGACCCCATGCGATGAGGGCCTTGGTTCTTTCTGTGGTCAGAAACAAAGCCTGCTCTGAGTGGAGGTGCTTCACTCCTCCCTCCTGCAGGAACTGTAACACTTGGCGGTGAACCTCAAAGGCTCAGGCCTCCTGTTACAGTGCCCCAGGGCACTCCAGCTAGTGGAGATGCATGCCCCCGGACGAAGCCCCACTTTTGGTGGCCAGTCCGGTGGGAAAATTTGGCAAAACAGGCAGGAATGACCACTCCAGCTAGGACCACCCCTAAAGTGTCCAGAGCTGAAGTTCTCCCTCCCTGCAGAATCCTACATCTTAGTTTGGAGGACAGGGACCAATAGGGTTAGGAATGTGCCCCCTTCCCCAACGGGAGTGTACACAGGAAGGGTGCAGCCACCCTCAGGGACAGTAGCTATTGGCTACTGCCCTCTGACCCCTGGGACGCCCCAAAATCTAAGATTTAAGAGCACCCCAACCTAGCTCATCAGATTTTTGGCGACATCAAGAAAGAAAAGAAGAAAGAAGGAAAAGAAGGACTGCTAAGCCGACCCCAGCAGAGAAGACTCCAGACACCAACTGACTTGGCCCCAGCAATACTGGCCTGTCTGCAGCTTCAGAAGCCCTGCTACAAAAAGACGATGCATCCTGCAGAACCAGTAACCTCTCCAAAGCCCCAGAGGACTGCCTGCCCACTTGAGGACTGTTAGAAATGGGGTTTCTGGTTGGCTAGGGTATGCAACTAAGCCAGGCAGAACCCACCCACTCTAGTCAGGGCAAGGGAGTTACACATCCAAGATAATCCCTGCTCACCCCCTTGGTAGCTTGGCACGAGCAGTCTGACCTAACCCGGAGGCAATGTGTAAAGCATTTGCACAACACACACAACATACGTGATTCAAGATGCACACCACAAAGTAAACACAACACTGAGCTATGTAAAAATAAACTGTATTGCACAAAACTTCATTAGACCAAACAGTACACGTCAGTAATACCCTGCTACCTTAGCAGTTGTCATAACGTTACACAAATTACTAATACTCTGCAAGAATAAGCAGTTGTTACATTAGAACACGTAAGTACTCAGGATTCTGCAACATAAGCGGTAGTCAGGAATTACAATAAAGAAATATTTGTACTTGTCATGAACACATCATAAATATCCATAAAAGGAACATTAGAGAACATATGGCAAGTCATAAAGTACATATCAGCATGTCATGCCTGTAGGAGGCTGGACTGGCTTGTAGTGAGTACCAAGGGGTACTTGCACCTTGCACCAGGCCCAGTTATCCCTTATTAGTGTATAGGGTGTCTAGCAGCTTAGGCTGATAGATAATGGTAGCTTAGCAGAGCAGCTTAGGCTGAACTAGGAGACGTGTGAAGCTACTACAGTACCACTTAGTGTCATATGCACAATATCATAAGAAAACACAATACACAGTTATACTAAAAATAAAGGTACTTTATTTTTATGACAATATGCCAAAGTATCTTAGAGTGTACCCTCAGTGAGAGGATAGGAAATATACACAAGATATATATACACAATAGCAAAAATATGCAGTATAGTCTTAGAAAACAGTGCAAACAATGTATAGTTACAATAGGATGCAATGGGGAAACATAGGGATAGGGGCAACACAAACCATATACTCCAAAAGTGGAATGCGAACCACGAATGGACCCCACACCTATGTGACCTTGTAGAGGGTCGCTGGGACTATTAGAAAATAGTGAGAGTTAGAAAAATAACCCTCCCCAAGACCCTGAAAAGTGAGTGCAAAGTGCACTAAAGTTCCCCTAAGGACAAAAGAGTCGTGTTAGAGGAATAATGCAGGAAAGACACAAACCAGCAATGCAACAACTGTGGATTTCCAATCTAGGGTACCTGTGGAACAAGGGGACCAAGTCCAAAAGTCACAAGCAAGTCGGAGATGGGCAGATGCCCAGGAAATGCCAGCTGCGGGTGCAAAGAAGCTTCGACTGGACAGAAGAAGCTGAGGTTTCTGCAGGAACGAAAAGGGCTAGAGACTTCCCCTTTGGTGGACGGATCCCTCTCGCCTTGGAGAGTCGTGCAGAAGTGTTTTCCCACCGGAAGGACGCCAACAAGCCTTGCTACACGCAAATCGTGCGTTTGGCATTTTTGGACGCTGCTGGGGCCCAGGAGGGACCAGGAGGTCGCAAATTGGACCTGCAGAGAGAGGGGACGTCGAGCAAGACAAAGAGCCCTCACTGAAGCAGGTAGCACCCGGAGAAGTGCCAGAAACAGGCACTACGAGGATGCGTGAAACGGTGCTCGCCGAAGTTGCACAAAAGAGTCCCACGTCGCCGGAGACCAACTTAGAAAGTCGTGCAATGCAGGTTAGAGTGCCGTGGACCCAGGCTTGGCTGTGCACGAAGGATTTCCGCCGGAAGTGCACAGGGGCCGGAGTAGCTGCAAAGTCGCGGTTCCCAGCAATGCAGCCCAGCGAGGTGAGGCAAGGACTTACCTCCACCAAACTTGGGCTGAAGAGTCACTGGACTGTGGGGGTCACTTGGACAGCGTCGCTGGATTCGAGGGACCTCGCTCGTCGTGCTGAGAGGAGACCCAAGGGACCGGTAATGCAGCTTTTTGGTGCCTGCGGTTGCAGGGGGAAGATTCCGTCGACCCACGGGAGATTTCTTCGGAGCTTCTGGTGCAGAGAGGAGGCAGACTACCCCCACAGCATGCACAAGCAGGAAAACAGTCGAGAAGGCGGCAGGATCAGCGTTACAGAGTTGCAGTAGGCGTCTTTGCTACTATGTTGCAGGTTTGCAGGCTTCCAGCGCGGTCAGCGGTCGATTCCTTATCAGAAGGTGAAGAGGGAGATGCAGAGGAACTCGGCTGAGCTCATGCATTCGTTATCTAAAGTTTCCCCAGAGACAGAGACCCTAAATAGCCAGAAAAGAGGGTTTGGCTACCTAGGAGAGAGGAAAGGCTACTAACACCTGAAGGAGCCTATCAGCAGGAGTCTCTGACGTCACCTGGTGGCACTGGCCACTCAGAGCAGTCCAGTGTGCCAGCAGCACCTCTGTTTCCAAGATGGCAGAGGTCTGGAGCACACTGGAGGAGCTCTGGACACCTCCCAGGGGAGGTGCAGGTCAGGGGAGTGGTCACTCCCCTTTCCTTTGTCCAGTTTCGCGCCAGAGCAGGGGCTAAGGGGTCCCTGAACCGGTGTAGATTGGCTTATGCAGAATTGGGCACATCTGTGCCCAACAAAGCATTTCCAGAGGCTGGGGGAGGCTACTCCTCCCCTGCCTTCACTCCATTTTCCAAAGGGAGAGGGTGTCACACCCTCTCTCAGAGGAAGTTCTTTGTTCTGCCATCCTGGGCCAGGCCTGGCTGGACCCCAGAAGGGCAGCTGCCTGTCTGAGGGGTTGGCAGCAGCAGCAGCTGCAGTGAAACCCCAGGAAGGGCAGTCTGGCAGTACCAGGGTCTGTGCTACAGACCACTGGGATCATGGAATTGTACCAACAATGCCAGGATGGCATAGAGGGGGCAATTCCATGATCATAGACATGTTACATGGCCATTTTCAGAGTTACCATTGTGAAGCTACATATAGGTAGTGACCTATATGTAGTGCACGCGTGTAATGGTGTCCCCGCACTCACAAAGTTCAGTGAATTGGCTCTGAACAATGTGGGGGCACCTTGGCTAGTGCCAGGGTGCCCACACACTAAGTAACTTTGCACCTAACCTTTACCAGGTAAAGGTTAGACATATAGGTGACTTATAAGTTACTTAAGTGCAGTGTAAAATGGCTGTGAAATAACGTGGACGTTATTTCACTCAGGCTGCAGTGGCAGGCCTGTGTAAGAATTGTCAGAGCTCCCTATGGGTGGCAAAAGAAATGCTGCAGCCCATAGGGATCTCCTGGAACCCCAATACCCTGGGTACCTCAGTACCATATACTAGGGAATTATAAGGGTGTTCCAGTAAGCCAATGTAAATTGGTAAAATTGGTCACTAGCCTGTTAGTGACAATTTGAAAGTAATGAGAGAGCATAACCACTGAGGTTCTGGTTAGCAGAGCTTCAGTGAGACAGTTAGGCACCACACAGGGAACATATACATGCACACCTATGAGCACTGGGGCCCTGTGTGACAGGGTCCCAGTGACACATACATATAGGCCACAAACCTATGAGCACTGGGGTCCTGACCAGCAGGATCCCAGTGACACAAAACATACTGAAAACATAGTGTTTTCACTATGAGCACTGAGGCCTGGCTATCAGGATCCCAGTGAGACAGTGAAAACAGTGACAAACACCCTGACATACACTCACAAACAGGCCAAAAGTGGGGGTAACAAGGCTAGAAAGAGGCTACCTTCTCACACAACCCCCCCCCCAAACGAAGGACAATAAGGCTAACCTTGGCCAGTTGAGACTTTATTGTCTAAGTGGTAATAAGTAGAGAGTAGCTCTGCAATAGACTGGTTACTCCCTTTATCATCCACTATATGGTTACTTCCCTGTGGGGATGTAAACCACCCTGTTTGAAGTTTTTTAGCTAAGCAACAATGTGAAGATGTATTTTCAGAGTTTCTATCAGTAAGTTTTAGTTTAGAGCAGTGGGCTTTGTCCACTGAACCTATTTGTAGTGATGGAAATGCCAGACAGGGATGCTGTCTCAGAAAAGCCATAGCTGGGCAAAAACTTTGTCCATGTGGCTGGAAGAGAGAACAGGGATGCTGTTTCTCTTGAGTTGGAGCAGGGCAGGGATGCTGTCCTATGAGCTCCACACTAGGGCAGGGATGCTGTCCTAAGTGTTGTGAGGTAGTGCAGGGTCTCTGCACTAAAGTTTCTCTGGGAGGGTTGGAGGGATGCTCCATGTTAACTAAAATGGTGCTGTTTTTCTCACCAATGTTAGTTATCCCACAGAGAGGTACTTCCACCTCAGGGAGTCCAGCTTTGCCAGCTGATGATTCCCTTGGAACAGGTGCCACCCCAGGAGAGGTTTCTCCCACCACAGGAATAGTATCCTGAATGGTAGGGTGGTTAGGGGATACTGTGATACCCTTTTTACCTGTTGATGGAGAGGGATCCTGAGTTTTCAGGCCTTCTCTCCTTTGCATTTTCATTTCACTTGAAATGAGAGGGAACAATTCCTCAGGGATGCCCAGCATGGCTGCATGGGCATAAAACTCTACATCAGCCCAACCTGAGGCCTCTAGGTCATTACCTAAGAGACAGTCTACAGGCAAGCTAGGTGATACCACCACCTGCTTAGGGCCAGTAACTCCACCCCAACTAAACTGAATTATAGCTAAGGGAAGAAACTTAGTGGAGTTATGGACATCAATAATCTTATACTGTTGTCCAATGATGTGTTGATCAGGGTGCACTAGGTTTTCAGTCACCAAAGTGAAACTGGCACCTGTGTCCCTGTAGGCCAAGGCCTCAACACCATTTATTGAAACTGTCTGCCTGTACTTATCCATTGTAAGGGGACAAGCAGCCAGTGTGGCAAGGCCAATGCCACTAGGTGTGACAGGAACTGTCTTGGGACTGATGACATCAGTTTCCACTATGGACCCATAAGTGAACCCAACTACACCCTTTGCTTGACTGTTGCCAGCAGTCCCACCACTAGTACCACTACTGCTAGGGGCACTAGAGTTTGATGTATTAGTGGTGGTAGGCTCAGGGGGTTTACCTGGACAGGACTTATCCCCTGGCCTATGGCCTCTATTTTTACACACAAAGCACAAAGGCTTTTTAATGTGTGCAGGTTGGGAAGAAGAGGAAGAATTTGTTTTATCCCCACCCTCTGAAGAGTGTTTAAGATTTGAAGTGGGATCTTTGGTTTTACCCTTATCCCCATGCTTATCTTGAGATTTTTCACCATCTTTCTTCTTATTGCCATCTTTGTCACCCCCTGTATGAACTTTTCTGTTCACCCTTGTTCTGACCCATTTGTCTGCCTTCTTTCCCAATTCTTGGGGAGAGGTCAGATCAGAGTCTACCAGGTTCTGGTGCAACAAATCAGACACACAATTATTAAGTATATGCTCTCTCAGGATTGTGTTATACAGGCTTTCATAATCAGTAACTTTACTGCCATGTAACCACCCCTCCAAGGCCTTCACTGAATGGTCAATGAAATCAACCCAGTCTTGTGAAGACTCCTTTTTGGTCTCTCTGAACTTTATCCTGTACTGTTCAGTGGTTAAGCCATAACCATCCAGGAGTGCATTCTTAAGAACTTGGAAATTATTGGCATCATTTTCTTTTACAGTAAGGAGCCTATCCCTACCTTTTCCACTAAATGATAGCCATAGGATAGCAGCCCACTGCTTTTGAGGGACATCCTGTACAGCACAGGCCCTCTCAAGTGCAGCAAACCACTTGTTAATGTCATCCCCCTCCTTATAAGGGGGAACTATCTTGTGCAGATTCCTGGAATCATGCTCTTTTGCAGGATGACTATGGGGAATACTGCTGCTGCCACCATGGGTATCTAAACCCAACTTCTGTCTTTCCTTCTCTAATTCTAAAGACTGTCTATCCAAATCCAGCTGTTGCTTCTTGAGCTTCAGTCTGGTTTGTTCCACTCTCAATCTATTGAGCTCCCTTTCTAACAATCTGTCATCAGGGTGGGTGGGAGGGACATTTCTAGATACAGAGGTATGATGGGAATGAACAGAAGGAGACCTGTCCCTTACAGAGGGCACCCTAACAGCTTGGCTACCAGCATAATGTGAGAGCACACCATCAGTATGGTGTGATTCAACCTCTGTACCAACTATGCTAGACTGTCTAGTAATGGGCAGGCTGAGAAGTTTCTTTCCTGAACCTTTTCCTGGGGGAGTCCCTGGATCAGATTGAGAACCATTAGCTACTTTTTCACCAGATTGGGCACTTATGGCCTTATCCTGTACTCTAAGCATATTAATTAACAGTTCTAAGGAAGGATTCTTCCCTACACTCAAACCTCTCTCTATGCAGAGACTCCTTGCTCCTTTCCAGCTAAGGTGATCATATGCAATTTTGGACAGTTCAACATTTTGGCCTGTACCAGACATTTTTTAGAGAGAGTTAAAGTGATAGAAAAAGAGAAAAAAGTTTTCAGAACTTTTTGGAAAGACAGAAAAAAAACTTTTTAAACTTTTAAGAACTTTTTTGAAAGTTTAGGAGTACTTTTCAGCACTTAGAAAAGAGTGAAAAGAGGAAATGCAAAACTTTTTGGCTATGTGTATATACACTGACCTTGTTTTGTATATTTTTCTCTTATGAAAAGTACAATGACAAGAGTGGTAAGTAGTCTCAAGCACTTATCCCACCACTGCACAACCAATGTAGGAGGCTGGACTGGCTTGTAGTGAGTACCAAGGGGTACTTGCACCTTGCACCAGGCCCAGTTATCCCTTATTAGTGTATAGGGTGTCTAGCAGCTTAGGCTGATAGATAATGGTAGCTTAGCAGAGCAGCTTAGGCTGAACTAGGAGACGTGTGAAGCTACTACAGTACCACTTAGTGTCATATGCACAATATCATAAGAAAACACAATACACAGTTATACTAAAAATAAAGGTACTTTATTTTTATGACAATATGCCAAAGTATCTTAGAGTGTACCCTCAGTGAGAGGATAGGAAATATACACAAGATATATATACACAATAGCAAAAATATGCAGCATAGTCTTAGAAAACAGTGCAAACAATGTATAGTTACAATAGGATGCAATGGGGAAACATAGGGATAGGGGCAACACAAACCATATACTCCAAAAGTGGAATGCGAACCACGAATGGACCCCACACCTATGTGACCTTGTAGAGGGTCGCTGGGACTATTAGAAAATAGTGAGAGTTAGAAAAATAACCCTCCCCAAGACCCTGAAAAGTGAGTGCAAAGTGCACTAAAGTTCCCCTAAGGACAAAAGAGTCGTGTTAGAGGAATAATGCAGGAAAGACACAAACCAGCAATGCAACAACTGTGGATTTCCAATCTAGGGTACCTGTGGAACAAGGGGACCAAGTCCAAAAGTCACAAGCAAGTCGGAGATGGGCAGATGCCCAGGAAATGCCAGCTGCGGGTGCAAAGAAGCTTCGACTGGACAGAAGAAGCTGAGATTTCTGCAGGAACGAAAAGGGCTAGAGACTTCCCCTTTGGTGGACGGATCCCTCTCGCCTTGGAGAGTCGTGCAGAAGTGTTTTCCCGCCGGAAGGACGCCAACAAGCCTTGCTACACGCAAATCGTGCGTTTGGCGTTTTTGGACGCTGCTGGGGCCCAGGAGGGACAAGGAGGTCGCAAATTGGACCTGCAGAGAGAGGGGACGTCGAGCAAGACAAAGAGCCCTCACTGAAGCAGGTAGCACCCGGAGAAGTGCCAGAAACAGGCACTACGAGGATGCGTGAAACGGTGCTCGCCGAAGTTGCACAAAAGAGTCCCACGTCGCCGGAGACCAACTTAGAAAGTCGTGCAATGCAGGTTAGAGTGCCGTGGACCCAGGCTTGGCTGTGCACGAAGGATTTCCGCCGGAAGTGCACAGGGGCCGGAGTAGCTGCAAAGTCGCGGTTCCCAGCAATGCAGCCCAGCGAGGTGAGGCAAGGACTTACCTCCACCAAACTTGGGCTGAAGAGTCACTGGACTGTGGGGGTCACTTGGACAGCGTCGCTGGATTCGAGGGACCTCGCTCGTCGTGCTGAGAGGAGACCCAAGGGACCGGTAATGCAGCTTTTTGGTGCCTGCGGTTGCAGGGGGAAGATTCCGTCGACCCACGGGAGATTTCTTCGGAGCTTCTGGTGCAGAGAGGAGGCAGACTACCCCCACAGCATGCACAAGCAGGAAAACAGTCGAGAAGGCGGCAGGATCAGCGTTACAGAGTTGCAGTAGGCGTCTTTGCTACTATGTTGCAGGTTTGCAGGCTTCCAGCGCGGTCAGCGGTCGATTCCTTATCAGAAGGTGAAGAGGGAGATGCAGAGGAACTCGGCTGAGCTCATGCATTCGTTATCTAAAGTTTCCCCAGAGACAGAGACCCTAAATAGCCAGAAAAGAGGGTTTGGCTACCTAGGAGAGAGGAAAGGCTACTAACACCTGAAGGAGCCTATCAGCAGGAGTCTCTGACGTCACCTGGTGGCACTGGCCACTCAGAGCAGTCCAGTGTGCCAGCAGCACCTCTGTTTCCAAGATGGCAGAGGTCTGGAGCACACTGGAGGAGCTCTGGACACCTCCCAGGGGAGGTGCAGGTCAGGGGAGTGGTCACTCCCCTTTCCTTTGTCCAGTTTCGCGCCAGAGCAGGGGCTAAGGGGTCCCTGAACCGGTGTAGACTGGCTTATGCAGAATTGGGCACATCTGTGCCCAACAAAGCATTTCCAGAGGCTGGGGGAGGCTACTCCTCCCCTGCCTTCACTCCATTTTCCAAAGGGAGAGGGTGTCACACCCTCTCTCAGAGGAAGTTCTTTGTTCTGCCATCCTGGGCCAGGCCTGGCTGGACCCCAGGAGGGCAGCTGCCTGTCTGAGGGGTTGGCAGCAGCAGCAGCTGCAATGAAACCCCAGGAAGGGCAGTCTGGCAGTACCAGGGTCTGTGCTACAGACCACTGGGATCATGGAATTGTACCAACAATGCCAGGATGGCATAGAGGGGGCAATTCCATGATCATAGACATGTTACATGGCCATTTTCGGAGTTACCATTGTGAAGCTACATATAGGTAGTGACCTATATGTAGTGCACGCGTGTAATGGTGTCCCCGCACTCACAAAGTTCAGTGAATTGGCTCTGAACAATGTGGGGGCACCTTGGCTAGTGCCAGGGTGCCCACACACTAAGTAACTTTGCACCTAACCTTTACCAGGTAAAGGTTAGACATATAGGTGACTTATAAGTTACTTAAGTGCAGTGTAAAATGGCTGTGAAATAACGTGGACGTTATTTCACTCAGGCTGCAGTGGCAGGCCTGTGTAAGAATTGTCAGAGCTCCCTATGGGTGGCAAAAGAAATGCTGCAGCCCATAGGGATCTCCTGGAACCCCAATACCCTGGGTACCTCAGTACCATATACTAGGGAATTATAAGGGTGTTCCAGTAAGCCAATGTAAATTGGTAAAATTGGTCACTAGCCTGTTAGTGACAATTTGAAAGTAATGAGAGAGCATAACCACTGAGGTTCTGGTTAGCAGAGCTTCAGTGAGACAGTTAGGCACCACACAGGGAACATATACATGCACACCTATGAGCACTGGGGCCCTGTGTGACAGGGTCCCAGTGACACATACATATAGGCCACAAACCTATGAGCACTGGGGTCCTGACCAGCAGGATCCCAGTGACACAAAACATACTGAAAACATAGTGTTTTCACTATGAGCACTGAGGCCTGGCTATCAGGATCCCAGTGAGACAGTGAAAACAGTGACAAACACCCTGACATACACTCACAAACAGGCCAAAAGTGGGGGTAACAAGGCTAGAAAGAGGCTACCTTCTCACAATGCCCATAAGAGGAACATGTAGCAAATATCTATGTCTCAAAAAGAGTACTTGTTTTTGGAAAAAAGGCGCTCCTAGTGCCTGGAAGAGGAAAGTAGGGCCCCCGGCACTCCTGTGTGCTAAAAGGGGGCCACATGCAGCTCCTGGGGGAGAGGGGCGGTCGGCACCCTCTCTGTGTCACCTGACAGGCCCCTCATGGGACCCCTGATCACTAGGGGGGCCACCCCAGGCCTCCACTGGCCCTTCCACCATGTGGGGGCCACCAAAGAATGCCAAACGTTAATTACTGGGGCGATCGCGCTCATAAGGCAGTGGCCGGGGGGAAAGGAATTCCCTTTCTGCCCCCCCCGTGCCCAGCGCCTGCTAGACAGCCGCCCGCATCCTCGGGACGGCTGTCAAACACGAATGTAAGTTGGAGCAGGGGCCTCCGATGAGGCTCTCCTCCTGCTCTGGAGGACGGGCGCACCCGGCACGGTGCGCAAGCCGCTCTCCTGGCTTCCTCGACGTTTATGGTGAGCAGGCACCGAGGACGGTGCCTGCTGGTCACCCGGGGGTGCGCCTGTAAGCGCGATTCGCCCCGGCGTCACGGCTGGAGCACGCTCCGCCCGGGCGTCACGGCTGGAGCATGCTCACTCCTCTTTTCCTGCTTTGGGTGCCCTGGGGGCACTGGGCAGAGCGTGACGCGCTCCAACACTGGAAAGTGCCCTCGGGCAGAGATGTGCAGGGAGGCAGGGGCCACAGCACCAGGTCCCTGGGAGACACAAAGTGGAGTACAGGGCAGGGGGGCCCAGCAACAGGCCAGCACAAAAGTGGATGCAAGCAGTGGCAGTTCCTCCTGTGGGTCACAGGTCAGTGCAACAGCAGCAGTCCATGGCAGTCCCTGGTAAGTCCTCTCGGCAGCCTTCTGTCCAGTTCCAAGAATGTTCCAATTGTGGGGAAAATTCCCCTGTACTTATACTAAGTTTGCAGTGTCTTTGTCAATGAGGAGGAGAGGGGGTTCCAACCAGTTACAACTGGTTCTGGGAGTGCCCCTTCTCTCCTCCAGCACAGGCTCCAAATATCAGTGGGGGGTAAACAACCCTATTGTGCGAGGCCAGGGCACAGCCTCTACAAATGCAGGTGTGCCCCGCCTCTCCCCTCTCTCAGCCCAGGAAGAATATACAATATGTAGATACATCTCTGTGACACCTTCACCCTCCCTGTGTACAGGCTGTCTGAAAAGTATGCACAAAACCCCAAATGTCAGTCTGCCCAGACGTGGATTGGAGTCAAGCTGCAAAAACACCAGTCATAAGCACAGAGAAATGCACACTTTCTAGAAGTGGCATTTCTGTAATAGTAATAAAAAATACACCTACACCAGTAAGCAGCATTTCTCATCACTATTACAACCATATCAAACATGCCTACGCTACCCCTCATAAATCAGACAATACCCCTTACACATAAGGCAGGGCATTTCTAATGCAATCCTATGAGAAGGCACCACTCACAGCAGTGAGACACCAAGTTAGGATGTTTGTCACTACCAGGACATGCCACGCAACCTGGCACATGTCCTGCCTTCTACATACATGACACCCTGCCCATAGGGCTAGCTAGGGCGTACCTTAGGGGTGACTTACATGTAGTAAAAGGGGAGTTCTGGGCCTGGCAAGTAAATTTAGATGCCAGGTCCCTGTGGCAGAAACTTACGCACACAGGCCTGGCGCTAGGCCTGAGATAAGTTTGAAAGGCTACTTCAGTGGGTGGCGCAAGCAGCGCTGCAGGCGCGCTAGTAGCATTTCATTTACAGGCCCTTGGTATAGGGATACCACTTTACAAGGGACTTAAAGGTAAACTAAATATGTCAATTAGGTATAAGCAAATCCTAACAATTTTACAAGCACATGCACTTTAGCACTGGTTAGCAGTGAAAAAGTGCTCAGAGTCATAATGTCAGCCAACAAAGGTCAGACAAATAGGGAGGCAAAAAGCAAAAAGTCTGGGGAATGACCCTGTAAAAGGGCCAGGTCCAACAAGGACCAAGAACTCCCAAGGACAGCAGCCCTGTCCACAAGAAACTCCAAGAAGGACTCCAGAACCGCCCGGATCTGCGAGTCCTGCCCACTCTGTGCCTGACACCCACGGCCCGAGTCCATGTGGTCCACCAGCCCAGAGCAGGTCCCCAGGCGATTCTGACCTTGTGTCCACCCTGGGATGACCCCTCCAGACCAACACGACGAAGCCTGCAGCCTAAATACAGAGGACCCTTCTGACCGCGAGAGAACCAGACGAAGATACCCGACCCCCAAAGGTACCGCAGGCCTTGGGAAATCCAGCAGATGGTCCAGCAACGGTCAGCCTTTGGTTTTCCAGAACCGACCCTCCCGGACCCATCCTGCAGCATCTTTGTGACCCCTGGGGCCCCCCTACTGAAAAGCATTGGGAGCCCGACGCTGTGTTTGCACCCTGCACCCAGCCACCCCTGTTCAGCTGAGGGTGTGTGTTTGATGCATATTGGGTCACACTATTTGGCTCTAAGTTTCCATGGAAGATATATAACACTATCTTTGACTCTTGGTTCTTTTTTAAAAATAGGAAATATAAAAAAAACACTGCGTGGCCCTCATGTTGGAGTGAGGCACACACATGCATCAAGTCTGTGACAACATGACATGTGTTTACACCACGAAGACACACGTGCTTACCCCAAAAGATCAACTATTCCTTCCATTCAAATTACTGAAACATAAATTACCCATATTCTTTGGCCTATTAGCCTCATGGTCTGTTCTGTGGAGGCACCTCCTGTAGTCACACTCTAAATGAATGGATATAGATCAGCTAAAGAGAATATCAAGGGATAGAACTTTCACAGTGTTTTGCAAGTCGTAACCCTCCTTCTGACGCCTCTTATCTCCCATTAGTTAAGTACTTACATCTCCAAGGTGAAACGCCTGTGAGTCACATACCCCACCTCGTAGAACAGCTGACCTGGTCTCCAAAGCAGTGGTGACTGACTCGCTTTATATAGTAGCCCGGCATTTTGCCTTAATTGCTGGGCCCAGGGCCAGGAAAGGCTATAAGCATAGCCCCTGAGAGACTAAGCTATTAAAGGCAATCTCTTACGGCCCTTAATTACAACACAGTGACTCCCTGTCTATACCGGCCTAAACCCCTTCCCCCTCTAACCCATTTGCCTTCAATTGGTGATTCTCGTCAATTGAATCCTCAGTCTATATTCCCTGTGAATATAAGACTGGAGAAAGAACAGACTATCAGACTACTGCTGCTTAACTGTCATTCCTTACCTGCACACAAACTGTATATTCATTCATTGTTAAATGACTATGCCCCAGAGTCAAAGAAGATGTTTTTGACAGAAACGTGGCTCTCTGAGGACTCCCCTCCTGATATAAGTTTGCTTGTAAATATTCAAATTGTACCATTTTAGGGGAGTTTAATATTCAGGTAGAGGAAGCTCACAATGCTCCCGCCAAAATCTTACTCACAGATTTAGCAGCCTTGGATTTAACACAACTGATATCGGGCCCCACTCACCTTCATGGTCATACAATAGATCTAGCGTTTAGTAATCTCCCTAAACTACTAGCCCAGGCACCTCTTTCTTTGGTTTGGTCGGACCATTTTTAAATTGTTTTTACTCTCCCCACCCAACCTCCTGTAAATCATCAGCCTTGTGCAAAATAAATGGGACGACAGTGGTCAAAGATGAAGAACAACAACTTGATGGACACATTAACAAACCAGTTTGCCTCCTCCAATCTTCTCCAACACTATACAGCGGAGGGTTTTGACAAATGGATTCTGGAATCCCTAGATATTATTCTACCCACTAAAACTATGGTTAAGACCTTTCGGAAAAATAATTAATCTTGGTGGAGGACATCATATGATCCTGGTCTCAAAAGAGATTATAGGAATGTGATTCGGTTTTTCCTTTTGGAAATTAAGGCGGCACAAGCCTCTCATTATACCTCCAGGATCGAATGATCCTCACACTCTCCTAGAGAGATATGCTCTATCTTTGAGGAAATGACTAAGCTTCCTCCGGTCAAGAACACAGTAGAGGGCTCTCAGGCACATAGTAATGATTTAGCATTTTTTTTTTTTTTCCCAAAAGAAAATTGCTAACATCCAAACAACTTGTCCTAGTAATTCTTGCACTGAGAATGAGTTTGTCCTTCATCCTGATGATCAGCCCCCCTCGAGCCTCACTCTCAGCTTTCCAGCCTCTGACTAAAGATCTGGTAGATAAATATCTGGACTCCATAAAATCCGGATCTCCTCTGGACCCTTCCCCCCTTCTATCTTAGCTCTAGGATCCAAAGTTATATCACAGGTGCTAATGAACATTTTGAATGACTCGTTACATGGGCATGTCCCACAACAATGGAAGCATGCAGTAGTTAAGCCTCTATTAAAAAAAAAAACAATCTTGACACAGCTTCACTATCTAACTATAGACCAATTGCTATTCTTCCCATTGTGTCAAAAAATAATCGAGAAACATATCAACTCTCAGGTTTTCTAGAGGAACATAATACCTAAATGGGATTCAGTCCGGTCCACATCACCGAAATAGCCTTGCTGGCTGTCACTGAAGACACTAGACGACGTGTGGATGCTGGCGGATATGCAGCAATCATTTTATTAGATCTAAGCGCCGCTTTTGACATGGTAGATCATAAAGTTCTTCTTCACAGAGCCTCTCAAATGGGAACTGAAAGTACCTTCCTCAGTTGGCTTTCCTCAAATCTGAGTCAAAGAACTTTTCAAATCCTGGATCAAGCCTATTATTCTGATACCTTCCCGCTGACCTGTGGGGTTCCACAGGGTTCTTCATTAAGCCCTACGCTCTTCAATATTTATATGCCCCCCCTGGCTAAGATCGTGGAACCCCATGGATTGTCACTTATGTCTTATGCCAATGAAACTCAATTGTTTTTTTCTTTTTCTACTGGGACCGGCTCAGATTTTGCCACTCTCTCTTCATGCCTAACCGATGTCACTAAATGGATGGCGAACAGTAAACTCAAGTTAAATGAGGAAAAAACTGAGGTGATGTTGGTAGGACATTTTTCATGTTTGAAGCTCGCTGCCTTAGTCTCAGCTGGACTAAATGACTTTCCCTTGCCCAAAGATAATATAAAGAGTCTAGGTTTTTGGCTGGACTCTCGCTTCACAATGGAATGCCACTCGAAGAAATTGGCAGCTACTTGCTTTTACTTACTGAGGACCTGCAGTAAGATTTTCACATTTCTTCCCTTTGTAGCTAAAAGGCTCATTGCCCAGGCCCTGATACTGTCCCATCTAGACTATGGGAATGTTTTGTTCTTCAGTTCTCCTTCCTACGTGCTAAAGATACCACAGGTGGTGCAGAATGCTGCTGCCCACCTTCTAACGGGTACCCCAAGACATCACTCGGCTAAATCTGCTCTGTGTTCCCTTCACTGGTTCCCCATTGAAAAGCGCATTAAAGTTGCCTGGTACATGCATTGTACACTCCACAAAAGGGGTCCGGCCTTTCTCAGGCATATAATAACTCCTTACAACCCCCAGAGATCACTCAGATCTTTTTCCGCTTCTTTGATCAATACTCTTCGGTTTAATAAAGTAAGATGGGGAGGCAGGTTGTTTGCCTTCAAGGCAGGTCACCTATGGAATTCTTTACAACTGGAGCTGCGATCAGAAAACTCAGAACTTCAGTTTCGTAAAAAGCTCAAGACCTTTCATTTTCCTTTGTAGCCTGTCAGCTTTATCTGTTCAATGGTCCTGCATTAGCACTGGGAGGCCTCCAGGTAGCCATGCGCTCTACAAATATCTAATAATAATAATCTAGGTGAGGGTCCTGTGGTAAATCCAGCCCTATGTAAATCATCGTATAACGTAACCATGGATCAGTCGGCCCCCACCTCAGCAGCTCACACCTCGAGGATGCCAGTACGTTGTAAGACCTTATGCACGCACAGGGAATGCCTGTTCACGCGTCCCTGACGTCAGAGGGCACACCAGGGAAAACTGCGTGCCCCCAGAAGTCTGCATTGTGGTGCATGTGTACACAGAGCGCTGCGCACCCCAGGAAGTCAGGCAGGAAAAAATAAAAATGATACAGAGGATTCTTCCTTCGTCCACATAGACAATTAGGCTAGTTATTCCCAATGGGTCGTCATCCCTCCATCTAGTGAGCGATCAACATATGTGTAGAGTCCACCTCCCCCACATATTTCCAGCCAGGGCGTGTGGGCGTGCATTTTGGGACACATAGGGGCATATTTATACTCCTTTTGCGCCGAATTAGCGTCGTTTTTTTCGACGCAAATTCGGCGCAAAACTAACGCCATATTTATACTTTGGCGTTAGACGCGTCTAGCGCCAAAGTATGGGCAAATAGCGTCATTTTTTTGCGTGAATGCCTTCCTTGCGTTAATGAGATGCAAGGAAGGCGTTCCCGTCTAAAAAAATGACGGCGATGAAAATGCGTCGTATTTATACTCCCGGGCAAAAATCACGCCCGGGAGTGGTCGGGTCAAAAAACCCCGCATTTGCGCCACTTTTTAACGCCTGGGTCAGGGTAGGCGTTAAGGGGCCTGTGGGCTCAAAATGAGCCCACAGGTGCCCTCCCCTGCCCCCAGGGACCCCCCCCTGCCACCCTTGCCCACCCCAGGAGGACACCCAAGGATGGAAGGACCCATCCCAGGGACATTCAGGTAAGTTCAGGTAAGTATACATTTTTTTTTTTGTTTTTTTTTTGGGTGGCATAGGGGGGCCTTATTTGTGCCCCCCTACATGCCACTATGCCCAATGACCATGCCCAGGGAACATAAGTCCCCTGGGCATGGCCATTGGGCTACGGGGCATGACTCCTGTCTTTACTAAGACAGGAGTCATGTAAATATGACTCCTGTCTTTACTAAGACAGGAGTCATGTAAATGGCGTCTGGGCGTTGTTAAAAATGGCGCAAATCGGGTGGAGGCGATTTTTTGCGTCAACCTGACTTGCACCATTTTTAAGACGCCCTAGCGCCACTTTTCCCAACGCCGGCGCTGCCTGGTGTACGTGGTTTTTTTGCACGCACACCAGGCAGCGCCGGTCTGCTTGCGCCGGCTAACGCCATTCAATAAATACGGCGCCCGCATGGCGCTTCAGAATGACGTTAGCCGGCGCAAAAAATTTCGCCGCTAGACTGCGTTAGCGCAGTTTAGCGTCAAAAAGTATAAATACGGGCCATAGTCCTCTTGCTCCTAGTCTGCATGGCAAAATTATTTCCATCATAGATGCTCCTATTAATCACTCATTCTCTCAAGAGTTCTTGTATACCCTCCCCAATATCCCCACCACCCATGACATATGGTTCAGTAATCCTGGTGCCCCCTGGGGGTATCGGAACAGGACTCTTTTTTGGTTTCCCAAGTCCTCACTTGAGTACACTGCCACTCATAGGACAAGATAATTAATGGGCTTTTTTTTATAGTGGGTCTCCACCCCTATTCGATATGTCTTTTTTAGATACCAAATTCTTCACTTGAATACACTGCAACTCATATGACAAGAAAATGAATGGGCTCTTTTACACTGGGTCTCTACTGCTATTTGACATGTTTACGGACCCTAAACCTTTCAGAGGTTCAATGGTTGAGGGTCCCCCATGGAATATCATTGTTGAGCCCATGTGTATCCGTTTTTAATCTGAACACCCATCTCTGTTCATATTTGAGGAGGGCCTTACTCATGTCTGTATGCTTATGCTCCAATTTCTCTATCACGGTCCATGTGATGTCATCTGCTGTGTGGCCCAATTCTGCATAGTGACGAGTGAGCTTAGTGTTATCTTTTTACATCTTATGGTGCACCTATGTTCATTGATTCATATTTTTACCTTCCTTGTTGTCATCCCTACGAACATAAGGTTACATGGACACTTTATTACGTATATCACATCACTCGAGTTACTGTTCATCAGTAGATTCAGTACCCATAGTTTTCCTAGATCTAGATCGATTGTTTTACATTTCTTGGTGAAGCTACATACCCCGCAACTTCCACACGGTTGATGACCTTTTGAGGGGGGGAGATCACATAATGCTGTTTGGCTATTTCCACTCTTTTTATATGGATGTGTATGTACTGGTGTATCCTGCAAGTTCTGATTTCTTCTAAATGAAAACAAAGGTGGTTCCAGTCTCAAATTTACTGGTGTTCATAATGCCCCAATGTATTTTGATCAATTTTGTTACTTCATTCGAATTGGGTCAGAAGGTGACGACACAAATAGGCCTTGGTTTCCAGGGGTGTACATACGTACCTATCAGAGCTTATTCATTGTTGTTTCTGGCCTGTTGTTTTGCCCTGGCAACCGTTCTCTCAGGATATCCCTTCTCCTTCACTTTTTCAGATAATTTTACTGCAGGTTGTTGACATTTTTTTACATCTGTGCAGTTACGTCTTAGTCTCAAAAACTGACCAACTAGGAGCCCTTAGCTTAAAGCTCGAGGATGAAAACTATCATACCGTAATAAACTATTCCTATCAGTTGGTTTACAGTAGACGTCTGTCTTCAGTTTACCGGCTTCGTCGTAAATGCATAGGTCTAAGAACAGCATCTCGATACTACTAATAGCCACAGTGAATCTGAAGAAATGGTCCATGCTGTTCAATCATTTGGTGAAGTTGATTGCCTCCTCTTTTGTTCCCAGCCAGATGACCAGAAAATCGTCTATATATCTCTTCCATAACCTTATATGTTTTGAGAATAGATTTTCTTCTGAATGTACAAACCCTAGGGGCCAGGCCATGAACGCTACGTATAGATGGTCCCACTTCGAGACAATGTTTTTCCAGGGCACAGTCATGAAGTGAAAGACCCGGTCAACTGTGCTGACCCTGTGCCTAAATCCTGTTGGCTGTCCGAAAGAATGTGAGTAGTAAAAGGGGATACCTTCCATCAAGCTTTTGACAGGTACCACGCCCCATGCTGACATAGGCAATGACGTAGGCAGTGATGTGGGTGCTCCCGCCCCGTGCTGACGTAGGCCCTGACGTAGGTGTAGGTGTGTCACATGGGTTGTGACATCTTGGGATCACGTGTTAGCCATGTGCTAGGGTCCTAGCCCCTTGTGTCTAGGTCTATGGGCTGTGTAAAATGAGGGCCTTGGTGGTGTGCAGCCTGTTTCAGAGCCTAAGAGGACAGGTCTGGACACGTCAGGCATTCACAACCAAGTGGCTGCTTGGGGGCCTCCTCACAGGGCATAGCATTGGGAGTGCAGGCCAAACCTCCACACTGTTGGCTAATCCAAAAAGAGGGGTGGGCAAATGCTTCAAAAGCCGTGACAGGTGATTAGCACCACGTGTAGCCCCAGCAGCGTATTAGAGCCATCAAGGAGAGCATGTGACCGCTATGTGTTGTAGAGGCGTACGCCCTTTTTGAACCATAGAATATATATAAGAAGTCAATTAGAGCAACATGCCAAACCGTGAACCACTGCTGAAATAGGTTGTCAAAGCAATATGAAGAGATACAATCCACTCACCGGAAAAGCCGCCTCCTCAGGGGCCCAGAACCCTTTCAATAGATATTAACAGACCCTAACACCTCTTGTGTTGGATGAGAATGCACAGCAGACTGCCCCTAAAGATGGGGTTCCGACGCTACTGGGTTTCAACAAGAACTTTGAAAAGCTCAGCCTCAAGGATTTGCCGCAACTGGTATCCACGATCAAGGTTGACAGCAGCGGCAGCGAAGCCTCGAAAGACGAATTAAGTGATGCAATCAACTTCATTGGCACTGAAGATGATAAAGAAGGTGTAACACCGCCGAATTCGCCAATCTATGAAGACATGGGGTTTCAGGAGGACCCTGATCCAGAGGCAGTCGTGGTACAACCGAAAATGTAAACTCCGAAGCCGCTTAGACACCAATGGACCTATGCGACTTGCAAGATTTCAGAGCAGCCGCGGAGTGTAGCGAAAATGCTGAGGTTAGTAAAACCTCTATAGACAATTATCGTGTATATGCCAATATCATACTTTTAACTAATAGTGTGTCTTTTGCTTTCTGTTTGAACCGTAGAAAACAACTGCAGAAAGAGATGCTGTAAAGGGATCTACGTCAAAGGTTCACAACGTAAAATTTTACTGCTTATGCTGTTCCAGACAGTCTGAATGTATTACAAGCCAGAACAAAGAGCCGCGTAAGAAATCTGTTTGCACTTACAATAGCATCAATTTTGAAAAGGAAACTCAGGGTGCACCCTACGACGCTATATGGCCTGTTAAAGGTTTTGCTGCGACCGTTGTGAACACGTATGTTACACATGACTATTATAACCTGTGTTACGGGCATAAAATAAATGAGCCTCAGCAGGAGGCTCACAACTGTCTATACGAGTCGTACACTGCAAGAACAATTCGACAAATATGTAGCCGGTTAGACCCACACAAGGTATATAAGTTGTTAAAGGTGGTGTACAGGTTGTCAGCTGTGAAGAAGAAAGGTGTCCACGTCGATATGATTAAGGTCTTGGCGGCAGCGGTCAATGAGATCCGATACGCTGCTGAGCCCTGCTCAAAACTTGAACATATGCACGGGCTGTGTACCTATTTTGACAAAAGCTTGATAGAAAGGGTAATAGAAAAACGAATGTGTGATATTTATTATAAAAATAGAAGAATGAGGTCTTTAGCCCCACGAAAGTTGTTTCAAAATACAAAGGTCGTGGATAGCAGTCCATAACGGTGTTACTTAACGCTACATATTTACTCACTTTTAGGACAAGAATCAGAGTATCGCGGTGCAAGATGTCTATGAGTTACACCCAGGCTACCTCTGTATTGGGAGATTGATATATGTGCTGGTTAAAGAAAGAATAGCTGAAATACACCCTGTGACTCTGCATTATCTGAACATTACGGAATCTCTGGCTACGTTGCAGTGAGACAGCCATGTGTGTATCGCCAACTGGTGTATCAACGCGTGGCTACCAGCAGCAGATAAATACTGGAGCTCGGACCAAGACTGTGCGCATGAGATAAGACTTTCACCACTGACTGGGCTACACCGTGCTTTGGAACTCCTGACTGGAGATTATTTCACAAATAAAGGTTCTGTATTGTCTGACCTAGAACTGTATGAACTGTTGAATGCTGTCAGTATCCTGAGCGTCCAGAGTTATAGGCGGGGGGATCGGGAAGTCATGTCTAGAGCTACTGAGTGTACAGCTATAAAAATATCAAAGCTTGTGACGCTGAGACCTAGTAAAAGGAACGGCTCTGAGTAATATGTGTAACATGTGTCGGACTATGTATACGTATTCAAACAGCCTCAAGATGTCCAGCAGTGTTGACAGCTATAAGCTATGTACCTCAAAATGTCAAGTACACAGTGTTTATGTAGTGCTGACTCACTTTTATTTTTATTTTTTTATGTTTAATAAAATGACCTTACACAAAACAAATGTCTTTCATTTCTTGGTTGCAGGGTGTAACAGCATGACGGGGGCTGGTTTAAGGAAGCTTTATTATGATACTCAAGAAGTTGGAAGACATGTATTGTCCAAGTACGCCTATGCAAAGGCGGTAAACGATAAAAGTGGTACCACCGTCACCGCCGCCTTTAAAGACATCTTCACGAGAGGTCAAGTACCTCAAAAACTACAGACGCTGGAAAGGATTTTTTAAACAAACCTTCTCAGAAATTATAAAAGCAGCACGCTGTTCAGCATTTTGAAACTCACACCGAGGTAAAAGCAGCGGTTGTAGAGCATTTTAACAGAACTTTAAAACCAAAGATGTGGCGATATTTCACAGCCAACAATACCTACAGATACGTGGATGTTCTACAGGCGTTTATAGATGTTTATAACGCCAGTTACTATAGGACCATCAAAATGTCTCCAGTGGAGGTAACTGCGGATAATTTGTTAATGGTGTGGAGAACTGTGTACGGGAGTCGTCTCGAGGCGAAGGTCAAGAAAGCTGCTTTAAAAGAAGGCAATCATGTCCGGGTTTCAAAGTTGAAGGGCGTCTTCATCAAGGGCTACCAACAGACATTTAGCGATGAGATATTCATAGAGGAAAGTGTGGAGCTTAAAGAATGGGTATATATTTACAAGTTGAAGGACTATGATGGGGAAAGGGTAATGGGTGTCTTTTAAAACGAAAAGTTACAAAGGGTGCCCTATGATGCGAACAGGGTGTACAGGGTTGAAAATGTCCTGAAAAGGAAAGGCAGCGGAGCTATGAGACAGGTGCTGACCAAATGGCGGGGTGGCCTCAGAAATTTAACAGGTGGGTTTTGGCCAGCTCGCTGCATAGTGAGTGAGGTTGCGCTGTAAGCGCAGAGATAAAGACCTCACTTTTTTATACTACGCTACCGTCCAACACCTTGAAGAACATGTTCCCCGACAATCAGATTTCTAATTATATGGTGAAACAGGCTAAACCGGTGGACCTGAAATGGTCCTGGAAGGTGGCCCTAACAGAGATACAGTATCCTAGAACATGGAATACATGTACAAAGCACAAGGCTAAATTTCATATAAAGCACTCTCAGGACTTCTTGAGCTTCCCTGTGAGTTTCCCACACGGGTATTACACTACCGTAGCAGCGGTGGTTGATGCCATCAACAGAGCCATTGCCGCCATTGAAGAGTATGCGAATATACATCTGGTGTTGGATAACGTTAGAAGAAAAGTGTTTCTTAAAGCCCCGGAGCTCGATACCAGGTTTACATGTACCGGTAAATTACAAAGGGTTTTTAGGGACTGTACAACATGTGAAAAGACAGGTGGATCCAGACCCTACGTGCCCCGATATTAACGGCGGATTTTATACACTCTACGTGTATAGCGACATCGTAGAACCTCAGAGGATGGGGAAAGTTATTCGCCGTTGTTGAGATGGGTCCCGGTGAAGGGCAAAAATAACATAATGGTTAATATACAACATCACAAATCTGACTACGTGGCAATTTCCAAAAAAGATTTTGACACTATAACCATCATGATCTACGACGATCAGTCAGAGCCCTTGGCCTTTAAATATGGGGAAGTTATTGTTAAGCTTCATTGAAGGCAGTGACGGTGACTATTAGACAATTGCAATGGTAATTTGGAAAACATGGGGATCCCTCTATGTATAGGAAGAATTATAGAGTTCAGGCCGACTACAGAGGACCACCACCCTACTTTCAAGGGGCCCCCATTATGTACGGGGTGGATTGGGGGGGCTTCTTTTGGAGTTTGTTTAGAAAAGTCATGCTATTTTTGAGAAGAGGATACGAAATTGCAAAATCTCAAGTTAAAGCAGCTGCTATAAACAAAGCCCATGACCTCGTGGGCTCTGTAACCTAGGCTGTTGCCGAGTGCATGAACAAACAGCCCCAGGAAGGAACTAGGTTGTTGTACAAGGTGCATGCAGGTGTTAAAAGGAAGCGTAGGGGCCCGCCAATGTTCTATAAAAAACAGAGGACTTCTTCAAAAGGCCCACACAAAATAAGAGTCGTAAGACAGAGGAGATCTTCCAAGAAGAAGAGACCACCCTCTAGTGCGAATATTTTTTAAATCCGCTATCTTGGCCTTCGTACACTGCGCCTCGGGTGAATGCGCCAAATCTTAGCTAGATTTAATTTCTCTTAAACCCACACAGGCCAGCATCGAGAACAGTTTTTTCATGGCTGTATCGCCTCCAGCTGCTCTGACGCCTCTGGCACCGAGGGAGTTTTATGTGTCGGGGTCCATGGATATGTATTTGGATCTTAACAACATTCTGCTACACCTCGTCTGCAAAATAACCAAAGCGAACGGCACCAACATCGAGGCTGACGCTAAAGTGGCGCCGATCGCCTACCCCATCACAACCATGTTTAATCAGGTGGACATTAACCTGGGCGATCGACTCATCACATAGAGTGATAACATGTTCGCCTGCAGGGCCTATATAGAGAGTATTCTAAATTACAGTCTTGAAGCCCTGGACACACAACTTTCAGCGGGACTCTTCTACAAAGATACTGAAGCACATTTTGAGGACACGACATTGGACCAGGGGAACAAGGGTTTTAAAAAAAGAGCCAGCTTCGCGCCGGCAGTAGGCAGTTTGACCTCCTGGGGCGCATACATTCAGACCTTTTCTTCCAAGATAAGTTTCTAGTCAATGGTATAGATCTTAAGATCAAACTCAATCGCAACAAGGATGCGTTCTGTCTCATCGGCGGCGATGCGGAGCAGTATAAACTGGTTATATTGTCTGCGAGCCTGTTTGTAAAGAGAGTGAAAGTGTTATAGAGCGTCAGACTGGCCACGCTGAAGCTTTACAACCATCGAATGCCAAGTACGCCATTAAAACAGTGGCTCTGAAGATATTCAGCATCCCCGCCGGTACTAGATTAACGCAGCAGCAGAATCTATTTCTGAGCAACTACCTAAACTCATCATCATAGGGTTTGTGGACAAGAAAACAAGTTACTTACCTGTAACTACAGTTATTCAGTATTGCTATCTTTCATAAATTCACATGCTTGAATCATCCCCGTCGTTGAAGTGGGAGTCCCACGGTACATATAATAGCAATAATTAACAAATCATTATTTTTTTCTATAGGCTATAATGGAAACACCAGCCTCTCATATAGCCTATCTAAGTCCTTTTGTGAAAAGGACCCAAACCTGCCTGCTGGCCAATCAGGCACCAGCATCCTCTAAAACATGTTATCAAATATCTAGCTTATAAATCTTGTATTATGAACTTAAAACAAATATACATTGTGATGATAACAATACATTTCTTTATAATTTGCAAATAGGGATATTCATCGTTCAAAATAGCAAAGTGCCTTCAAATCAGACACCTTTCTTTTAACATTATCTGTGTCCCGGTCATCTGCAATAGCACTTGGAATAATAATGTCATTCATTGAAACTTTTATCACATAAGGTAACTGCGCTGTTTCAATAAGTCCTATTATCAGATACGTACCCTTTTCCCAAACAATGCCCTGAAGCACAGGAAAAGCTGTGATCTTTGCAGCATTGCATACTCTTCAAGCTCTGTGGAATGAAGAAGATGTCTGTAGTACACAAACTAGAGGTGGTACAATGGTTCTTGGAGGGACGAAGTGACAATTCAGTAGCAGTAGAACAACGAACATTGTTGATAGCCACATGATGAAAAAAAAAAGTACAGAACAGATCGAAGGATAGGACTAAGGGGGAATCAAGTACTTGTCATAAAACCAATGATAGCCATGAAGCAATCTTGGCGTGCAGTGACTATAGAGTGTGTTGGAAAGTCCTCTGTACAATATTCAACGTTGTTTTCATATTTGGTTGGCTCACGAAAAGGCATCATCTCGAATGATGTTGAGTCAGGTGGTAGTTCATAGTAGACCATGAAATAGTGCTGAACAGTAGCAACTGTAGTAATGGCAGCATCAGATTTTTCTATGAAGTTTAATGCTCTCAATAGAATTAGAGATGTAGTGCACTCTAATATCCCCGGCTGGGAACTCCAGCTAGTAATGTTACTGTTTTGTTCAAGGGATAATTCGTGAGAGGCTCTACTCTTCATTTTTCTTGTTGTCTTCTACGATCTGCTGTAAAGAACCAGTTACATAGTGCTTTTTCAAGTAGTTGATTGACACATGTCCGTTTCTCGTTGAACCAACGGAGACGGGATGACAGTTCTGTTGCCCTTTACCCCAAAGACTGCAACAGGTGAATTGTAAGATGGTTAAAAAATTGCTTTTAATGGATCATGTAATGAACTAGGTCCCCAACTTTCAGAACACACACACGTCAGAAGCAGTTATACCCTTCTATCCACAGGTTGTGGCGTCAGTGTGGTTGACATTAGACAGCTTGTCACTGACTTCTTGGAATCTCAGCAAAAAATTCTAACATTTTTCCAAGTCAAATTATCTTCATCCACCTTCCTCCCAGGATTATCTAAACCAGGCACTTACATAGGAACTCCGAAGAGAACCTTGCATGGAATGCAGCCTCCCAAAACCTGTCTAGACAAGCTATTTATTGCTCTCTGGACTCCATACAGATTATGGTACTGTAGGAAGCTGGCTCTGTATACACTATATCAAAATGAGATATAGTGTGCAGAGAGTCCAGGGGTTCCCCAGAGGCTTGACGGAGGCAATAATAGATAATACTAATGCTCCATTTGTGGTAGTGTGGGTGAGCAGTTAGGCTTATCAGAGGGTAGTGTTAAGCATTTGTTGTACACACACAAGCAATAGAAGAAACACACACTCAATGACTTACCTCCAGACCAATAGGTTTTTATATATAAAAATATATTTTGTTAATTTATTTCTAGAACCACAAGATTCAGTTTGCAGGTAAGTACATAAAATGTAAGGTACATTGCATAGTTATACTTAGAACTTCGAATAAGATCAACAATGTATACAGTTTTCTTTAAGGTGGCAAAAAGCTATTTTAAAAGTGGGGACACTGCAATTTTCAACAGTTCCTGGGGGAAGAAAAGATTGAACAGTATAACAGGTAAGTACACGACTTACAGTTCTCTGGGTTTTAGGTAGTCTGTCGTTGGTGGTTCAAGGTAACCCCAAACACCCACCACCAGCAACACAGGGCCAGTCGGATGCAGTGGTCAAAGGAGAGCCCTGATGAACGAGTTACTCACCTTCGGTAACGACTTTTCTGGTGGATACATTAGCTACCTGTGGATTCCTCACCTCATGAATACTCCCATGGCGCCAGCATTCGACGGAAATCTTCTTACTAGTCTCTGCACGTCGACGAGGACGTCACTGTCTCGCACGCGACGCCGTCTGACGTCATACAGGCAATAAGAGGTCCTCGACGACGTGCAGACGTCAGTACCAATCATTTTTTACGTGCATGAGAACAACCAGGCAATGCAATGAAAGAGCAAGGCAACATCCATTATATTGTAAAAATACACCACATTGTACGAATAACTGTAAATCTTTTTATGTACATATATATATATATATATAAAACTCTCTCTTTTCAAAATATATACACACCCCAAGTATATACATAAAAATATATACACATATACATATATATATATATAAATATATTATATATACATCTATTGCACCCTCAAAGACCAAGAGGAGCGCACTCAAGGATTACTTGGCAAGACCATAAAGGCAACGGGGAGGCGGGTGGGACCGTGAGGAATCCACAGGTAGCTAATGTATCCACCAGAAAAGTCGTTACCGAAGGTGAGTAACTCGTTCTTCTGATGGATACAACTACCTGTGGATTCCTCACCTCATGAATAGAGTCCCAAAGCAGTACCACGCCCGGCGGTGGGTGCCTAAATGGTCAAACCAAGAAATCCTGCAGCACTGACCGTGCAAAATGACCGTCCCTTCTAACCTCAGAATCTAAACAGTAATGTTTTGCAAAAGTGTGAAGGGACGACCAAGTTGCGGCCTTGCAGATGTCGACCACAGGAACACCTCTGGCTAAGGCCGAAGTGGCCGACTTAGCTCTGGTGGAATGAGCTCTAATGCCCTCAGGAGGATCCTTCTTTGCCAAAGAGTAACATATTTTAATGCAAAGAACAACCCACCTGGATAGTGTTCTCTTGTGGACTGCCTTTCCTCTCCTCTTGCCCACGTATCCAATAAACAGCTGATCCTCCAGCCTGAAATCCCTTGTTCTATCGATAAAGAAGCTCAACGCTCTCTTTGGGTCCAGACGGTGCAGTCTTTCTTCCTCTTTGGAAGGATGAGGCGGAGGATAGAACGTGGACAAAGTAATTGCCTGAGCCAAATGGAAGGGTGAAACAACCTTCGGGAGGAAAGCAGCCTTGGTCCTCAACACCACCTTATCCCCATAAAAAGTTGTATAAGGGGGTTTTACTGATAAGGCCTGCAACTCACTCACTCTCCTTGCTGATGTTATAGCTATCAGGAAGACTGTTTTTAAAACCAAATACCTCAAGGGGCAAGAATGCATAGGTTCAAAAGGGGACCCCATAAGGAAAGTCAGGACTAAGGACAAATCCCATTGCGGCATAACGAATGGCTTTGGAGGATATTGATTTAGAAGACCTTTCAAGAATCTGATAACAATAGGGGATTTAAATAAAGATGGTTGGTCTGGAAGACATATGAAGGCTGACAAGGCCGATAAATAACCTTTAATGGTAGCCACTGCACAACCTTTCTGCGCCAGAGATAGAGCAAAAGACAAAACGTCCGATAGATGAGCATGTAAAGGATCAATCTGCCTCTCTCCACACCACGCAACAAATTTAGACCACCTATTAGCGTAGATAGATTTGGTGGAGTGTCGCCTGGCCGCTAATATAACATCCACTACCTCAGGCGGGAGAGAGAAGGAACTCAGGTTGCCCCGTTCAATCTCCAGGCATGTAGGTGCAGACTCTGGAGGTTGGGGTGTAGAACCTGCCCCTGCGACTGTGAGAGGAGGTCTGCCCTGAAAGGGAGACGGAGCGGCGGGCACGTTGAGAGTTGGAGAAGGTCGGAGTACCACACCCTCCTTGGCCAATCCGGAGCTATTAAGATTACTAGAGCCCGGTCTTGGCGAATCTTCCTCAATACTCGAGGAATCAAGGGTATGGGAGGAAACGCGTAAAGCAACTGGCCGCACCAGGTCATTTGAAACGCGTCCCCCAACGCTTCCTGCATCGGATACTGAAGGCTGCAGAACAACGGACAATGCGCGTTCTCTCGAGTGGCGAACAGATCTACCAGAGGAAACCCCCACTTCTGGAAGATTAAACGGACTTGATCTGGATGGAGACGCCACTCGTGGTCTGCCGAGAAGTGGCGACTGAGACTGTCCGCACGCACGTTCAAAACTCCGGCCAGATGGTTTGCTATCAAGCAAATCCGATGGTCCTTTGCCCAGGACCATAGTCGAAGAGCTTCTCTGCAGAGAAGGTACGACCCCACTCCTCCCTGCTTGTTTATGTACCACATCGTGGTAGTATTGTCCGTTAGGACCTGTACCGACTGACCACGAAGGGAAGGGAGGAAGGCCTTGAGAGCCAGACGTACAGCCCGTAACTCTAACAGATTGATGTGAAAAATCTGTTCCTCTGGAGACCAAAGACCTTTGATCTCCAGATCCCCCAGATGAGCTCCCCACCCTAGAGTGGAAGCATCCGTTATGACTGTGGCCACTGGTGGCGACTGCTGGAACGGCTTTCCTTGTGAAAGATTGTTGCTTGCAATCCACCACTTCAAATCCACAGCAGCATCTCTGGAGATCTTGACAGTACCCTCTAGATCCCCTCTGTGTTGAGACCACTGCCTTCGGAGGCACCACTGAAGAGCCCTCATGTGCCAGCGAGCATGCGTGACCAACAGAATGCAGGAGGCAAAAAGACCGAGCAGACGAAGGACCTTGAGGACTGGAACTACCGCTCCATTTCGAAACATTGGAACCAAATCCTGAATATCTTGAATCCGCTGAGGCGGAGGAAAGGCCCGACCCAATGTTGTATCCAGTACTGCCCCTATGAACAGGAGGCGCTGAGAGGGCTCTAGGTGAGATTTGGGCTCGTTCACCGAAAAGCCCAGGTCGAACAACAACTGGGTTGTTGACTGCAGATGACGCAACACAAGCTCCGGGGACTTGGCTTTGATCAACCAATCGTCCAAGTAAGGGAATACTGCTATCCCCTTCCTTCTGAGCTCTGCCGCAACCACCGACATCACCTTCGTGAAGACTCGAGGTGCTGAAGTAAGACCAAACGGAAGGACCGCAAACTGGTAGTGTTGCGATCCCACCACAAACCGGAGATACTTCCTGTGTGACTTGAGTATCGGGATATGAAAGTAAGCATCCTGCAAGTCGACAGACACCATCCAGTCTTCCATGTTCAACGCCAAAAGCACCTGTGCTAGGGTCAGCATCTTGAACTTTTCCTGCTTGAGGAACCAATTCAAGATCCTCAGGTCCAGAATTGGTCTCAAACGACCATCCTTCTTGGGAATCAGGAAATACCTTGAGTAAACTCCTTGACCCCTTTCCTGCTCCGGGACCAACTCCACCGCGCCCTTTAAAAGGAGGACTTCTACCTCCTGTTCTAGCAACAGGAGATGTTCTTGTGAACAATACGAAGGGCGGGGCGGGATGAGGGGCGGAAACTCCCGAAAGGGAAGGGTGTAGCCTTTTCCCACAACACTGAGAACCCAAGTGTCCGACGTAACAGTCTCCCATTTGGTGAGAAAATGCTGTAATCTTCCCCCTACAGGAGAGGAGTGAGTGGGAAATGGTGGAAGCCTAAGGCTGCTTCCCCTGCTGCACCCCGCCAGAGGATGAGGAAGAGGCAGAGTGCTGCTGAGAAGCTCCCCTGGTGCGGACCCTACCCCTCCCCCTAAAAGATCTATAGGGATGGGAAGAGGCAGGTTGCTGATATCTTCCCCGAAAGGAAGAGGAGGAAGAGCCACGCCCAAATCCACGAAACCTCCTGAAGAATCTGGAAGAGGCCGTGGAAGAAGGAGCTTGGAGTCCCAACGACTTAGCCGTGGCCCTGCTCTCCTTAAACCGTTCCAAGGCCGAATCAGCCTTAGCCCCAAACAGTTTGTCCCCATCAAACGGGAGATCCAACAATGTGGACTGTACATCTGCCGAAAAGCCCGAGTTACGGAGCCAGGCCTGTCTCCTTTCCACCACAGTTGTGCCCATTGCTCTGGCTACCGAGTCGGTGGTATCCAGTCCCGTCTGGATAATTTGGGTCGCAGCAGCCTGGGCATCAGAGACAAGATCCAAAAGACCCTGGGGAAGCTCTGTAAACGAAGAGGAGATGTCATCCATCAGAGCATGAATATACCTCCCCAGGATACAGGTTGCATTGGTGGCTTTTAATGCCAGACTGCAGGACGAAAAAATCTTCTTCGACTGCGCCTCCAGTTTTTTTGAATCTCTGTCCCCAGGCACTGTCGGAAAAGAACCAGGCGCTGACTTGGACGAACAGGAGGCCTGCACAACCAAGCTCTCCGGCGTAGGGTGCCTAGATAGGAAACCAGGATCAGTTGGAGCCGTCCGATACCTCCTGGCCACGGCTCTGTGAACTGCTGGGGAAGATGCCGGCTTCTTCCACACCTCTAAAACCGGATCCAGCAGAGCGTCATTAAAAGGTAATAGAGGCTCCGCCGCGGCTGAGGCCGGATGCAACACCTCTGTCAAAAGGTTTTGTTTCGCCTCCACCACCGGCAAAGGCAGGTCCAAAAAACGAGCTGCCTTCCGTACCACTGTATGAAAGGAAGCAGCTTCCTCGGTATATTCCCCCGGGGACGAAAGGTCCCACTCAGGGGAAGTGTCCAGCCCACTGGCCGACTCCAGTCCACGCAGCCCATCACCCGAGTCCTCTAGCTCTCCTTCCTCTAGGGCTCGTTGGTACTCCTGCTCTTCTAGTACCCGGAGAGCACGCCTCCTTGAATGCAGTCGTTGCTCAATCCGCGGAGTCGACAATACCTCCGCCGAAGTCGGAGATCGGCGCCGATCTTCCGAAGCCACCGACGCCGCATCCGGCGCCACAGGTAACTTCGGCGCCGACTGAAGAGCAGTTGAAACGGATGGACCCACCGGAGTCACAGGCCGAAATCTCGACGTCGACGGGATGGAAATCCCGGGGGCCAATCCTTCCGAAGCCACCGGAGCGGCCACCGGCGCCGACACTGGCGCCGAGCCCACGTTCCCAAACGGGAGAAAGGGCATAAAGGGTGCTGGCCGAAGAGGCGCAGGATCACCCAAAGAAAAGGCCAAAGGCCCAGCCGGCGCACCCCCTGGAGCCATCTGTTGGAAGATGGCATACATCGCATTCAAGAATGCGGAACTATCGGCTCCAGGGGTGGGAAAAGCCGGATACTGGGGTGCCTGACTCGGAGGCGACCCCGACGCCGGCCTCGGCGTCTGCGCCGGAGAAAACACTTGAGGCTCCAATACCTCAATCACCGACGCCTGTCCAGGCGAAGTTGGAGACGCCGGAGAGGGCAACGGCGTCGAAGGATGCGGCGTCACCGTGGGGCTGACCTCCCATGTCCTTCGGCGCCGATCCGGAGACCTGGAACGAGCCTCCCTTGAATGACGCCGAGATTCTCTACGGCGCCGGGAGTCTCGATGACGCCGATGTCTTGGAGAATACTTTTTCTTGTGATGCTTCTCCTTTGACTTGGCCATAAACAGCTTCGCCTCGCGTTCTTTAAGGGCCTTCGGATTCATGTGCTGACATGAATCACAAGTCGAGACGTCGTGGTCGGAGCTCAAACACCAAAGGCAATCGGAATGAGGATCCGTCACCGACATCTTGCCTCCACACTCACGACAAGGCTTAAATCCAGACTTTCTCTGCGACATTATTTCCACAGAGAAAGAGTACGCAGCAAGATATACACTGTAACCGCAAGAGTAACAGTTGCTCCCTCGAAGATAACCGTTTCGAATGCACGGAAAAAAGGGAACTGACGTCTGCACGTCGTCGAGGACCTCTTATTGCCTGTATGACGTCAGACGGCGTCGCGTGCGAGACAGTGACGTCCTCGTCGACGTGCAGAGACTAGTAAGAAGATTTCCGTCGAATGCTGGCGCCATGGGAGTATTCATGAGTTGAGGAATCCACAGGTAGTTGTATCCATCAGAAAAAGTGGGCTCCTATGGAGATAGGGGGTACTCGGAATCCGGTGAGCCAGCAGGTAAGTACCCACGACTCGGAGGGCAGACCAGTGGGGATTAGGAGAGCACTGGAGGGGCCACAAGTAGGCACCAAACACACACCCTCAGTGGCACAGGGGTGGCCGGGTGCAGAGTGCAAACAGGAAATCGGGTTTCGTTTCCAATGCAGATCTATGGGGAGGCCCCAGGAGTCACTCAGAGGCTGCAGGCAAGGTCCGAGGGGGTGTCTCAGGAATACCACTGGTCAGATAGGGCAGAGGGCCGCCTACTGGTCGATGCTGCACCGGGGTCAGGTTCTCCAAGGCCTGGGGGCTGCGGTTGCAGTGTGTCCTTTAGGCGTCGGATATCTTTGTCCGGAGCTCGTGGTCAGGGGAGTCCTCTGGATTCTCTCTGCGGGCTTCATCGTGGGGGCTTGGATGGGTCAACCCAGGGTGGGCTCTTGTTCCCAATCGCCTGGGGACCCTTTCTTGCTGGGTGGACCATCTGGACACGGGCTTTGGGCGTCTGGTGCACAGGAGTCAGGACTTACTCATCCGGAGTGAGGTGAGAGTCCTTGTTAAAAAGTTTCTTTGGACAGAGCCGCTGTCCTCAGGAGTTCTTCATCCTTTTGGGTGCAGGGCAGTCCTCTGGACTTAGCAGAGGTCGCTGGGCCCGCTATATGCGTCGCTTTTTTTTTTTTTTGCAGGGTCTTTGAAGCAAGAGGCAGTCTAGTAGGGCTGGGGCCAAAGCAGTTGTTGTCTTCCTTCTTCTTTGCAGGGGTTTCAGCTTAGCAGTCCTTCTAGTAGCCAGGAATCTGACTAGCTTGGTTCAGGGAGCCCTTAAATACAAGATTTAGGGGTGTTTTAGGGGTCAGAGGGCAGTAGCCAGTGGCTACTGTCCCTGAGGGTGGCTACGCCCTCCTTGTGTCCACTCCCTTTGGGGAGCAGGGCACATTCCTATCCCTATTGTTCTCTGTCCTACAAACCAAGGTGGAGGATTCTGCTGCAAGGGGGTCACTTCAGCTCTGGATACCTTAGGGGTGGTCCCAGCTGAAGTGGTCACTCCTCCTTCTTTTTCTTAAGTTTCCCGCCGAACTGGCCGCCCAAAGTGGGGGCCTGTCCTGGGGGCAGGCATCTCCACTAGCTCGAGTTCCCTAGGGCACTGTAACACAGGGCCTGAGTCTTTGAGGCTCACCGCCAGGTGTTACAGTTCCTGCAGGGGGAGGCGTGAAGCACCTCCACCCAGAGCAGGCTTTGTTTCTGGCCTCAGAGTGCACAAAGGCTCTCGCCCCAGGGGGCCAGAAACTAATCTCTTAATGGCAGGCTGGCACAGACCAGTCAGTCCTACACTAGAGGATTGGGTAAATTACAGGGGGCATCTCTAAGATGCATCCTGTGTGCATTGTTTAATAACTCCAACACTGCCATCAGTGTGGGTTTATTGTGCTGAGATGTTTGATACCAAGCTTCACAGTATTCAGTGTAGCCATTATAGAACTGTGGAGTTTGTTTTGACAAACTCCTAGACCATATACTTAATATGGCCACACTGTATTACAATGTCTAAGAATTGACTTAGATACTGTAGGGGCATATTGCTCGTGCAGCTATTCCCTCACCTGTAGTATAGTGCCCCCTGCCTTAGGGCTTTAAGGCCTGCTAGAGGTGTGACTTACCAATGCTACAGGCAGTATTTTGTGGGCATGGCATCCTGAGAGGGATGCCATGTCGACTTTGCCTTTTTCTCCCCACCAACACACTCAATCTGCAATAGCAGTGTGCATGTATTAGGTGAGGAGTCCCTTGGGGTGGCACAACACATGCTGCAGCCCTTAGGGACCTTTCCTGGTCACAGGGCCCTTGGTGCCACTGGTACCTTTTACAAGGGACTTATTGGTATGCCAGAGGTGTGCCAACTGTGGAAACAATGGTACGGGGCCTGGTTAGCAGGATCCCAGCACACTCTCAGTCAAGTCAGCATCAATATCAGGCAAAAAAGTGGGGGGGTAACTGCAACAAGGGCTAATTTCCTACAGGTACCAACTAAGATTTGAACGTATTAGTACCATAGCAGTCAAGACATGTTTAATCATGCAGTTAGCATGTTCAACTAGACTGCTAGACTTGGTCCTAAATAGATTGCTGAATTGCAGACAAACTTCCAGAGCAGACATTGAATCCTGTAAACCTTACAGGTAAATGCATAATTTTTATCTGAGTGAAATGCATGCACTGCCCCTATTAGTACCAGACACTGCAAATCCTTTACGACTGCTAGAGCAGTAGCGCTTCTCTAAGGCCACATCCATAGAATCAAGGACATGAATCGATTGCTATCAAAATGTACTTATATTGGTTAACAAAATTTATTGGACCAATGTGGTACAAATAAATCACCCTGAAAAGGAAGTGAGAGACCGTGAGAGTAATTGCTGGGTGTCTCTTGGCAGGGGGGGCTTAATTTGTTGACAAACGTAATACCGTCTAATATAATCTCTAGTCTGTTTATATAAACAGAGGCCACCAAAAGCATTGCTGTAGCATTGCTGCGGTTGCATTGACCCCTGCATGGGTCAATGCCAAACCCTCATGAACTTCTTTGATTAAATCTAATCTGGACAGATTATTAGGCATTATTCTGTCTTCCACTCCTTGTAGAGTGGTGACAGGAGTATAGTCTGAATTAAGGGTGTACCAGTACTTGGGCGGAATGCCTATAGGAGGTTTTCTACCTTGCTTGGTTGTGTGTATGGCTCTTAAGATATCTGTGTTGATCTTTGTTTGAGATCTGGTTAGGACTGTTATTCTAACAGTCCCTATTAAAACTTGTGCAGCTAAATCTGCCGCACAGTTCCCTCTGGCATGAATGCCATTAAGCTGATGGCCCAAAGTGTGCCTCACATGGAACAATGGAAGCTTATCTTGTAAGACATGTAGCTTTCCCCAAAACTGTTTATTCTTTCTAGATTTTCCCTTTGAATTCTTTAATCCATTCAAACGCCAATGTTGCAAGTCAATGTTGTAACTTTGCACACAGAAGGATAAATCGAGCACAATGATAGTGGGAACTAACAAGCCAGCTTTCTGCTATGAAAGTAACATGACATGAAGTTCTGCATGTTGCACAGTGCTATCACCTAGGATTTTAGTGTGGGTGTGATGTGGATGAAATTCACCATCTTTCACTACACCTTGCACCACTGGTTGTGCAGAGCCATCTAGGCAGAATATGCTCTGGTAAGACTCAATGAGCATGGTAGTCGGGGATGGCGCAACATGTTGTTCATATTGGGAAAAAGATTGTGGATGAAGAGTGAGATCATACTAAAACTTTACATTCATTGCACTTAAAGTGTTTTAGAGATTACATCTAGCCACCATTTTAGCTTACCTTTTTGACTCAGCATCTTTTTCCAATTGTGGTTTGCACATGTTTTCCCCAAATTCTAGAATGTGCCACCCAAGCATTTATTCTTGGTAGGCATTGTCACCCTGTAGATTTCACATTTAGTGCCAGGGTCACACAATTAGGATGCAATGCCTTTGTTCTATTTTTGAGTTCATAGGAGATGACTCTATGACCCCAGACTAACTGAAGACGCTGTTCTGCACCGCTGCCACAGTACGATCAATGTTTTATTATTCAAACAGCATCCGTGCTGAACTCGGCGAGAGACATTTCATGCTGAAGTTATCACGGAAACTTCTGTGAGCTGGGAATGAGATACAGCCCTGCTGGCTCGACCTTCATCCTGAGAAGGAAGATAGCGGTGCAAAGAAAAGTGTGCAGGCCTGCACACTTATATGGGTGCATTTGTTAATGCACTGAGGCCAGCTTCCTGACACGTAATGCCAGGTATGGGGTTAGATCATTCCTATAGGTATGGCAGAAGGGTACGCCCCCATGACCTCTCTAGTGTAGAGGTACTAGTGACAGATAGAAATAACATTAGGAACAATTCACATGGTTAAAATGTTTGTTTTCACCATTCTACGACCCCTGAACCAGCGACAACAACAACCATTAGTACACACACCTACCTAACGTTGTCGGGAAAACCCAAAGTACCCATGCACACACAACATACACATCCAGGATGGGTGGCGACACAGACATGTAACCTCACACCCATATGCACATTCACACACAGCCACATACACACATGCACACACATACTACACACACTACGGCCAACACACAGTACAATACACACACCAACCGACAGACACACAGCACCAGCACAGTTGAACACAACAATACACAACACCACGGAATTACACAACACCACAACCGCAACCACATAAAGGCCTTGTCAAACAAAGACAATACACACCTCCACCTGAAAGTACATACATACAACAACACGTAACAGTACTGACAACCAATACACTCAATCACAAAGCCATACAACGAAGCACACGTCATACCACGAAAACACACCAAACAACGGTTCGGACATACCTATCACCACACACACACATGTACACACAACATCTACACAAGGGCACACAACACCACCATTACGCATGTCAACACAAATACACAAAAAAATCAACATACATGTATGTCCCAAACACAAACAAGTCCAACACACAATACACAGCCATCACAGCGGTACAAATGCCAGGGCCACACCCGCACATGCTGCCCAGACACAACAACAAACACAACCAACACACACACACACACACACAAACCTAAGCAGGCAAGACCAAATCAGCCATGTGGAAAGAAAGGCAGGACAAATATGTTACCATTGATCCAACAACTGGATTGCCCAGATATATTAGATATATAAATATGCCAATAAATAAATAACTATGTACAAGATAAAAGGCCATAGGCCAAGTCCAAGGGGGAGGTGGGGTTGGGCTTCGGTTTGGGAGGCGGTTCATTGGGCTTAGGGGGGGGCGTAGGGTGAGCTTTAGGGAAGGTCTGGGAACACTTGGGAGGGGTTGACATATTGGCCGGTGGAGGGTCAAGGGTAATAGCAGGCGGGGGCAGGGGAGGACTTGGAGGTGGAAGGGCTTGACTTGAGGAGGGACACAGACCGTTTGAGGGTATCACGGAGTGGAAGAGGAGTAGGGAAGAGGGAAAATCTCCAAGAGGAACACCTTTTTAGACACACAGGGGCGGTCATGGCAAAAGGGTTTGGAAGTGGAGGGAGTGGTAGTGGTTGTAGGAGGTGTCTTGGTGGATGTCTTGGGTGCATGGGCTGGGTGTCTGTTGGGTGGGTGAGTGTCTGTTGGGGTGGTGTCTGCAGGTATTGACAATGTGCTGCTTGTAGGGGTGTCGGTGGTTGTGGTGGCTGCAGATGTGGTGAATGAGGTGGATATCTAAGGGTCTGCTATTGTGCTGACTGTGGGTAGGACAGGAGTTGCGGCTGTATTGGTGAATGTTGATGTGGTGTCTGCAGGTGTGTCTGGTGTAGTATCTGTGAAGGTAGGGTATGTGGGGGAGTCTGTGCAGGTAGTGGATGTTGGTCTGCCTGCAGGTGTTGGCTGTGTGCATGCCGGTGGTGGGTCTTGTGGTGCTTGTGTTTGTCAGCTGTAGCCTTGGATGTTGAGATGGGTGCATGCTTGTCTGTCTGTGTGCTTTGGCTGGGTTTGGGAAGAAGGGTTTGGGATTCGGAAGAGGTAGGTGGAGGGGGGATGAGAGACAATGGGTAACTGGCTGCCGTCAGTGTGGAGGCTGAAAGGATCTCTGTAGGTTAGCCAGTGCACTGTGAATGCCCCCCAGGAACGCATTGCTCTGCTGGACTTGAGCTGCCAGTCCCTGGATGGCATTCATGATGGTCGACTAAACCACAGAGATCAACCTCAGGAGGTCAATAGGCTCATCACTGAGGGGAGCAGGGCTGACGGGGGCAGGGACAGAGGTGCCTGCGGTGAAGGAGACTCACACCCTCTGGGTGAGCGGGCACAGACAACTGGGAGGGGAGCTACAGGGAGGGTAGTGGTAGTAAGGGGGGTGGCGGACTTAGATGTGCTGGGGTGATACCTAAAGTCAGAAAATTTAGGGTAATAACCCACTGCCAGGGAGTGTCTACTGGAGGAGGATTCAGATGATGATGATGTTGAAGATCCATTCTATCCCATGACATTCCCCTTGCCCTCCATGCCACTGGGTCCCTTGCTTGTGCTGGTAGCAGTACCGTGGCCTGCAGAATCCCCACTCGCCTGTACCCTGTCTCCTTCGCTTGTCGATGCTGATGCACACAAAAAGATGGAGGGAGAGGGGGAGGGAGAGAGAGGGTTGACATATACCTCACATACACACATTTAGACATGCACATCTGTAGAAATACACATCCTGGCTAGGCTATCTCTGGTGCCAATACAATATGTCACAACATTTCACTACTACCCACCCCTGTATGCCAACCCTCACACCCACATCTAAATCCAAGTAAGTTAGCACGACTGGAGTCATCCACATAATCACCACCAAAGCCATGTTTGCATGCACATCATGCCCGGGCTTAAGTACAAATGACTACCTAAATCATCATAATTCCTCTCCATACTCCTGTCACCTATTGGAAGTGCAGGTGACTGAACAAAACAAATCAGGCCAGTACAGTTACTACATCTTTTCTGTCTATGTCCTTTGTAAAGTTCCTTGATATTGAAGACTACTCCACTCTCACACCACACAGCACATGTCTCTCATATAACATGGCTGACATGACACTCTGTATAGAAAATCCAATAGTGAACTGATAACCGATGTAGCCACTATAAGTTGGACACCCATGCAGGTGACATTTGATGTGTAGAATACAAGTCTGGGGCACATGTATTTGCCCAGATTGCACACATTACACATCCATATTCAGTCACTGAGTGCAGTGTCACAACTGATGAACTTCAGGAAAGCACATATGACATCATGGTCCACATACAATTCCACCAAACATGGAGATCACTAGTTGGGCTTGACAACATTAAACCACCATCACTCACACCATTCCTAATATGTGAATACATGTGCCTAAGTCCTAACAACACACGTCAGACGGAAAAGACATGTAAGCACACATGGACCAACACGATTGCCACAGCACTGACAACAGATCCCACTAATATATAGGGCTACTTCATAAAAGAAGAAACAACAAATATTTCACATCAACATCTCATAAGTCATACAATACCGAATCACGCCCAATTCACCCACTTCAGCTAGGCCAAGGGTATCAGTCATTGTTCCACTCCATCAGATGTGCCCCTAAGTAACCACTGAGACATGATGTAGGCTGCAACTATGCTATGTTACACTGTGATTGCTAGGACATTGACATACATGGCATTTACATTACATATTGTCAATGGTGAGGTCTCTCTAGGCTCTTACCACCTCTAGTACTATCCCATTGGGTTCAAGGGTACATCCCCACAAGTCTTACACATTGAAATGCTTGATGATTGCAATCATACCAAATCAAACACCCAATTCAATTTATCCTACTATTGCAACCTTCAAATACCCTATAGATAGAAGATGAACATCATATGGGGATACAACTACCAAGCCATACGTCCACAGCCCATATTAGTGGTGGAAATGTAATGGCTGCCACACATGGAGTCAATACCAGTACCAGTACTTGATGTCTATAGTCCCTGTGAAAAATGAGAGTCACACAGTTGCTAGTACAGGTAAGCACTACAGATGGGACACCTTAGAGCCACTAATGCTCAAACGCTGATGGATGGATCAGGTCATACGCAATGAGTAGGGTAAACCACAGGCTCATATCCATAGAAAAGTCAGGATGGAGTCACACAAGTGCCAATCTCATTTGACCATCTCCACATGCAGACATGGAGATGTCTTGATATAGGAGATGTACATCCACTGATAGCAAACCATGAAAATACATCAACAACTAATACTCAGGCCGGGTGGATACTACCCAGGTCCACTAGTCTACATACATGTTGCACTGACTACATTGTCACATAAGTTAAAGTGAGGCAGCTAACACCATACAACCAGAGCCAAGTCCCAGGATACAGTCATTACTCACCCCCTTGTAGCTGCTCTACTGCCCATCCACCTCAGGGTAGGCCACTGCCAAAATGCGGGCCATTAGGGGGGTCAGGCTCCGACGGGCACCCCTCCCCCCTTGGGAGGACAACCCCAGCTGGGACTTCACGGTCTTCCGGGCCCAGTGTCTCAGGTTCTCCCACCACTTGCGACAAAGGGTGCTCTGCTGACTGGGGACCCCCAGGGTCCGCACTTGCTTGGCGATGGCACGCCAGATCCCTTTCTTCTGATGGGCGTTCACCTGCATGGATGACACAGACAGAAGGAGAGAGTCATGTACACTAGCACCATACCAACAGCAGTGGCCAATACATATCTGACTAACCAAGTGCCCACACATACCCATTCTCTCTGTGCACGTGCCTTAATTTTCTGCCCTCTGCATGTATATACTCCCTCACCGGTACACTTGCACGAGTCACCATCACACGCAACCCCCTATAACATATGACTATGGAATTGGACTCACCTGCTCCACTGGTGCCCCATATAGCTGTCCAGGGATAGGACCTCCTCCACAAGCTTCTCCAGCTTTTCTAGGGTGAAGGCTGGGGCCCAATCACCTGCAGGACGTCGCATGATGGCTCATAGAGACACCAGGTAGAGACACTAGCTCAGGTAGTGGAGGTCTTGTTAGCAACAGTGTCAGGAGTTAAGTGAGCAAGGCTGCAGAAAATGGCCGCCACGTACTGGACCGTCACCGCCGGCGGTCATCACCACTGGCCCCAATCCGCCATAGGCAGCAATGTTAACCATTGACAAGCAGCATGGCGGTTACGACGGCCTACCGCCATGACGATATCCGCCGGTGGACTTAGATCACTTCCAACTGTCCACTTCAGCAGGACAGGTGACCGCCATTTTGTGCACATATAAAGCATCGATGTGACAAAATAAGTGCGCCATACACATATTCGCCCAAATGGCGGAGTAAGCCTATGTTGTGCTATCATGGTAGTGCAAAATATTGTGACAGTCATGACACAGTGACTTGATGTGGCAGTATATCTGATGATGGCCACGTACAGATACTCGAAGGCACATAGGCATTGGCACTATATTGGTATATTCAATTCTGTTTCTTTTTATCAGTGCAGGACAGCTCAGTCAGCCACATATGGTACATTACACATGTGGCATTTGTCCTATACGACTTACAAGTACGGCAATGTGCTGTATAGATGGTGTCCAAAGCGCTTCAGCATGGTCGTAATAGTATACGTCAGCAGTGCTTTGCATGTCCTAGTGCTGGTGGGTACTATTTTAACATGTTCTGTTTACGTGTGTCAAATGCTTTACTCAATGTACATTCTCTCCTCTCAACCTAGATATCATGCCATGAGGAGAATGAGAGAGCCCCCAGTGTACCGTCCACTAGCTGACCTTACAGCCATGGAGGACAGGCATTTCATCCAGATCTATCGTCTGAATCATCAGACCATCATGGATCTATGTACACATTTGGAGCCAGATCTGTTACCAGCCATACGCAATCCCTATTGCATGCCACCCACAGTACAAGTCCTGTCAGTGCAACACTTTCTTGCCAGAGGCTCCTTTCAGAATACAGTGGGCTTAACAGCAGGGATGTCTCAGCCCATGTTCAGTCTGGTGTTGAAGAATGTACTGTGTGATTTGTTAAAGCACCTGGACAGCTACATGAGGTTTCCTCAACATGCGGACTTGGCCTACGTGAAGGCAGACTTTTATGATATGGGACACATTCCTCATGTGGTAGGGGCCATTGATGGCACCCATATAGCCCTGGTCCCTCCCAGTGCCAATGAACAGGTGTATAGGAAAAGGAAGAAATACCACTCCATAAATGTTCAGGTGATGTGTCTGGCAGACCAGTACATCTCACAAGTCACAGACAAGTTTCCAGGATCTATGCATGACTCCTACATTTTGAGGAACAGCAATGTCCCACACATGATGGCACGACTACACACAGAGGGCCTGGCTCCTTTGTATGTATGCATATGAAGGTGTTTCACTGTTATAGCACCTGTCATTAGAATCTTCCCCGTTGCTGTTCTTTCACTGGTCCTACATTTGTGCACACAGATGACTCTGGCTATCTAAACCTTCCTTGGCTGTTGACACCAGTGAGGTACCCTGCCAACGAAGGGGAACTCTGTTTCAATGAGGCCCACGGAAGGAAGAGGCGTGTAATCAAAATAACATTTGGCCTCCTGAAGGGCAGATTCAGGTGCCTGGACCTATTTGGATGTGCCCTCCTCTACTTACCCCAAAAGGTATGGCAGAAAATAGTTGCCATATGCATGCTCTACAATCTACCCCTGAGACGCCAGAAACCATTGCTAGCTGATGAGGGTGAGGCAGCTGAACGAGTGGCTGGTAATGCCGAAATGGCAAATGATGAGGATCAGAGGAGGAAGGTGCAGCTGACTCTAGGACTGAGCTAATCAATCAGTACTTCCAGTGACATACAGGTATGTTGAGTGTTGTTTGCAAGTCTTATATGCCAACAATCCTTGGTGGCAAATGTCCTCCTGACTTGAATCATCAGTGGGGGTGTAATGTGGTCTTATCCCAATGTGTGAGTTGTGGGAGCTGACTGATCGAATGGAAGATGCACAGTAAATGTGTTTCTGATGGATACAACTACCTGTGGATTCCTCACCTAATGAATACTCCCATTGCGCCAGCACTCAACGGAAATCTTCTTCCTAGCTTCTGCACGTCGACGAGGACGTCACAGTTGCCCACGCGACGCCGTCTGACGTCATACAGGCAATAAGAGGTCCTCGCCGACGTCAGTTCCCTTTTTTCCGTGCCATTCGAAACGGTTATCTTCGAAGGAGCTACTGTTGCTGTTCTACAGTTACAGTGTGTTTTTTTGATCTATTTTTTCTCTGAGATTACAATGTCGCAGAGAAAGTCAGGATTCAAGCCCTGTCGTGAGTGTGGAGGCAAAATGTCGGTAATGGACCCACATTCTGACTGTTTGTGGTGTCTTAGTTCCGATCATGATGTTGTCAGCATATGAATCCTAAAGCCCTGAAAGAGCGTGAGGCCAAGCTTTTTCTGGCGAAGTCGAAAAAGAAGGAAAAGAGACACCATCGAAAATCCTCATCACCGAAGTCTCATCGGCGTCATCGGGACTCCCGGCGTCGTCGAGAATCACGGCGCCGGTCGAGTAAAGAGAGGTCGAGGTCGAAGTCACCATCGACTCGGCGTCGGAAGACTTTGGAGATCAGTCCCACTGTCACTTCCCATCCGTCGACGCCGTTGCCTTCTCCAGCCTCACCGACTTCGCCCGGGTCATCGGGCCAACCACCTTCAGTGTTTGAGGTTCCGCAGCCTCAAATGTTTTCTCCGACGTTGCAGATGTCGAGGCCGGCGTCGGTGTCGCCTTCGAACCAGGCACCCCAGTACCCGGCTTTCCCAGCTCCTGGAGCTGATAATACCGCATTTTTAAATGCAATGTTCTCCATCTTCCAGCAGATGGCTCCAGGTGGTGGACCGGCTGGGCCTTCGGGTCCTTTGGCTTTCAACATGGGTGCTCCGGCTCCCCTTCGACCAGCACCCTTTATGCCCTTTCTCCCCTTGGGGAACGTGGGTTCGGTGTCGGAATCGGCTCCAGTGGCTCCTGAGGCTTCGACTCCGACAACTTCGGCTCCGGCGGCTTCGATGTTTCAACCAGTGGCGCCGTCTAGACCTCCTACGACTCCGAAGCAGTCCTCTTTCCATCCGACTCCTTGTTCGGCGCCGAAGGTACCTGTGGCGCCTGTAGATCCGGCGTCTGACGGATCCGGAGATCGCCGTCGTTCTTCGACATCTGCTGACGCCATGTCGACGCCGAGGATTGAGGAGAGGCTGCACTCGAGGAGGCTTGCTCTCCGCCTCCTTGAAGAACAGGAGTACCAGAGACAGAACCTGGAGGAAGGAGAGATTGAGGACTCTCATGAGGGTCTCCATGGGCTGGACACTGCTAGTGGCCTAGATACTTCCCCTGAGTGGGACTTGTCATCTCCTGGGGAGTATACAGAAGAGGCGGCCACTTTTCATGCTGTTATCAGGAAGGCAGCTAACTTCTTGGAACTTCCTTTGCCGGTGACTGAAGCCAAGCAGAATTTGTTGACAGAGGTGTTGCACCCGGCCTCTACATCGGCAGAACCACTTTTGCCGTTCAATGAGGCGCTGCTGGAACCTGTTTTTGAGGTCTGGAAGAAGCCGGTGTCTTCTTCAGCTGTCAATAGATCTGTGGCTAGGAGGTATCGGGCTGCACCGGCTGACCCTGGTTTTCTTACCAGACATCCAACACCTGAAAGCTTGGTGGTCCAGGCTTCCTGCTCGGCAAGGTCTGCTCCTGGCTCTTTTCCAACTGTGCCCTCGGATAGAGACTCCAAGAAGATGGACATGGCATCCAAAAAGGTGTTCTCGTCATGTAGCATGGCATTAAAGTCCACCAATGCTACATGTATTTTAGGAAGGTACATTTATGCTCTGATGGACGAAATTGCATCTACGCATACGGAAGTCCCTCAGGGGCTATTGAATCTGGTATCGGACGCTCAGGCAGCTGCAACTCAGGTTATCCAATCTGGGTTGGATACAACTGACTCTGTGGCTAGAGCAATGGGCACTGCTGTAGTTACGAGGAGGCAGGCCTGGCTTCGTAACTCAGGATTTTCCTCGGATGTACAGTCGACCCTACTGGACCTTCCTTTTGATGGGGACAAGCTCTTTGGTGCCAAGGCGGATTCGGCCTTAGAGAGGTTCAAGGAGAGCAGGGCCACGGCCAAGTCGCTAGGCTTGCAAGCCACTTCTTCTGCCTCCTCCAGATTTTTTAGGAGGTTTCGAGGATTTGGTCGTGGCTCCTCCTCCTCCTCCTTTCGAGGAAAATTCCAGCAGCCTACCTCTGCTCTCTCCTATAGATCTTTTAGAGGGAGGGGTAGGTTCCGTACCAGGGGAGCCTCTCAGCAGCACTCTGCCTCTTCCTCTTCCTCTGGAGGGGTGCAGCAGGGGAGGCAGCCTTAGGCTTCCACCAATTCCCACTCACTCCTCTCCTGTAGGGGGGAGGTTACTGAATTTTCTCCACAAGTGGGAGGTCATCACATCAGACTCCTGGATTACCAGCATTGTGAGAAAAGGCTACACCCTTCCCTTTCGGGAGTTTCCGCCCCCCATCCCGCCCAGCCCATCTTATTGTTCAGAACAGGAGGTTCAAGTCCTCCTTTCAAAGGGCGCGGTGGAGTTGGTTCCAGTGCAGGAAAGGGGTCAAGGTTGTTACTCGAGGTACTTCCTGATTCCCAAGAAGGATGGCCGGTTGAGACCAATCCTGGACCTGAGGATCTTGAATTGGTTCCTCAAACAGGAGAAGTTCAAGATGCTGACCCTAGCTCAGGTGCTTTTGGCGTTGAACAATGGAGATTGGATGGTGTCTGTCGACTTGCAGGATGCTTACTTTCATATCCCAATACTCAAGTCGCACAGGAAGTATCTCCGGTTTGTGGTGGGGTCGCAGCACTATCAGTTTGCGGTCCTTCCGTTTGGTCTTACTTCAGCACCTCGAGTCTTCACGAAGGTGATGTCGGTGGTTGCGGCAGAGCTCAGAAGGAAGGGGATAGCAGTATTCCCTTAGCTGGACGACTGGTTGATCAAAGCCAAGTCCCCGGAGCTCGTGTTGCATCATCTGCAGTCGACAACCCAGTTGTTGTTCGACCTGGGCTTTTCGGTGAACGTGCCCAAATCTCACCTAGAGCCCTCTCAGTGCCTCCTGTTCATAGGGGCAGTACTGGATACAACATTGAATCAAGCCTTTCCTCCGCCTCAGCGGATTCAAGACATTCAGGCGTTGGTTCCAATGTTTCAAAGTGGAGCGGTCATTCCAGTCCTCAAGGTCCTACGTCTGCTCGGTCTGTTTGCCTCCTGCATACTGTTGGTCACACATGCTCGCTGGCACATGAGGGCTCTTCAGTGGTGCCTCCGAAGGCAGTGGTCTCAACACAAAGGGGATCTCGAAGGCTCAGTGAGGATCTCCAGAGATGCTGCCATGGATTTGAAATGGTGGATTGCGGACGACAATCTTTTCCGAGGAAGGCCGTTCTCGCAAGTTCCGCCTGTGGCCACTGTAATAACGGATGCTTCCACTCTAGGGTGGGGAACTGGAGATCAAGGGGCTTTGGTCTCCAGTGGAACAGATGTTTCATATAAATCTGTTGGAGTTGCGGGCTGTACGTCTGGCTCTCAAGGCCTTCCTCCCATCCCTTCGCGGTCAGTCGGTTCAGGTCCTGACGGACAACACTACTGCGATGTGGTATATAAACAAGCAGGGAGGGGTAGGGTCGTACCTTCTCTGCAGAGAAGCTCTTCGGCTATGGTCCTTGGCAAAGGACCATCAGATTTGCTTGGTAGCAAATCATCTGGCCGGAGTCTTGAACGTACGTGCAGACAGTCTCAGTCGCCATTTCTCGGCCGATCACGAGTGGCGTCTCCATCCAGATCAAGTCCGGATAATCTTCCAGATGTGGGGGTTTCCTCGGATAGATCTGTTTGCCACTCGGGAGAACTCGCACTGCCCGTTATTCTGCAGCCTCCAGTATCCGGTGCAGGGAGCTTTGGGGGACGCTTTTCAGATGACCTGGTGCGACCAGCTGCTTTACGCGTTCCCCCCCATACCCTTGATTCCTCGGGTGTTGAGGAAAATTCGCCAAGACCGGGCCCAAGTCATCTTAATTGCTCCGGATTGGCCAAGGAGGGTGTGGTATTCCGACCTTCTTCAACTCTCACTGTGCCCTCCGCTCTGCCTCCCTCTCAGGGCAGACCTCCTCTCGCAGTCGCAAGGGCAGGTTTTACACCCCAACCTCCAGAGCCTGCACCTTCATGCCTGGAGATTGAACGGGGCAACCTGAGTTCTTTTTCTCTCCCGCCTGAGGTAGTGGATGTTATCTTATCGGCCAGGCGACACTCCACTAAATCTATCTACGCTAATAGGTGGTCTAAATTTGTGGTATGGTGTGGAGAGAGACATATTGATCCCTTATGTGCTCATTTGTCGGATGTTTTATCTTTTGCTTTGTCTTTAGCACAGAGGGGTTGTGCAGTGGCTACTGTTAAGGGTTACTTGTCTGCCTTGTCAGCCTTTATTTGTCTTCCAGACCAGCCTTCTTTATTTAAATCTCCATTAGTACTTAGATTCTTGAAGGGCCTTATGAATAAATTTCCTCCAAATCCTTTTGTTATGCCTCAATGGGATTTGTCCTTGGTTCTAACTTTCCTTATGGGGTCCCCTTTTGAGCCTATGCATTCTTGCCCCATAAGGTTGTTAGTTCTTAAAACAGTTTTCCTGGTTGCTATTACATCTGCAAGGAGAGGTAGTGAGTTGCAGGCTCTATCGGTAAAACCCCCTTATACATCTTTTTATGGGGATAAGGTGGTGTTGAGGACCAGGGCTGCTTTCCTTCCGAAGGTTGTTTCACCCTTTCATTTGGCCCAGACAATTACTCTATCCACGTTTTTTCCTCCGCCTCATCCGTCAAAGGAAGAAGAGAGGCTACACCGCTTGGACCCAAAGAGGGCGTTAAGTTTTTATATAGACAGGACAAAGGATTTCAGGCTGGAGGATCAGCTTTTCATCGGATACGTGGGAAAGAGGAGAGGAAAGGCAGTCCACAAGAGAACACTCTCCAGGTGGGTTGTTCTTTGCATTAAAATGTGTTACTCTTTAGCAAAGAAGGATCCCCCTGATGGTATAAGAGCTCATTTCACCAGAGCTAAGTCGGCCTCCTCGGCCTTGGCTAGGGGTGTTCCTGTGGTCGACATCTGCAAGGCCGCAACTTGGTCGTCCCTTCACACTTTTGCGAAGCATTACTGCTTGGACTCTGAGGTCAGAAGGGACGGCCATTTTGCACGGTCAGTGCTGCAGGATTTCTTGGTTTGACCGTTCAGGCACCCACCACCCAATGCGGTACTGCTTTGGGACTTTATTCATTAGGTGAGGAATCCAAAGGTAGTTGTATCCATCAGAAGAACGAGTTACTTACCTTCAGTAACGACTTTTCTGGTGGATACATTAGCTACCTGTGGATTCCTCACGGTCCCACCCGCCTCCCCGTTGCCTGTTTGGTCTAACCAAGTAATTCTTGAGTGTGCTCCTCTTGGTTTTGAGGATTGGTATATATTATGTATATATGTTTATATGTGTATATATATATATATATAGTTCATATGAACGAGTTACTTACCTTCGGTAACGACTTTTCTGGTGGATACATTAGCTACCTGTGGATTCCTCACCTCATGAATACTCCCATGGCGCCAGCATTTGACGGAAATCTTCTTACTAGTCTCTGCACGTCGACGAGGACGTCACTCTAGCCCACGCGACGCCGTCTGACGTCATACAGGCAATAAGAAGTCCTCGCCGACGTGCCGATGACAGTACCAACATTTTTTACGTGCATGAGAATAATAATAATAACCCAATGCAATGAAAGAGCAAAGCAACATCTCTTAATATTGTAAATCACACAACATTGCAATAAAATAGCTGTAGATTTAATATAACCTTTTTTTTTTTTTTTTTTTTTTTTAAACAAATAAATATATTTATACATACGAATCATGTATATACCCAATATATATATAGATTTATATATACATATACACATATATACAAATATCATACATGCAAAATGTATTGCAACTTTGAAGACCAAAAGGAGCACACTCAAGGATTGCTTGGAGAGACCAAAAAGGCAACGGGGAGGCGGGTGGGACCGTGAGGAATCCACAGGTAGCTAATGTATCCACCAGAAAAGTCGTTACCGAAGGTAAGTAACTCGTTCTTCTGATGGATACAACTACCTGTGGATTCCTCACCTCATGAATAGAGTCCCAAAGCAGTACCACGCCCGGCGGTGGGTGCCTAAATGGTCAAACCAAGAAATCCTGCAGCACTGACCGTGCAAAATGACCGTCCCTTCTGACCTCAGAGTCCAAACAGTAATGTTTCACAAAAGTGTGAAGGGACGACCAAGTTGCGGCCTTGCAGATGTCAACCACAGGAACACCCCTGGCCAAGGCCGAAGAGGCCGACTTAGCTCTGGTGGAGTGAGCTCTAATGCCCTCAGGCGGATCCTTCTTTGCCAAAGAGTAACAGATTTTAATGCAAAGAACAACCCACCTGGAGAGTGTTCTCTTGTGGACTGCCTTTCCTCTCCTCTTGCCCACGTATCCGACAAACAGCTGATCCTCCAGCCTGATATCCTTCATTCTGTCGATATAGAAGCTCAACGCCCTTTTTGGGTCCAGGCGATGTAGTCTTTCTTCCTCCTTTGAAGGATGAGGCGGAGGATAAAACGTGGACAAAGTGATTGTCTGAGCCAAATGGAAGGGTGAAACAACCTTCGGAAGGAAAGCAGCCTTGGTCCTCAACACCACCTTATCCCCATAAAACGTTATATAAGGGGGTTTAACCGATAAGGCCTGCAACTCACTCACTCTCCTTGCAGATGTTATAGCTACCAGGAATACTGTTTTAATAACCAAATACCTTAAGGGGCAAGAATGCATAGGCTCAAAAGGGGACCCCATAAGGAAAGTCAGGACCAAGGACAAATCCCATTGAGGCATAACGAATGGTTTTGGAGGATATTGATTCAGAAGACCTTTCAAGAATCTGAGAACAATAGGGGATTTAAATAACGATGGTTGGTCTGGAAGACAAATGAAGGCTGACAAGGCCGACAAATAACCCTTAATGGTAGCTACTGCACAACCTTTCTGCGCTAGAGACAGTGCAAAAGACAAAACATGTGACAGACGAGCATGTAAGGGATCAATCTGTCTCTCTCCACACCACATAACAAATTTAGACCACCTATTAGCGTAGATAGATTTAGTGGAGTGTCGCCTGGCCGCTAAGATAACATCCACTACATCAGGCGGGAGAGAGAAGGAACTCAGGTTGCCCCGTTCAATCTCCAAGCATGTAGGTGCAGACTCTGGAGGTTGGGGTGTAAAACCTGCCCCTGCGACTGCGAGAGGAGGTCTGCCCTGAGAGGGAGACGGAGCGGAGGGCACAGTGAGAGTTGGAGAAGGTCGGAGTACCATACCCTCCTTGGCCAATCCGGAGCTATTAAGATGACTTGGGCCCGGTCTTGGCGAATTTTCCTCAACACTCGAGGAATCAAGGGTATGGGGGGAAACGCGTAAAGCAACTGGTCGCACCAGGTTATCTGAAACGCGTCCCCCAACGCTCCCTGCATCGGATACTGGAGGCTGCAGAATAACGGGCAATGCGCGTTCTCCCGAGTGGCAAACAGATCTATCCGAGGAAACCCCCACATCTGGAAGATTAAACAGACTTGATCTGGATGGAGACGCCACTCGTGGTCTGCCGAGAATTGGCGACTGAGACTGTCCGCACGTACATTCAAGACCCCGGCCAGATGATTTGCCACCAAGCAAATCTGATGGTCCTTTGCCCAGGACCATAGCCGAAGAGCTTCTCTGCAGAGAAGGTACGACCCTACTCCTCCCTGTTTGTTTATGTACCACATCGTGGTAGTATTGTCCGTCAGGACCTGTACCGACTGACCACGAAGGGATGGGAGGAAGGCCTTGAGAGCCAAACGTACAGCCCGTAACTCCAACAGATTGATATGAAACACCTGTTCCTCTGGAGACCAAAGCCCTTTGATCTCCAGATCCCCCAGATGAGCTCCCCATCCTAGGGTGGAGGCATCCGTTATTACCGTGGCCACTGGTGGCGACTGCGCGAACGGCTTCCCCTGTGAAAGATTGTTGCCCGCAATCCACCACTTCAATTCCACAGCAGCATCTCTGGAGATCTTGACAGTACCTTCTAAATCTCCCTTGTGTTGAGACCACTGCCTTCGGAGGCACCACTGAAGAGCCCTCATGTGCCAGCGAGCATGCGTGACCAACAGAATGCAGGAGGCGAACAGACCGAGCAGACGAAGGACCTTGAGGACTGGAACTACCGCTCCATTTCGAAACATTGGAACCAATTCCTGAATATCTTGAATCCGCTGAGGCGGAGGAAAGGCTCGACTCAATGTTGTATCCAGTACTGCCCCTATGAACAGGAGGCGCTGAGAGGGCTCCAGGTGAGATTTGGGCACGTTCACCGAAAAGCCCAGGTCGAACAACAACTGGGTTGTTGACTGCAGATGATGCGACACAAGCTCCGGGGACTTGGCTTTGATCAACCAGTCGTCCAAGTAAGGGAATACTGCTATCCCCTTCCTTCTGAGCTCCGCCGCAACCACTGACATCACCTTTGTGAAGACTCGAGGTGCTGAAGTAAGACCAAACGGGAGGACCGCAAACTGATAGTGCTGCGACCCTACCACAAACCGGAGATACTTCCTGTGCGACTTGAGTATCGGGATATGAAAGTAAGCATCCTGCAAGTCGACAGACACCATCCAATCTTCCTTGTTCAACGCCAAAAGCACCTGTGCTAGGGTCAGCATCTTGAACTTTTCCTGTTTGAGGAACCAATTCAAGATCCTCAGATCCAGGATTGGTCTCAACTGACCATCCTTTTTGGGAATCAGGAAGTATCTTGAGTAACAACCTCGACCCTTTTCCTGCTCTGGGACCAACTCTACCGCGCCCTTTGAAAGGAGGACTTGAACCTCCTGTTCTAGCAACAGGAGGTGTTCTTCTGAACAATAAGATGGGCGGGGCGGGATGAGGGGCGGGAACTCCCGAAAGGGAAGGGCGTAGCCTTTTCCCACAATGCCGAGAACCCAAGTGTCCGTTGTGATAGACCTCCACTTGTGGAGAAAACGCTGTAATCTTCCCCCTACAGGAGAGGAGTGAGTGGGAAACGGTGGAAGCCTAAGGCTGCTTCCCCTGCTGCACCCCTCCAGAGGACGAGGAAGAGGCAGAGTGCTGTTGAGAGGCTCCTCTGGTACGGACCCCACCCCTCCCCCTCCCTCTAAATGACCTATAGGGGAGGGAAGAGGCGGGTTGCTGGAACCTCCCCCGAAAGGAAGAGGAATAAGAGCCACGCCCAAATCCCCGAAACCTCCTGAAAATTCTAGAAGAGGCAGAGGAAGAAGGAGCTTGCAGTCCTAACGATTTGGCTGTGGCTCTGCTCTCCTTAAATCGTTCCAAGGCCGAATCTGCCTTGGCTCCAAACAGTCTGTCCCCATCAAACGGGAGGTCCAGCAGGGTCGACTGCACATCCGCAGAGAACCCTGAGTTTCGGAGCCAGGCCTGTCTTCTTGCCACCACAGCCGTGCCCATCGCCCTGGCCACCGAGTCGGTCGTGTCCAGCCCAGACTGGATAATCTGGGTCGCGGCAGCCTGGGCGTCCGAGACCACATCCAAAAGACCCTGGGGAAGCTCCGTGAATGAAGACGAAATATCATCCATCAGCGCATGGATGTACCTCCCCAGAATGCACGTGGCGTTGGTGGCCTTCAACGCCAAACTGCATGACGAAAATATTTTCTTGGACTGCGCATCCAGTTTCTTGGAGTCTCTGTCTCCAGGCACCGTCGGGAAGGAACCAGGCGCTGACTTTGAGGAACAGGAGGCTTGCACCACCAAGCTCTCCGGCGTAGGGTGTCTAGAGAGAAAGCCAGGGTCAGATGGTGCAGCTCGATACCTCCTGGCCACAGCCCTATGAACGGCCGAGGAAGACACCGGCTTCTTCCACACCTCCAACACCGGATCCAGCAAAGCCTCATTAAATGGCAAGAGAGGCTCAGCTGCAGCAGAGGCCGGATGCAATACCTCTGTCAGCAAATTCTGCTTTGCCTCTGCCACCGGCAAAGGCAGGTCCAAAAAGCTCGCTGCCTTCCTCACCACAGCATGAAAGGAAGCAGCCTCCTCCGTATATTCCCCTGGAGATGAAAGGTCCCACTCAGGGGAAGTGTCCAGCCCACTGGCTGTATCCAGACCATGCAGTCCGTCTCCAGAGTCCTCAATCTCTCCCTCCTCTAGGACTCGCTGGTACTCTTGCTCTTCTAAAAGACGGAGAGCACGCCTCCTCGAATGAAGTCTCTCCTCGATACGCGGAGTCGACATGGCCTCCGCCGACGTCGAAGAACGGCGCCGATCTCCAGAAGCATCTGACGCCGCGTCCGGCGCCACAGGCAGCTTCGGCGCCGAGGCAGGAGCCGGAGGACGAGGTCTTGGAGCCGATGGACCAACCGGAGTCACAGGGCAAAATCCTGACTTCGACGGAGGGGCAACCTCCGGGGCCGAAACATCCGAAGCCACCGGAGCGGCCACCGACGCCGGCACCGGCGCCGAGCCCACATTCCCAAAAGGGAGAAAGGGCATAAAGGGTGCCGGCCGAAGAGGCGCAGGATCACCCAACGAAAAGGCCAAGGGCCCCGAAGGACCAGCCGGAGCAGCTCCTGGAGCCATCTGCTGAAAGATGGTATACATCGCATTAAGAAACGCGGTACTATCGGCTCCAGGAGTGGGAAAAGCCGGATACTGGGGTGCCTGGATCGAAGGCGACCCCGACGCCGGCCTCGACGTCTGCGACGCCGGAGAAAACACAAGAGGCTGCACCACCTCAATCACTGACGCCTGACCAGGTGAAGTCGGTGACGCCGGAGAGGGCAACGGCGTCGATGGATGCGGCGTGACCGTGGGGCTGACCTCCCAAGTCCTCCGACGCCGAGCCGAAGGTGACCTCGAATGAGACTCCTTGCTGGAGTGACGTCGTGAGTCTCTACGGCGCCGGGAGTCTCGATGACGCCGGTGAGACCTTGGCGAAGAAGACTTCTTATGATGTTTCTCCTTCTTCTTTGACTTTGCCATGAATAACTTGGCCTCGCGCTCTTTGAGGGCCTTCGGATTCATGTGTTGACATGAATCGCAAGTCGAGACGTCGTGGTCGGAGCTCAAACACCATAGACAGTCGGAGTGAGGATCTGTAACTGACATCTTGCCCCCACACTCTCGACAGGGCTTGAAACCCGACTTCCTCTGAGACATTGTTACCGCAGAGAAGACTACGCAGCAGACAATACACTGTAACCACGAAGGTAACAGTAACTCCCTCGAAGATAACCGTTTCGAATGCACGGAAAAAAGGGAACTGTCATCGGCACGTCGGCGAGGACTTCTTATTGCCTGTATGACGTCAGACGGCGTCGCGTGGGCTAGAGTGACGTCCTCGTCGACGTGCAGAGACTAGTAAGAAGATTTCCGTCAAATGCTGGCGCCATGGGAGTATTCATGAGGTGAGGAATCCACAGGTAGTTGTATCCATCAGAAATTTATTTACTTGTAAAAAAAAAATTTTTGAAATGGTAGGTTGAATTCTCGGAATGATGTGTTTGCTTGGAACATCATTAAATATTACTATTGTTCTTTCATCTCAATGGCCTATTATTCTCAGGCACGTAAAAAAATTTGGTGCTGACGTCGGCACGTCGGCGAGGACCTCTTATTGCCTGTATGACGTCAGATGGCGTCGCGTGGGCAACTGTGACGTCCTCGTCGACGTTCAGAAGCTAGGAAGAAGATTTCCGTCGAGTGCTGGTGCAATGGGAGTATTCATTAGGTGAGGAATCCACAGGTAGCTAATGTATCCACCAGAAAAGTCATTACCGAAGGTAAGTAACTCGTTCATCAGCTCTAACAAGTGTTCTCACTGCAGTATCCTACATTCACATCTCAAATGGACAGACCAGTATTGACCTATGTTTGCTGCATACTCCTGATCTCATGTCATTCCACCCACCGACTGTGGTATCTTACTCGGTGCCTCTGCTACCTACAGCTTGAGGCATTCATAGTCATTAGCCATTGGTAGCTGAAAAGTTTATTGAATTTTTGTGTGTAAGGGTGCAGTGTAAGGTGGTTGATAGAGTGTGGGTGGTGCATTGTGAGTGATGGACGCTTGTGGTGTTTGTGTGTGCTCGTTATGTGTGTTTTGTGTTGGTTGTGTTGTGTGTGCTGAGTGAGATGTGGATATGTGCCTGTAGTGTAAAGGTGCTACATTAGTGTATTTGCCTGCGCTCAGTGTACGTGAATGGCGTTTTAGTTGCAAAGGATTGTGGGTTGTGGTGTAGGGGGGTGTTAGATAGTGCCGTGAGTAGGTGTGTCTGGTGTGTGTATGTGTGTCAGGTGTGAGGTATTCAAACTGTCCAATGTGGTGTTGTAGTCTAACAGTAGTGGGTTCTGACTGCGGCGGTTCGCACCACCAATGGTTTTCTTCCATGGAAGAACCTCTGTGGTGATTTGTGGCTCGTAATCTGGTGGGTGGAATTTTGTCGGGCTGGCGGTGCTGGAGGTAGAACCACCTCTTTCCCACCCTATTGCGTCCTGGCGATGGTGGATTTTTGGCTGCTTTCTGGCAGACTTCAGAGTGAGACTCTTAATACGCAGTCAGAATACTGCCAACATGGTGTCTTTTGGCGGCCGCCACTGCTGCGGTCTTGCCAAAAGACCACCAAAGTTGTAATGAGGCCCTCAGTCTCTATATTGTGACATTTTTGTTTATCCAATACACAATCCTACTAAATTTGTAGGGCCTGTAGAACAAAAGAATAGACCCAATGCACCCACCTCGGGTGTAGGGTGTAAACATTAGGAATGGTTGCCTTGAGGCTGCCTCTAGCGCCAGCATGGGAAAAACCACAATCATTAGCTTCCCCGTGCCAAAGGGTACTCCTTCAAAATAGTTGTCTGCTCAGCTGCAAGGATCTCTCCAGTGGAAGTATGGACTTGTATGCTATAGGAAAGGTGTGTCCTTCATTGTAAGTCAAATAGGTATTACCTGAGTGAATTTGTATGACTCTGATAACAAGATTGGTCTAATTGTCCCTGGTATGTAAAGTCTCTAGTGTGTCTGCTTGCAGAGCATGCAAGATATAATTGTGTTTATTTTCCCACTGTTTTGATGAAAACACATGAGTAGTCAGGTCATCAAGGGTTTCACTCGCTTAGCGTATTGCGGCAAGTAAGTATGTCCAAAATTGAGTCCCAGAAGGGATTGAAACTTCTTCACTGTGTTGGAAGGCTGCAAGGTAGCACATTTCTGAAGGAAATCAGGAGCTAAACCCTTGCCCTCGCTGGATAACTCGTATAACTGTCAGGTAGGAACTCTTTCATTATTTTAATTAATCCTGTAACCGTGTGATTTTAATATGGTCACACCTCTGTCCACCCTAGTCAGGTACACATCCAAGTCATCATCCATAAGCTAGATATCATCAATGTACGATAATACCTCAGGATCTGGTTGTGAGAGTTCCATAATTCGTGTTGAGGACAAGCCAGGACTGTTCTTAGAGCCAATAGGTAAACGCTGAAATGAGAACTGCACCTCATTGAAACTAGGTGGTTAGATACTCATTTTCAGGCATTATGTTTTGACTGAAGAACCCACTGGTAATATCCAGGGTCATTGGTAATTAAACCTGTGCTATGAGCATTTTGCACAGCATAGGTCAGTGTATGCGAATTCAAATTTCTGTAGTCTAAAACTATCCTACAGGATCCGTCTGGTTAACAAATAGGAAAAAGAGCAAGCTCATTGGTGAAAGGCAGGATACTATTATGGCCTAGTATTGCAGCTCACCTAATATTGCTTTAATACTACGCTTCACTTCTGGTAGGAGAGCACATTGAGCTTGAGGCTCACTGCGTAAAGGAAAGACATGTGAAAAACAGTGTTTATCCCACTCCGCTTGGTTTTTGTATAAGACCAGGGTCTGTCTTACATCCTATTCACTGGTATAGATTTCCCTGATGTCTTCAGGTTCTATGGGAGAAAACGCCACTCTTAATTACTTCCTCCCCCTGGGTACCTCCCTAATAAAGACTGAAGGCAAGCCTTCTTCAGCTAGGAAGATGTCATAATCATCAGACAACTGCAACCAGAATACTGCTTTAATGCTACATGATATATCCTTTGATTTGAATATTTAAATTGTAAACCCTTTCAGGAGGATTTAAATGTTTATCTGGAGTCTCAGTCTGTATAAAGTCATCAGTTGGATTTGCAGCCAGAAACCACTGAAGCGCCCGATACACTATTGTGACTTCTGCTGAACTGCCTAAAAGCATTCTTGCCAAGTCCTGTTACACAGGAGGACTTGTAGTTGTATTGGCATGTTTTTTAGAAAGTCCTCTTACTTACTACTGCTTGCTTAAAACGGAGTTGGACCTTAGGGACTTTACGACAAGGCCTAACTGTTTGACAAGCATGACCACTCTAATTCCTCACAATGTGAATGTGAAGGCGTAATGCATAGAGAACTAATATTTTAAATGAAGATAACAGCTAAAATAGTATACAAGTTCACCACATATTAGGCAGACTGATATCAGTCCCACTAACAAAAATAACAGAAATGTAGCAAAAAGGAAATTTCCATTGTGCTGTTAGAAAGTTATGTGTAGTAAGCAACATTGCAAGGTTGCCCGGCCAGGCACAGAGCTTTTGGATATGTCTCTCACGTGGCACTGTTCAATCAGTACTACAGATGCAAGAAGCACAGTAAGTTTTCCTACCCATCCATGGAGAATCAATCGGGATAAGCGTATAAAGAGCCCTGAGAATTGGGTAGGGGCAGACACAAAGACTGGTTGCTTGGGAGGAATGTCGGAGAACCGAAATCCGATTGTAGGCCTGGGAGTTTCTTATAGATATGCAGGGATAATACATTACTTGACAGAAGGTAGAGATGGAAGGTACTAATCATTTAGTAGACAGCATAATTAGGAGGCTAAATTTATAGATATAAATGTAGGTACAGGGTCAACTGTTAGAGGTTGTAGGGGTGTGTGATATAAAATGCTTTGAGTTTATCTTATATTCATCATGTTTTATATTTATGATTGCTGTAATTACAATAATGATTTTCACCATAATACACAAGAATTGTGTGTTGTTTATACATAATAAATAAACAATTGTTATAAACACCAACCACTGTGTCTGCTACTTGTGGGGATTAAGATAAGTTTCCAAGCAACTATAAATAACCCCTGCAGTTGAGAGCTTGTCTGGCATATAATAGAGTAAGAGTGAGAGACACCTGTTTATTTTCCTTTTCTCTGAAAGGAATACAATAAGCAAGTTCCCCTTGAGTTTAAGGAAATATTTCCAGGGGTCCCCTCGATCTAGGTGGATCACAACAGTGTAGGGGCAGTAAGACTTAAGGAGACCTTCGTTCTTCTTTTTACTACAATGTAAATGTTGGGCGCTGAAGCCTCATTGGTTGAGGGCAAATAGTATGTGCGTAAAATTAGGAGTAGGACATGTTTCTGTGTGCTGAGGGACATGAATTGGAAGGTGTGTACTACTGGTGTTGTATATGTGCTAGTGAGTGGTATGTGGATGTGGCTCTGAGAGTTTGGGGAGCAGGAATGGTGTTTGTGTTTGCCTGGTACCATTGTACTGGTAGGAGCGGATCACCACTGTAAAAATAGACCTAAGAGGAATAGCAGACATCTTACTTAAAACTTGCAGGTAATGAGACAGCATTAATGTCGAAGGAAAAAATATATTTTGATCCATGTAACAGTTCAATTTCTTAACATTCTGGCATGGGACAGAGTACTCATCTATGTTGGGTAGCCAGAAAATAGGTCCCTCAGGGTTAGCAATACCTGGAAGCTCCCATGAATCCCAGCCTCATCCACATTAGACTTTACGTATGGCTAGCCTTAATGAGTAGTCTAGCACAGTATTATCGCACCCTAAGCAAGGTATATATTTTGGACATATTACCCACTTTTTTGGTACTTAAGTAGCTGAAAACATGTTCAAAAAGATGATGAGAGGAGGGCCCAACTGAGTGGCCTATGCACAAAGATAGCCTGCTCATCATGCACAGTATAGCAAGTTACATACCTTGGGTAACACATTATCTGGTAGAAACAATATCTAGACGCAGAGTCCTTGCCTTAGTATTTCCCCAGGTGTCAAACTGAATCTGGAAATGTTTTCTTCAGCAGTACCTGTGGACGACGTTGGGTGGCTTTGTTTGGTTCCAAGAGGCGTCATTCGCACCATAGTGACGTCGCAGTCACCAATATGGCCTCCAACGCGGTGCGCCGGAATCAGTTACTTTTCATGACTTTCCATGGCAGGAGCACAGAGCCATAAAGTGCACTGACTTTGGTGTGTCCCAACTAGGGTCCTGAAAGGGATTGTCCATAACCCTAGAAATTTCTCCGCAGAGCATGAAAGAATGGGTGGGTCAGTAAGAAATCTGCTTCTTGATACTGTCTCTACAAGATAATGCGCTACCGAAAGTAAGTAAATTGTTCATCAGACAGGGAGATCTAGATGCAGATTCCCTACCTTAGAATAGGTACCCAAGCAATACCATCCCCGGCGGTGGACAAACTTACTAAACTAAAACGTCCTGCAGGGCCGAACCGCCAAACTAACCGTCCCTCTGGACAAGATTGCCTACATGGAATCTCGTCACCACTTTCGGGAGGAGAGAGGCCCTAGTGTGAAGCAATCAATCAAATAGTCAGTCATTTGTAGAGCACGTTGCTGTCACCACTGGGGGTATCTTGGCGCTAGGGTGTGATGTCTCTGTCAAAGAGCCAAGTCTTGACTCTCTTTCTGATGTCTGCCAGTGAGGGTGCAGTTTGGAGGGGGAGGGGTAGGTTGTTCCAGACCTTAGCGGCGATGTGGGAAAAAGAGTGGCCGCAGCTGCACCGGATTCTGGGTATGTGTGTGTGAGTACCACATAGGACGAGCGCAGGTGTCTGGTGGGTTGATGGAAGTGTAGATGATGGTTGATGTAATCTGGTCCTTGGCTTTGTAGGCGTGTGTGAGGAGCTTGAAATGACATCTCTTCTGGACGTTGATCCAGTGGAGGTTTTTGAGGTGGGGGGTGATGTGGGCGCACCTGGGAAGGTCCGGGATGAGTCTGGTGGCGATGTTCTGTATTGTCTGGGGTCTCTTTGGGAGCTGGAAGGATATGCTGGCATAGAGGGCACTGCCGTAGTTGAGGCGGCTGGTGATGTGAGGATTCTGCTGAGCATACGGAGGATGTGGAAGCAGGAGGAGGCAACTGCGTTAATCTGGCGCTTTGTGGTCAGCTCACTATTGATGATGCCAAGATTGCAAGCTTGGTCTATAGGTGTGGGAGTGACTAATCGTGGAAGTGGACATGGAAATGGACATGAAGCACCAGTTTGTCTGGGAAAACAGACAGAAATGGAGGCTTAGATGACAAAGCCTGCAGCTCACTCACCCTCCGGGCAGATGTTATTGCCACTAAAAAAGGCTGTCTTGATGTTGAGCAACCGAAGGGGACAATTATGCAGAGGCTCAAATGGGGCACCCATCAGGAATATGAGATGCAGATTGAGATCCCACTGAGGCATAATGAAGGGCAAAGGGGTAAACATATGTACAAGTCCTTTAAGAAATCTATTTACAATAGGGGACTTAAAGAGAGATGATTTGTCAGGTAGCAACAGGAAGATGGACAGAGCAGAAAGATATCCCATAAGAGTACCCAGAGCAGAGCCCTGCTGAGCAAGGGTAAGAATGACAAGAATATCGGACCGGGAGGCAGAAATGGGTCGATACACTTTTTTGTAAATAATTTACAAATTTGTGCCATCAGCAGGCGTATACTGTCGTATTGGAGGGATGCCTGGCTGCTATAATGACACTGCAGACTTCGGGGAGGGAGATTGAAGGCTGTCAACTGCTGCTGCTCAATAACCCATGCAAGAAGATACAGATTTAACAGGTTTGGGTGGAGGACCCTCCCAGGCTGCTGCGACAGAAGATCCTCCAAAAGGGGCAGCTGATCAGAAGATTGATGTTTATGCTGATCAGCTCAGGATACCAGACTCTCTGTGCCCAGTCCGCAGCCACAAGGATGACATGGGCTCGGTCATTCTTCATCTTCTTGAGAACTCTGGACAGAAGTGGTATGGGAGGAAAGGTGTACGGAAGGCCTGAGCTCCACTCTATACGAAAAGAGTCTCCGAGCGATAGCCGCCTTGAAAACTCAAGTGTTTGAAACTGCTGACAGTGCGAGTTCTCTTTGGAGGCAAACAGATCTAACCAAGGCTCTGCCCACTGCTGAAAGAAACATTTCGCCACTTCCGGATGGAGACGCCACTTGTGATCCACTTGGCAGCCGCGAATGAGTTAGTCTGCCCTGGTGTTCAGAGAACCTACCAGGTGTTGAACTACCAGGAATATACCCTGCTCTTCCAGCCTTGTCCAAAAACACAGGACAACATAGGGTCCACAACCCTCTCCGGCCCTGTTTGTTGCAGTACCACATGGCGGTTCTGTTGCTGTGAACACCTGCATTAGCTATACCTTGATTCAAAGAAGGAAGGCTTTTAATGCCAGTCGGCTCACTCAGAACTCCAGCCAGTTCATGGAGTCCAGATTCTGTAAGAGACCAGATTCCTCTGATCTCCACCTCTCCCAAATGACCGCTCATCCCAGGAGTGACGCATCTATCACTACTGTGAAATCGGTTGGGGAAGGGAAAGGGGCCTGCATCTAACCCAATCGCGGTTTGTTCTCCACCACTGCAGGTCTTTGGCAGTACTTTCAGAGATCTGGACCATGTCGGAGATATCCCCTAAATGCTGCGCCCACTGGAACTTCAGATCTCACTTCAGAGCCCGCATCTGCCATCTGGTATGAATCACAGGCAGGATTCAGGAAGCTGTGAGGCCCAGGATAGAGGCCGAAACATTGGTATCATAACCTGAATCTCCTGGTTTTGGTGCTCAGGAGAATGCCAAACCTGCACTGTGTCCAGAACAGCTCAGGTGAAAGGAAGCAACTGAGATGGAGGCAGGTGTGACTTTGGCACACAGATGGTGGCCAAGACAGCCACGGCATGATCTGCAAGACCATTTTGTTTGATGTAATGGACTGCCAGTGGTGGAGATGATGTTGGATTCTCCCTCCATGTGGACGCCCATGGTCTTGCAGAACAAGATAAAGAGGACTTAGAAGCTGTAGCTGGCGGAGGGGTTGGTGGTTGTGGCCGACCTTTGGCTACCTGATCCGCTAGGTCAGAATGCACCGTGTCGACCCAAAGACTGGGAAGCATGCACTGGGCGGTGGCTGGCGTAGGGATGGCTCGTGGCACAACCATTCCATATCCACGAAAGGGGCGAAAGGTAGTCTGGGGACGAGGTGTCACTGAGAGGCCCAAGGTCTTAGCCATAGCCCACAAGTTCTTATAGCGTTCCAGTGCCGAGTCTGCCTTTTCTCCTTAGAGACATGTCCTATTGAAGAGCATGTTTTGCCTGGACCACCCCTGAAAAGCCAGATGTTCTCACCCAGGCATGAAGGTGAAGCCCCACCATCGGATGAAACCGCCCTGCCCAGCAAATCGGTTGTATCCAAACCACATCAGATGAACTTGGCTGCACCTCTCCGGTCCTTCAATGCTTGGGAGAGAATGGCCCAGGCCTCCTCCGGGGCCTGTGGCAGCACTTGTGCAACCATGACCGACTACGTTTGGGAGTAGCAACCCCAAAGGCTTGCAGTGTTCACCGACTGCAGCGCTAGGCTGTTGGAAGAAAACATTTTCTTTCCTAAGCTGTCCAGTCTTTTGGATTCCCTGTCCAGGGGAGTGGCAGAGAACGCGCCATGGTAGGTTAAGGCTTGGACAACCAAGCTCTCAGAGGTGGGGTGTTAGGTGAGGAAAGCTGGGTCTCCTGGGACAGGGCGATGATGGGAGGCAGTTCTCTTGTTCACAGGAGCCCCTGTGCTGGGGTTTGACCAAGTTCCCAGGAGGACATCTGTGAGTGCTTCATTAAAGGGAGCAAGTGCTCAGATGAGGAAGCTCTGCACTGAAGCACTTCTGTCATAGTGTTACTCTTGTCGCCACAGAGGGAAGTTTGAGGACCTCTGTTGCCTTCTTCACCACCATTGCAAAAGATTGCCCCTTCTCCGTAGCCAGGTAGAGGGAGCGAGCAAGCCAGTATCTGGAGAAGTATCCAGTCGACTGGCTTATCCCAGTTCCTCACACCAGACCAATGTTGCCTCTAACTGGTATTCTAAAGGGTCCAGTGATCCCTCCAAATCCTCTCCAATGCCTAGTCATTCAGAATATGACTCAGGAAGCAACCTAGGACATATGAGTCCTGTCTACGCCATTCCAATTCTGAGTCGTCTGTGGGTGCTGACGGTGCCAGGAGCATCGGCCTCGGGAACGACATCAGGGAAGGTCACGGTGGCACGACCGATGTCAGTCCAGATCCAAGATCGGATCCATAGGGGCCCATCGGACCCAAGGCCAAAGCCGCCGACGTGGAACCTCATTGGGTCCCCTCTGACCCCACGAGACCCAAAGGCGCACCAGTGGGTCCTGCCTGCTGAAATACGGGGCACATGGCCTCGATAAACTCCCTTACCTGAGTGGGGATTGCTTCGGCTCCCGTACAGGGAGGGAGGCGCGAAGTCGATGTAGGCACCGGCTCCACAGAACCATACCGGGAACAGCAATGTTCCGTACTCAGTGCGTCGGCAGATAGATGAGAAGACAAAGCACGTTTCGACTTCTTGTGCTTCTTGTGCCTCTTCCCAGAGTGTCCCGAGTACTTTGAGTGGGCCGAAAAAGACTTGGGGCTCCAGGAATGGCCCCGCAACCTTCCCCTCAATCAAAACCGAGACCTCTGAGGAGTTGCATGCTGCGGTGTTGCCTTACGGGCCGCTAGCAGCTTCAGGGACCGCTCCCTCAAAGACTTCGGTGCCATGGCCTGGCAGTCCGAGCATGGCTTGCAGTCGTGGTCGTGCTCAATACACCATAAACAGACCAAATGAGGGTCTGTAACCGACATGGCACGGTGACCAGCGGCACACAGTTTAAAACCTGTCATTCTAGAAGACATCCTCAACTCACTTGAAAAAGACTTTGACAAAACATCGAAAAAAGTCTGTCAAAACCTGACAGCGGGGTAACTCTTCTAAGATCTGCGCTATCTGGCACAGGAAGAAAAAAACGACCTCTGTGCGCCAAGGTTGTGTCTATATAGGTGAGCGCGACGTGACTAGAGCACATACGATGCCGACGGCAACACACAACCCGAACAAAGCTACCCGACGGCGCACAGGGGTAATTTTCTGGATCCAGTCTAACGCCTGGGGAAATTCTAAGGTAAGGAATCTGCGTCTAGATGTCTCTATCGAATAGACCCACTTTTTTTTGTAAATGTACTTATTGTTTTACAACATCAACAACTGCAGGCCTACGGTCTACAGGCACCATGTTGGAATATGCACATACGTTCTGCCCCATTGCAGTTCTGTCTGCAATGGGCAGTGGTAAGATAAGGTGCAGGCCAAGTATTCTGACCGTACAAGCAACTGTCCAGGTAGGCAGAACCCAGGATCAAATCAATCCTGGTGTGGAGGTCATGGACCGCCACAAGTCATGAAACCCTCTGTTCGTAAGCAATGAGCCAAAACAATGGGGTATCCTTCTGCTTGACGCGCCATGCAGCGGGGGGATAGACCGATCAAGGTCTAAATCTAATACACAACTAAAGTCTCCACCCCACAAGCAGGGCACAGTCAGGTCATGAAAGAGTGCAGGGGTAAGCGTATACAGGAATTCTCTGTGGTTGTGGTTGGGTATGTAAATTTCCACTAGCGTCAGGGGTGACCCTTCCAATTGTCCTTCTAGCGCTACATATCTACCCCCTGTGTCTGTGATCCATATCAATATTCCCTGTGCAAACACTGATGAGGATGTGCCGTATACTTGCCTGCACCACTTGGATTTGAGCTTCCAGAGATCTGTGTCAGTAAGGTGAGTTTCCTGTAAAATAGGAATGTGCGTGTGGTGACGCTTGAGATATGTGTGAGCTCTGTAACATTTGGTAGAAGTCGCCATACCCCGCACGTTCCATGTCAACTTTCTATACCCAGGGGGTCATTACAACATTGGCGGTAAAAGCCGCTTACCGCCGTGCAGAAGACCGCCAATACACCGCCGCGGTAGACCACCACAGCAATTATGACACACATCACGGAATCCGCCGAAATTCAGACACCCACACAACACCGCCACACCAAAGGTCAGCGATAAACATGCGGAAACAAATCCTCCACCTCCACGCCAACAGAAACACGTCCATGCTATTACGACCCACGAATCCACGCGGCGGTCATTCAACCGCAGTATTCCATTGGCGGTACACACCGCGCGCTCAAAATTCACAGACAGCTCCAAAACACCGCCACATTGGACAATTACAAATACACACACCTGATACACATACACACACCACTCCCACACACCCAACACAATATAAAACACACACCCACATCACCCACAAACCCCTACAACCAGAAATTCTGAGAGAAGGCAAGAGAGAGAGCACAGCTATTGACAACCCCATCACACAGAGGCACACAACACCATCACCCACACAACATCCACGCACAAAACACCACATACCACTACACTCACCACACTCATCACCACATACACCACCCCACACTCACACACACCACCCCATGTCATGCCAAAGACACCCCCGCTTCTCCGAGGAGGAGCTCAGGGTCATGGTGGAGGAAATCGTCCGGGTAGAGCCACAGCTATTGGTTCACAGGTACAGCACACATCAATAGCCAGGAAGATGGAGTTATGGCGCAGAATAGTGGACAGGGTGAACGCCGTGGGACAGCACCCAAGAAATAGGGAGGACATCAGGAAGAGGTGGAACGACCTACGGGGGAAGGTGCGTTCCACGGTCTCCAGGCACAACATCGCGGTGCAGCGGACTGGCGGCGGAGCCCCATCTCCTCCCCCACAACTAACAACATGGGAGGAGCAAGTCTTGACCATCTTGCATCCTGAGGGCCTCGGAGGAGTCGGTGGAGGATGGGACACTGGTAAGTCAAATCTTAACTATCACATACCCCACCCTACCTGCATGCTATCACACACCCCCACCCTCACACCCTCCCCTATCACCCCAAATCCTCACTAATCTACCCATAACACAAACCACCCATCCACCCATCCCAACACCAAGCCCTGCATGACACAACTAAGCATGGTCACCCCTCACTAAAGCATGCTCACTGCACATACCCAGAACACCCCCCCAACCATCATCACACAAGCCCCACACAGGAATGCTTGCACTGGGGTACACGCACACCCACCCATTGCACACCATGACACACACACATGCAATAATCAGGTACTTATACCCCTGCAGGAACCCAAAGGTCCGTCACCACACCAGAGGGTCCAGACAACACCACTCCACCCCCAGAAGAGGCCCACAGTGACGACAGCAGCTCTGCCCCACTGGATCTTGATGACCAGTCCGGACCATTGTGGGCCTCAGGACAGTCGGTTCCCCTTGGCCAGCCACAGACCAACACCGAGCTTCCACCCTCTGGTAACACCAGCACAGCACCCACCCTGCGGGCCCAAACCTCCCTACCCAGGACAGGTCTATCAGCGGTGTGTCCACCACTACAGGGCACCCAGGCTAACTCACCACCCCAACAACAACAGGGACCTGGGGTCAGTGGTAGTGGGCACACGGTCCAGGGGACGGAGGCACAGGAACACCGGGGAACTGGGAGGGCTGCTGTGCGACAGAGGGAGGACAGGCTAAGGGAACCAACTCTCCACGAGGCCCTCTCCTCCATCATAGGAGCCTACCACCACTCCCAGGAGACGATGGCGACAGTCCTGGACAAGTTGCAGGAGACCCTGCGTCTGCAGGAGGAGCAGTATTTGGGGTTCAGGGAGGAGCTCAGGACCATCGGCTCCGTCCTGGGCACCATCGTAGGGGTGCTGACGGACATTCAAAAGACCTTGAGGGACACCGTGGCACTCCAAGGGGCCCCTGACACTAGCCAGGACGATGAACTGCCCACCACCTCCACCGGCGCTAGTGGACAGGAGGCATCGACACAGGACCACCACACCAACACCCCACCCTCCGCAGACAGACAACCACCACGCAAGCGGTCCCTGAGATCCAGGAACAGGACAGAGCAAGATGGCAAGACCCCCACCAGGAAATAAGACCACCCTGATTGTCCCCCCACTGTCCCACTTTGTTACCCTGTCCATATTCCACTTCCAAAGCCCAGATGGCCAGTGCACCTGTGAGACTAATAGACTGGACTCTGCCATGGACATTCCTCCACCATCACCCATCACCATTTTACAACCCCCCAACATTTTATGAGCACTTAAATAAACACCCTTGAAACACCAAAAAATCTAGAGTCAGTCTATGATTTGGTACTTTGTATTATCAATCACAGTGTCATAATGGGTTACCCATTGTAAGGCTAACATACCTATGTCACACATCACAAGCCCTTGAAGGATGCAAGCAGCTGACACGTAGGTTACCACACTTGTGAAACTGAAATGGAAGGGTACAACTCAATTAACAAATAGTGAGTGAAATGTAGGTACAGGATAGAGGTAGACGTGTGAAAGTTAATGTAATGTCAAACCAGAAAATGTTCTCATCTGTGTGTCACTGGAAATATTGCTGTATGACTGACTCCCTGTTGTCGTTTTCTTCTTCCTCAGCTTCATCCTCATCACTGTCCACAGGCTCCACAGGCTCCTCAGCTGCTACAACACCGTCATCTGGATCATCCTCCTGCAGAAAAGGCACCTGGCGTCGCAATGCCAAATTATGGAGCATGGAGCAGGTGACGATGATGTCGCACACCTTCTTCATTGAGTAGAATAGGGATCCACCTGTCATATGGAGGCACCTGAACCTGGCCTTAAGGAGGCCGAAGGTGCGTTCGATCACCCTCCTAGTCCGCCCATGGGCATCATTGTACCGTTCCTCTGCCCTGGTCCTGGGATTCCTCACTGGGGTCAATAGCCAGGAAAGGTTGGGGTAACCAGAGTCCCCCAATAGCCATACACGGTGCCTCTGGAGTTGACCCATCATATCAGGGATGCTGCTATTCCGCAGGATGTAGGCGTCATGCACAGAGCCAGGGAACATAGCATTTACCTGCGAGATGTAGCCAAACAGACCATCTGGACATTCATGGAATGATAACTCTTCCTGTTCCTGTACACCTGTTCACTCCTGCGGGGGGCAGAGCTACATGGGTCCCATCAATGGCACCTATGACGTTTGGGATATGTCCAAGGGCATAGAAGTCACCTTTCACTGTAGGTAAATCCTCCAGCTGAGGGAATATGATGTGTCTCCTTACGTGTTTCAGCAGGGCAGACAACATTCTGGACAAGACGTTGGAAAACATAGGCTGGGACATCCCTGATGCCATGGCCACTGTTGTCTGAAATGACCCACTTGCAAGGAAATGGAGCACTGACAGCACCTGCACGTCAGGGGGGATTCCAGTCGGATGGCGGATCGGTGACATCAGGTCTGGCTCCAACTGGGTACATAGTTCCTGGATAGTGGCACGGTCAAACCTGTAGGTGACGATGACATGTCTTTCTTCCATTGTCAACAGGTCCACCAGCGGTCGGTACACCGGAGGATTCCACCATCTTCTCATGTGTCCCAGCTGACGGTGCCTACGAAGGACAACAGCGAAGAACCAGTCACTATTCCTCCAGGTATGTACCCACAGTTACACACAAGACTACACCAGACACAAAACCCTTCCTGTATGTGTGTTGAGTGTAGGCCTAGCTATGTGTGACGCTGTAGTAAATGAAGCCATGTGGGCCCCTGAAATGGCGGCTGCCTGACCTCTAAACTGGGACAATGGGATTGTGGGGTAACTGCGCTGGCGCTGCACACCGTCGCGGTAGGCGGTCGTAGACCGCGGCGCAATGCTGCATTGGTTAACATTAGACCCTATGGGTCCCAGAAGCCAATGAACAGGTGCGCCGGCGGTGATGATGCGCACCCCCGCGGACGTCACCGCCATTTTCTATCTCTTCAATCACTAGATACCTGACCTTCGACAGGAGAGGACCTACACTGCTAGTGCTGCTGTGACCTCGGTCTGGAAGCGACGATGGCTGCTGCGTCTGGGGAAAGGGCCCCTGCCTTCACTGCACAGGAGTTGGAGAAACTTGTGGATGGGGTCCTCCCCCAGTACACGCTACTCTACGGTCCTCCAGACCAACAGGTTAGTACACAGGGAGCACGTTGTATGGGCTAGGCCTGGGTGGAGAGGGCTGGGTGGAAGAGGGAAGGGGGCAGAGTTCATAGAACATTTATGCATGGTAAAGAATGGGCCACATGGCCAGAGTGGGGAGGGGGGGCACTCACATTGACGGTGCAGTTGGTAATGACTGTTCCTCTTTCCTTGTGCATGTCATGTAGGTCAGCGCCCACCAGAAGAGGGACATTTGGCGTGCCATCGCCAAGGAGGTCCGGACCCTGGGGGCCCACCAGAGACGGGGCACCCACTGCCGGAAGAGATGGGAGGACATTCGCCGCTGCAGCAAGAAGACGGTGGAGGCTCAGCTGGGGATGGCCTCCCAACGTGGGAGGGGTGCCCGTCGCACCATGACCCCCCTGATGTTCCGGATCCTGGCGGTGGCCTACCCGGAGTTGGATGGGCGCTTGAGGACATCACAGCAGACACAAGGGGGTGAGTACAACCTCATTCTGCGGACTTTGCGTGCAGTGGAGGTGTCTGGGTGGGGGAGGTGGGCTGTGGGTGTCCCTAGGCCAGGGCGAATTCGGTAGGCAAGGCCCCTCCGTAATGTAGGCCATGTGGCACTCAACCCCACCTCAGCAGAGTGCCAAGTTGAGGTATAGTTGCCCCCCTGGCATCCATGTGCGCAGATGTCCACCATTGCCATGTAGGCCATATCCCAGAAATTGCATGTGCAGAGGGCAGGAGCACGGCGTTATCCAGGGGGCTGCTGCGTCTGTCTTGTCCGCCAACGGTAGCGGAATGCCATGCACTAAAACTCTCTTTCTTCTGTCTCCTCCCCCTTCTCCTGCTCTTCCTGTCCTCTTGTACATCGTCATCATCAGGCGGAGGTACAGTGGCACCGGAGCACGAGGGAGCTGCATCCCACATGGCCATGGAGGGCCACACCACAGACTCTGAATGCACCAGTGGGACGGAGGGCGAGGGGAGCTTCACGTCGGCCACCGGATCACCAACCAGCGATACGGACTCGTCTGCTGATGGGAGCTCCCCTGTGGTGGCGGCACCATCTGTGCGCCCCACTTCTACAGGTACAGCCGTCACCTCCCCTACCAGCACCGCCCTCCCAGCAGCCCCTCAGCATTCACCCCGTGCCCGCTCACCCAGGAGTGTGGGCATCACCTTCGCCCCAGGCACCTCAGGCCCTGCCCCAGTCACCCGTGCTGCCCTCAGTGAGGAGGCCATTGACCTCCTCAGGTCACTCACTGTTGGGCAGTCTACCATTGTGAATGCCATCCAGGGTGTAGAACAAGAGTTGCAACATGGTAATGCATTCCTGGAGGGCATTCATTCTGGTCAGGCTGTCCTTCAACGAACCCTGCAATCTCTGGCCTCAGCACTGATGGCAGCCTTTGTCCCTGTGTCCAGCCTCCCCCCTCCAACTTCCTCCACCCAGACCCAATCCCCTGTACCCCAGCCCATCCCAAGCACACCTACAGACCAGCATGCACACAAGTCAACACACACAAGTAGCTCAAGCAAACATAGGCACCACACACACCACAGGCACTCACGCAAGCCTCACCCACATACAGACACAGCAACATCCACTGTCTCCACTGTGTCCCCCTCCTCCTCTTCTCCCTCCTCCCTCCTGTCTCGTCTACACACACACCTGCATGCACCACATCTACAGGCACTAGGACTCGCACCAGGACACCCAGCACCACAAGCCGCTCACCTGCACTCACCACCTCCACTGCCATTTACACGTCCCCTGTGTTCTCTCCCAGTGTGTCTGTGACGCCCCCTCCCAAAGTACCCAAACGCCGGCAATCACTCACCCAACATCCATCCACCTCACGACAGCCTCCAGTACCTGCACCCAAAACACCTAAAGTGACACCTCCTACAACCACCTCCTCTTCCTCCAGCTACCCATCCCAGTGTCCGTCAGAAACTGTCCCTATGTCAAATTGACCTTTTTGCCCCCACACCCCCCCTCCAATTCATCCGTCCTGTCGTAGCGCCTCAGCCAAAAAGCCTCCAATACCAGTGGTGCGTGTTCAAGGTTTGTGGAGTGCACCGGCCATCAGGGCAGGCAGTAGGACCCGGAGCCAAGGCACTGGCAGCCCACCCCCTGTAAAGGCTCTTAAATTGGAGAGTGGCCGACGGGACCGTGTTAAGACTCCTGGTGGGACAACAAGTGACATGGGTTCGAAGGGGATTGGTGAGTCAGCTGTAACTCCAACAAAGGTGGGGAAAGTCCAGAGGAAGTCTGCCCAGCCAGTTGTGAGTGTCACGGCGGAGAAGTGCGCCATCATTTCCGGCGGTCCAGACACAACAGGTAGCACCGTCGTCACTGGTCCAGAGACCACCGCCACCGCCGGAGTCACAGCCCAGGAGGGCCCAAGTATCGTTACTGGTCAGGAGACCACCGCCGGAGTCACAGCCCAGGAGGGCCCAAGTATCGTTACTGGTCAGGAGACCACCGCCGGAGTCACAGCCCAGGAGTGCCCAAGTATTGTTACTGGTCAGGAGACCACCGCCGGAGTCACAGCCCAGGAGGGGCCCGGATGCCACAGCCCCGCTGGGCAATGATGGAACGTCATGCCACCCACCAATGCCCATTGTAGAGAACGTCATGCCACACACCAATGCCCATTGTAGAGAACGTCATGCCACACACCAATGTCCGTATCAGACCGCCATGGCAAAGCACAGCTGAACAGTCCAGAACCGCCATGTCAAAGCACCGCTGAACAGGGCAAAGACCGCCATGGCAAAGCACCGCTGAACAGGGCAAAGACCGCCATGGCAAAGCACCGCTGAACAGTCCAGAACCGCCATGTCAAAGCACCGCTGAACAGGGCAAAGACCGCCATGGCAAAGCACCGCTGAACATTCCAGAACCGCCATGGCAAAGCACCGCTGAACAGGGCAAAGACCGCCATGGCAAAGCACCGCTGAACAGTCCAGAACCGCCATGTCAAAGCACCGCTGAACAGGGCAAAGACCGCCATGGCAAAGCACCGCTGAACAGTCCAGAACCGCCATGTCAAAGCACCGCTGAACAGGGCAAAGACCGCCATGTCAGAGCACCGCTGAACAGGGCAAAGACCGCCATGGCAAAGCACCGCTGAAGAGGGCATGCACCGTGTAGGAATGAAGAGGCCGCCACATCATCCTTCTCCCTTGTGCAGCTGGGACAGTGACAGGACATGAACTTTCACGGGGAGACTCATTCAGTCTGGGCACCAGTCCCACCCAGTACCAGTAGAGAACTGCATCTACTTGAGAGACTGTGGCTTTGCACTCCCCAGGATGGCACAGTGGGCAAGCCACCCACTGTAGAGACTTGAGAGACTGGCTTTGCACTCCCCAGGATGGCACAGTGGGCAAGCCACCCACTGTAGAGACTTGAGAGACTGTGGCTTTGCACTCCCCAGGATGGCACAGTGGGCAAGCCACCCACTGTAGAGACTTGAGAGACTATGGCTTTGCACTCCCCAGGATACATCAATGGGCATGGAGCCCTGTCGTGGATCTGGCTTCGCATTCATGTGGCTGAGGTGCCCCCTCTTCCCTTCCCCCTGAGGTGCCTGTAGTGTTTCTATCTGATGCCCCGGCAGTGTTCTCTCAGATTTTGGTCAGGTATAGTTTGTGGGCCTCGCCCATGCATTTTTTAACTGTTGGTGCACGGACATTGTTGTGTACATATCTGTGCTACTTCTCGGATTGTATGTGTAAATAAGAGTGATTTTGAGATATATATATCTGTATATTTTTGTATGACATGTATATTGCCACATTACAATGTTTGCACGAAATTCGCTTTGTGTTTTCATTCTTCCGGGGGGATTGTGGGTTGTTACTGTGATATTTGTGAATGCATTGGTGTGTATGTTGTAATATGCGAGGGTGGGGGAGGGGGTGTTTGTTGGGTGTCCCCCTAACTTTTGCCTCCCCCCTCCCCGTGTCGTAGGTGCAGTACTCACCGGTGTCTTCGGCGCCTACGTAGCTGTTGGTCGTAGAGGAGCAGAAAGACAAGGGCAGGTAGGATTTGTAATTCGGGCTCCATGGTGTCCTCCTTCCTCGTGGGATGTGTTCAGGTGAGCATTTTCCCATAGCAAAAGCTGTTTCTGCCGTGTTTTTATCCACGGTGAATCCGCCCCGGAAAAGGTGGCGGATTGGCGGGTTGTAATTGTGTGGGCGGTACATTGTCTCCCGCCTGTCTGTTGGCGGTAACCGCCGCGCTGCTTGTCTGTACCGCTGTGGCGGGCGGTGTGTTAAAGTGGCTGTCTTTGTTGGCGGTTACCGCCAGGGTCATATTTCCCTTTTTTTGTCCGCCGGCTTGTTTGCGGTATTTACGCAGCTTTAACACCGTCCGCCAGGGTTGTAATGACCCCATAATGTATATCTGTTGCTGCCCCACAAGTAAAGGTAAAGGCAAATAATGTTTTCTTTCGAGATATTTAATCATTCTATTTTTGATTATTCAGTACTGTGTTCTTTCAGTCTGGGAAATGAAGATGTGGCAATTTTCTATTTTCTACATTAAGAACCACAATGCATGTGCCTGTGGTGTGGTACCTAATCAATTTACTTCAAAGGCTTAGCTAGCATACTGGACATAATTCTTGGCATAAGGGGAAACAATGTAAAATGCTTGTGGTGGCATACAGGAGTTCATTCTTAACATGGGAGACACTAATGGCAAAATGTCTGCAGACATACTGGGCTTAATTCTTGGTATAAGAAGCACCCAGTCCCAAAATGCTTGCAATGGCATACTATATCTATTTTTGACATATGGGACACTCGCTGTATGTGGATGCAGCCAATGGCAAAATTCAGGCTCTGGCCTATAATATGGCTGTGGCACAGGAGGTGGCTAACCCTTCTGCAAGAATCTGGACTTGCTCAATTTGCTTGTTCACTGTAATTGTAGGCAAGTATTACACTCCTTCACTTTCAAAGATCACCAGCTGTCACTGAACCTCAAGCTTCTGACGTCCTTCTAAGCAACATACAGAAAAGTCATTGCACCCGCCAAAAAATACACCAATGCTATCAATGATGCTACTAAAAGAAGCAGAATGTTCTTCAAGGCCATCAAGCACTGATCACCAGAGAGTAAGGGGGTCATTCCGACCCTGGCGGTCCATGACCGCCAGGGACCACGGAAGCACCGCCAACAGGTTGGCGGTGCTTCCAGGGCTATTCTGACCGCGGCGGTAAAGCCGCGGTCAGAAAAGGGGAACCGGCGGTTTCCCGCCGGTTTTCCCCTGGCCCAGGGAATCCTCCATGGCGGCGCTGCTTGCAGCGCCGCCATGGGGATTCCGACCCCCTTCCCGCCACCCTGTTTCTGGCGGTTCTTACCGCCAGGAACAGGATTGGGGGAACGGGTGTCGTGGGGCCCCTGCACTTCCCATGCCACTGGCATGGGCAGTGCAGGGGCCCCCTAACAGGGCCCCATAAGGATTTTCACTGTCTGCTGTGCAGACAGTGAAAATCGCGACGGGTGCCACTGCACCCGTCGCACCCCTGCAACTCCGCCAGCTCCATTCGGAGCCGGCTTCCTTGTTGCAGGGTCTTTCCCACTGGGCCGGCGGGCGCCCTTTTGGCGGTCGCCCGCCGGCCCAGCGGGAAAGCCTGAATGGTATCCGCGGTCTCCTGACCGCAGAGCGGCCATTTGGCGGTGACCGCATGGCGGGCGGCGACCGCCACCCGCCGCGGTCAGAATGACCGCCTAAGTCTGTCTAGTTCCCTGACTTGGTAACCCTGACTTGTCCCCTTCTCTTGCTCGTGTAATATGGGTTACTATTTACATTGTATTAGTTTCACAAATTGCCACAAATCACAACTGGCCGGACCAAAAGATATTGGGGGTTATTACAACTTTGGAGGAGGTGTTAATCCGTCCCAAAAGTGACGGTAAAGTGACGGATATACCACCAGCCGTATTACGAGTTCCATAGGATATAATGGACTCGTAATACGGCTGGTGGTATATCCGTCACTTTACCGTCACTTTTGGGACGGATTAACACCTCATCCAAAGTTGTAATAACCCCCATTGTCTGGACAGTATCAGATCAGGCAACATGGCTGAAGGAAGAAAGGAGTTTGTGGTCTCAAGAATGTAGGAGGCTGGCTCAGTTTATGATGTACACCTTTAGTATGGCACTCTATACTGAGTCCGAGCAATCCTTAGTGATAGTGTTTAGGTGTCCAGATAGCAAAAGCTCTCTAGGGGTAGCTGAGGAGAACAACTGAAGCTTGCCCAGGAGGAATGTAAAGAACTTGCAGTACAACAGTAACTTCCACACAAGAAAGAACCACACAAGCGCTGCAAATATAAAAGATTCTTTAATACAGCACTAACTACTATACTAGCATTGGTATCTCTCCCATTGTAGATATCTATACACAATATATACACCAAATAGCAAACAGAAACAGCATAAAATAATGTACAGGGCCCTATTGTAAAAGGGGGCAAACCAAAATAAGTGGAATGCGAAATAGTGAACCCAACCAAGGTAAGTGTGGTCGTTGGCTAGAGGCTGGGGGAAAACGAAAATACCAGAGGTAAGTACAGCAAGTATCCCCAGCGACTGGGTGAGAGTGGTTACCTACCCAGTTGTCCCATAGACTAACATGGGGAAGTCACAGATGGAATTAATGGGCTTCAGGATCCTTCCCAGTGGGCCCTGAGGAAGCGCAACGACAGAGGGATGGTTGGAGAGTGTCCCCACCCAATGATATCCAGAAGACAGTAGTATCTTCACCAGGGGACTCAGATGCATAGCGATGAAAGGTTGTCGGAAATCCTAGCTGAAGTCAATGGGGGCCTCGATTATCCAGCTGCTGTTGCGACCTGTGGACCAGGCCAGTGGAACCCAAGGACGGATTACGGATTCTGAAAAAGAAGGAAACAGAGTACAGCACCCTCTGAGGTGCCTAGGTGGTGCAGGTGGCAAAGTCCACCCTCCTTCTTTGTCTCACCGGTAATGTACAATCAGAAGAGATACAAGGACAGATTGCTCAGTGTAGGAAGTTGGCTCTGTATGTACTATTTCAAAGTAAGAAATAGCATGCACAGAGTTCAAGGGTTCCCATTATAGGTAAGATAGTGGCAAAAAGAGATAATTCTAATGCTCTATTTTGTGGTAGTGTGGTCGAGCAGTAGGCTTATCAGAGGGTAGTATTGAGCATTTGTTGTACACGCACAGGCAATAAATGAGGAACACACACTCAAAGACAATTCCAGGCCAATAGGTTTTTGTATAGAAGAACAAGTTACTTACCTTCGGTAATGCTTTTTCTGGTGGATACACTGACTACCTGTGGGTTCCTCACCTTATGAATTCGATCCTTGCGCCAGCATCCGACGGAAAGTCTTCTTCCTAGCTGTCTACGTCGACGAGGACGTCATAATGGCACGGCTCCACGTGACTCCATCTGACGTCAGCGTGCCAATAAGAGGTCCCCGTCGGCATACTAACGTCAGTTTCACCTCACTTTTTTCATGCCTTTAAAGCAAATAGGAGTAAACCGACCATGAAAATTTATAAATGATATAGAAAGATATACACACACAAAAACCTTGATCATTTAAATAATCCATTCTTATTGAAAGCTGGGATACATAAATATACAAAATAAATAGAAAAATGTCACTATATACAATAAATATACATATATATATATATATATATACATATATATATATATATATATATATATATATATATATACACTTTCATTTATATAAATATAAAGCTAAATACTGCAAGATAAAAGTGTAACCAGGCAGGCAACGGGGAGGCGGGAGGGACCGTGAGGAATCCACAGGTAGTCAGTGTATCCACCAGAAAAAGCGTTACCGAAGGTAAGTAACTTGTTCTTCTGATGGATACAACTACCTGTGGATTCCTCACCTTATGAATAGAGTCCCAAGCAGTACCGCACTCGGTGGTGGGTGCCCACCTGATTACACTAAGAAATCCTGCAATACCGAGCGAGCAAAGTGACCGTCCCTCCTCATCTCGGAGTCTAAACAGTAATGTTGCACGAAAGTATGGAGGGACGCCCAAGTTGCCGCTTTACATATTTCTACCAATGGAACTCCCCTCGCCAAAGCCGAGGAAGCGGATTTAGCCCTAGTAGAGTGGGCCCTGATACCTTCAGGAGGGACCTTTCTTGCCAAATAGTAACAGATCTTGATACACAAGATGACCCACCTGGAGAGTGTCCTTTTCTGTACAGCTCTGCCTTTTTGTTGACCAGCATACCCAACAAACAGTTGCTCATCCAAACGAAAGTCTTTAGTTCTTTCGAGATAAAAACTCAGGGCCCTCCTAGGATCCAACCTATGGAGTCTCTCTTCTTCTTTAGACGGGTGGGTAGGAGGGTAAAAAGCAGGAAGAGTGATATTCTGCCCTAAATGAAAAGGGGTGACAACTTTCGGCAGAAAAGCAGCCCTGGTTTTTAGAACCACTTTATCAGGGAAAAACACAGTGAAAGGAGGATTAACGGAGAGCGCCTGAAGCTCACCAATCCTTCTAGCAGAAGTAATCGCGATCAAGAAAACAGTCTTGAAGGCTAAATATCTCAATGGACATGAATGCATGGGCTCGAAAGGCGAACCCATTAAAAATGTTAAAACAAGATTTAAGTCCCACTGAGGCATGTGAAAAGGAGTAGGAGGAAAGCTATTCACCAAACCCTTAAGGTACCTATGTACAATGGGAGACTTGAATAAAGATGGCTGATCCGGAAGGCAAAGAAACGCCGACAGAGCTGCCAAATAACCCTTAACTGTAGCTATAGCACAGCCTTTCTTCGCCAAACCGAGAACAAACAAGAGTACATCTGAAAGATGGGCCTTTAAAGGATCTTTTTGGTTCTCTCCACACCACAACACAAATTTTGCCCACCTTCCGGCATAAATAGACTTAGTGGAGTGTCGCCTGGCCGATAGTATAACATCCACTACATCCGGTGGGAGAGAAAAGGAACTCAGGTTGCCCCGTTCAATCTCCAGGCATGAAGGTGCAGGCTCTGGAGGTGGGGGTGTAGAACCTGCCCCTGCGATTGAGAGAGGAGATCTGCCCTGAGCGGGAGACGGAGCGGAGGGCACTGAGAGAGTTGAAGTAGGTCTGTATACCATACCCTTCTCGGCCAGTCCGGTGCTACCAATATGACTTGGGCCCGGTCTTGACGAACCTTCCTCAAAACCCGAGGAATCAAGGGTATGGGGGGAAACGCGTAAAGCAACTGGCCACTCCAGGACATCTGAAACGCGTCCCCCAACGCCCCTTGCATCGGATACTGGAGGCTGACGAACAACGGGCAATGCGCGTTCTCCCGAGTGGCAAATAAATCCACCTGAGGAGTACCCTGCATCTCAAAGATGTGGAGGACTACATCCGGATGGAGACGCCACTCGTGATCTAATGAGAAGTGACGACTGAGAACGTCCGCACGTACATTCAACACTCCGGCCAAATGATTTGCTATTAAGCAAATCTGATGGTCCTGAGCCCAGGACCAGAGTCGTAGGGCTTCTCGGCAAAGAAGATACGACCCCACTCCTCCTTGCTTGTTTATATACCACATTGCGGTAGTGTTGTCCATCAGGATCTGAACTGACTGACCGCGAAGGGAAGGTAGGAAGGCCTGGAGCGCCAAACGTACAGCCCGCAATTCCAACAGATTGATATGCAACATCTGTTCCACTGAAGACCAACGACCCTTGATCTCCAGGTCCCCCAGATGAGCTCCCCACCCTAGAGTGGAGGCATCCGATATCACTGTGGCCACCGGAGGTGGTAGTGAAAACGGTTTCCCATGGAAAAGGTTGCCATCCACTGACCACCAATGAAGATCCGCTACAGCGTCCCTGGAGATCTTTATTGAATCCCTGAGATCCCCTTTGTGCTGGAACCACTGTCTGCGGAGACACCACTGAAGAGCCCTCATATGCCAGCGAGCATGAGTGACCAACAGAATGCAAGAAGCAAACAGACCTAGCAGGCGTAAGACTTTGAGGACTGGAACTGCCGCTCCTCTTTGAAACAAAGGAATCAGTGCCTGAATGTCCCGCACCGGCTGAGGCGGGGGGTAGGCCCGAAACCTTGTCGTGTCCAATACTGCCCCTATGAACAGGAGGCGTTGAGAGGGCTCCAGGTGAGATTTGGGTACGTTCACCGAAAAACCCAGATCGAACAACAACTGCGTTGTCATTCGCAGATGAGACAACACAATCTCTGGAGACTTGGCTTTGATCAACCAATCGTCCAGGTAGGGAAAAACCGCTACCTCACTCTTTCTGAGATGTGCTGCAACAACTGCCATTCACCTTTGTGAAGACCCGAGGTGCTGAAGTAAGACCAAACGGAAGGACCGCGAACTGGTAATGCTGCGATCCGACCACAAAACGGAGATACTTCCTGTGCGACTTGACTATGGGAACGTGAAAGTACGCGTCCTGCAAATCAACAGACACCATCCAGTCTCCTTCGTTCAACGCCAACAGCACCTGTGCTAGGGTCAGCATTTTGAATTTTTCCTGCTTGAGGAACAATTTCAAAATCCTCAAGTCTAGGATCGGCCTTAAACGACCGTCCACTTTGGGAATCAGGAAATACCTGGAATAACACCCCTGACTCCTTTCCTGCAACGGTACCAACTCTATAGCGCCCTTTGCCAACATGACTACAACCTCCTGTTGCAACAACAGAAGATGTTCTTCTGAACAAAAGGAGGGACGGGGAGGGAAGGGAGGAGGAAACTCCTGAAAGGGGAGAGCATAGCCCTTTTCCACAATTCCTAGCACCCACGAGTCTGTTGTAATTGACCTCCATTGCTGCAGAAAAAAGACTCAATCTTCCTCCTACAGGAGAAGCGTGACTGATAAAGTGGGGAAAACTAGGGCTGCTTCTGCTGCTGTCCACCCGAGGAGGATGAAGAAGAAGAGAGCTGCTGGGCTGGACCTCTAGCCCTGCCCCTACCTCGCCCCCTGAAGGCACGATAGGGCGGGTTGGCAGGTTGTTGGGCATAAGATTGAGACCTACGAAAGGCAGAACCTCTAGCAAACCCTCGAAACCTACGAAATGGCCTGAACATAGCAGCAGAAAGGGTCTGCAAACCCAGGGACTTAGCTGTAGCCCGACAGTCCTTAAACCGTTCAAGGGCAGAATCTGCCTTGTCCCCAAACAGCTTTTCCCCATCAAATGGAAGGTCCATTAACGTGGATTGTACATCCGACGAGAAACCCGAAGACCTTAGCCAGGCATGCCTTCTCGTAGCCACTGATGTTCCCATGGCCCTGGCTATAGAATCCGTAGTATCCAGGCCAGATTGAATAATCTGCTGTGCAGCCGCTTGCGCGTCCATGAAAAGGGCCCCAAAAGATTTTCGCACTTCCTGTGGCAGATCTTTTGCCATCTCCTTCGCAGAGTCCATCAGGGCATGAATGTATCTGCCTAGCACACAAGTGGAATTGGTAGCTTTCAGGGCCATGCTGCAAGAAGAGAAAATTTTCTTCGAGGATTGCTCCATCCCCTTGGATTCTCTGTCTGTTGGAACACCAGGGAATGTACCAGGGGCAGATTTCGCAGAACATGATGCCTGAACCACCAAACTCTCCGGAGTCGGGTGACGAGATAGAAATGATGGATCTCCTGGGGCACTCCTATGCCTTCTCGCCACTGCCCTGTTCACCGCAGGAGAGGTCACCGGCTTCTTCCACAGGTCCATAATAGGCTCAGTCCACGCCTCATTAAAAGGCAACAAGGGGTCAGCACTGGAGGAAGAAGGATGAAGAACCTCCGTGAGCAGATTAGTCTTGACTTCTGCCGAGGACAAAGGCAAATCTAGATAGTCAGCCGCCTTCCTCACCACAGCATGGAAAGAGGAGGCCTCCTCAGTAAACTCCCCCGGAGAAGCAATGTCCCACTCCGGGGAAGTATCCAAGCCACTTGCAGTGGCAAGTCCTTGAAAATCATCAGAAGGCTCTATCTCACCTTCCTCAAGCCTTCTGTACTCCTCTTCCTCCAGAAGCCTCAACGCCTTCCTCCGAGATCTTAAATGGGTTTCCAGAGCTGGCGTCGACTAGGACTCCATCGACGCTGATGATCTCAGACCTTGAGTTGGTTCCGGAAGACCCCAGGATTCAGCCGGCGCCGGCCCGAAGTCGGCCGATGACCTCCTCGACGCCGAATGTGCAGAAGGAGATGGAGCCAGTCTGGAAGAGGCAACCAATGACGCAGGATGGCGTGGAGAAGGAGTCGGACGAGAAGCCGACGGATCCACGGTCCCAGGCAAAGGACTCCTGCCAGGGGAAACTCCCGGCGCCGGCCCACCAGGCTCTGAAGGGCAGAAGGGCATGAATGGAGCAGCCCTGTACGACGCCGGCGAGCCCAAATTGAATGCCAATGGCCCCGTGGGACCCGCCGGTGCACCAGCAGGGGCCATGGCTTGAAACACAGCATACATCGCATTCAAAAATGCGGCCGGATCCGTCCCTGGAGTCAGGAACGCTGGGTACTGCTGTGCAGACGTCTGGGGAACATCAGGATCCCTCGGTGCCGGTGAGAAACGAAGACTATCTTGAGTAACCTCATAGACTGAAGGCGCCAGTGACAACCTCGGACTCTCCGGCTGAGGCGTGACCGTAGGACTCATCTCCCACGTCTTCTGGCGCAGTGACGAACGAGACCTTGACCTCGAACGACTCCTCGATCGGCTCTGCTCCGAACAGCGCCGAGAGTCATGACGGCACCTAGAGTCATGATGACGCCACTTCTTATGTTTTTTGGGAGAAGCATGGGAAGAAACCTTCTTGTGTTCCTTCTTCTTTGGCTTGGCCAAGAAGAGCTTCGCTTCTTGTTCCTTCAGAGCTTTCGGATTCATGCTCTGGCACGAAGAACAGCCTTTCACATCATGCTCAGAGCTCAAACACCAAATACAATCCGAATGGGGGTCGGTCACTGACATCCGACCTCCGCATTCCCTACACGGCTTAAAACCGGACTTCTTCGGAGGCGACATTGTAACTTCACAAGATCGCTACAGTAACCAACGGGCCAGGAAGAAAACCGTTGAAGTCGAATGCACGGAAAAAGGAAAAACTGACGTTAGTACACCGACGGGGACCTCTTATTGGCACGCTGACGTCAGACGGAGTCACATGGAGCCGTGCCATTATGACGTCCTCGTCGACGTAGACAGCTAGGAAGAAGACTTTCCGTCGGATGCTGGCGCAAGGATCGAATTCATAAGGTGAGGAATCCACAGGTAGTTGTATCCATCAGAAAAATATATTTTCTTAGTTTATTTTAAGAACCACAGGTTCAAGATTTACAAATAATACTTTAAATGAAAGGTACTTCACTTAGGAACTTTAGGAACTTTGAATTAGCAAAATAGCATATACAGTTTTCACACAAATGGCATTAGCTATTTTAAAACTAGACACAGTGCAATTTTCAACAGTTCCTGGGGGAAGTAAGTGTTTGTTAGTTTTGCAGGTAAGTAAACCACCTACGGGGTTCAACGTTGGGTCCAAGGTAGCCCACCGTTGTGGGTTCAGGGCAACCCCAAATTACCACACCAGCAGCTCAGGGCCGGTCAGGTGCAGAGGTCAAAGTGGTGCCCAAAATGCATAGGCTTCAATGGAGAAGGGGGTGCCCCGGTTCCAGTCTCCCAGCAGGTAAGTACCTGCGTCTTCGGAGGGCAGACCAGGGGGGTTTTGTAGGGCACCGGGGGGGACACAAGTCAGCACAAAAAGTACACCCTCAGCAGCATGGGGGCGGCCGGGTGCACTGTGCAAACAAGCGTTGGGTTCGCAATAGGTTTCAATGGGAGACCAAGGGGTCTCTTCAGCGATGCAGGCAGGCAAGGGGGGGGGGGCTCCTCGGGGTAGCCACCACCTGGGCAAGGGAGAGGGCCACCTGGGGGTCGCTCCTGCACTGGAGGTTGGATCCTACAGGTCCTGGGGGCTGCGGGTGCAGTGTCTTTACCAGGCATCGGGTCTTTGAAGCAGGCAGTCGCGGTCAGGGGGAGCCTCGGGATTCCATCTGCAGGCGTCGCTGTGGGGGCTCAGGGGGGTCAAATCTGACTACTCACGGTCGTGTAGTCGCTGGTGAGTCCTCCCTGTGGTGTTTGTTCTCCACAAGTCGAGCAGGGGGCGTCTGGTGCAGAGTGCAAAGTCTCACGCTTCCGGCGGGAAACGTGTGTTGTTTCAAAGTTGCTTCTTTGTTGCAAAGTTGCAGTCTTTGTGGAACAGGGCCGCTGTCCTCAGGAGTTCTTGGTCCTTCTAGATGCAGGGTAGTCCTCTGAGGCTTCAGAGATCGCTGGACCCTGTGGAACGCGTCGATGGAGCAGTGTCTTTAGAAGTGGGGAGACAGGCCAGTAGAGCTGGGGCCAAAGCAGTTGGTGTCTCCGTCTTCTCTGCAGGTTTTTCAGCTCAGCAGTCCTTCTTTGTCTTAGGTTGCAGGAATCTATCTTGCTGTGTTCTGGGAGCCCCTAAATACTCAATTTAGGGGTGTGTTTAGGTCTGGGGGGATAGTAGCCAATGGCTACTATCCCTGAGGGTGGCTACACCCTCTTTGTGCCCCCTCCCTGAGGGGAGGGGGGCACATTCCTATCCCTACTGGGGGAATGCTCCATCTGCAAGATGGAGGATTTCTAAAAGTCAGAGTCACCTCAGCTCAGGACACCTTAGGGGCTGTCCTGACTGGCCAGTGACTCCTCCTTGTTTTTCTCATAATCTCCTCCGGCCTTGCCGCCAAGAGTGGGGCCGTGGCCGGAGGGGGTGGGCAACTCCACTAGCTGGAGTGCCCTGGGGTGCTGTAACAAAGGGGGTGAGCCTTTGAGGCTCACCGCCAGGTGTTACAGTTCCTGTAGGGGGAGGTGAGAAGCACCTCCATCCAGTACAGGCTTTGTTACTAGCCACAGAGTGACAAAGGCACTCTCCCCATGTGGCCAGCAACATGTCTGGTGCGTGGCAGGCTGCTAAAACTAATCAGCCTACACTGGTAGTCGGTTAAGGTTTCATGGGCACCTCTAAGGTGCCCTCTGGGGTGTATGTTACAATAAAATGTACACTGGCATCGGTGTGCATTTATTGTGCTGAGAAGTTTAATACCAAACTTCACAGTTTTCAGTGTAGCCATTATAGTGCTGTGGAGTTTGTGCATGACAGACTCCCAGACCATATACTCTTATGGCTACCCTGCACTTACAATGTCTAAGGTTTTGCTTAGACACTGTAGGGGCATAGTGCTCATGCACTTATGCCCTCACCTATGGTATAGTGCACCCTGCCCTAGGGCTGTAAGGCCTGCTACAGGGATGACTTATCTATACCTATAGGCAGTGTGAGGTTGGCATGGCACCCTGAGGGGAGTGCCATGTCGACTTAGTCTTTTTATCCCCACTAGCACACACAAGCTGGCAAGCAGCTAAGTGAGGGGTCCCCAGGGTGGCATAAGACATGCTGCAGCCCTTAGAGACCTTCCCTGGCATCAGGGCCCTTGGTACCAGAGGTACCAGTTACAAGGGACTTACCTGGATGCAAGGGTGTGCCAATTGTGGAAACAAAAGTACAGGTTAGGGAAAGAACACTGGTGCTGGGGCCTGATTAGAAGCCTCAGCACACTTTCAAATCATAACTTGGCATCAGCAAAGGCAAAAAGTCAGGGAGTAACCATGCCAAGGAGGCATTTCCTTACACAACCCCCCCCCCCACCAAACGAAAGAGGATGAGACTAACCTTTCCCAAGAGAGTCTTCATTTTCTAAGTGGAAGAACCTGGAAATGCCATCTGCATTGGCATGGGCAGTCCCAGGTCTGTGTTCCACTATAAAGTCCATTCCCTGTAGGGAGATGGACCACCTCAACAGTTTTGGATTTTCACCTTTCATTTGCATTAGCCATCTGAGACGTCTGTGGTCAGTCTGAACTACAAAGTGAGTACCAAAGAGGTATGGTCTCAGCTTCTTCATGGACCAAACCACAGCAAAGGCCTCCCTCTCAATTTCACTCCAACGCTGCTCCCTGGGGATTAACCTCCTGCTAACGAAAGCAACAGGCTGGTCAAGGCCATCATCATTTGTTTGGGACAAAACTGCCCCTATCCCATGTTCAAAGGCATCAGTCTGCACAATGAACTGCTTGGAGTAATCTGGAGCTTTGAGAACTGGTGCTGTGCACATTGCTTATTTCAGGGTGTCAAAGGCCTGTTGGCATTCTACAGTCCAGTTTACTTTCTTGGGCATTTTCTTGGAGGTAAGTTCTGTGAGGGGCGTTGCTATGGATCCATATCCCTTCACAAACCTCCTGTAGTACCCAGTCAAGCCAAGGAATGCCCTGACTTGAATCTGGGTTTTTGGAGCTGCCCAGTCCAGAATAGTCTGGATCTTAGGCTGGAGGGGCTGAACTTGGCCTCCACCTATAAGGTCTCCCAAGTAAACCACGATTCCCTGCCCTATCTGGCATTTGGATGCCTTGATAGAGAGGCCTGCTGCTTGCAGAGCCTTCAAAAGCTTCTTCAGGTGGACCAGGTGATCCTGCCAGCTGGAGCTAAATATAGCAATATCGTCAAGATAAGCTGCACTAAAGGACTCCAAGCCAGCAAGGACTTGATTCGCCAACCTTTGGAAGGTGGCAGGGGCATTCTTTAAACCAAAGGGCATAACAGTAAACTGATAATGCCCATCAGGTGTGGAAAATGCTGTGTTTTCTTTTGCTCCTGGTGCCATTTTGATTTGCCAGTACCCTGCTGTCAAGTCAAAGGTACTTAAGTATCTGGCAGCACCTAGTTTGTCTATCAATTAATCTGCCCTTGGAATGGGATGGGCATCTGTCTTGGTGATGGAATTAAGTCCTCTGTAGTCCACACAAAACCTCATCTCTCTCTTTCCATCTTTGGTGTGAGGTTTGGGGACTAAGACCACTGGGCTAGCCCAGGGGCTGTCAGAGTGCTCAATGACTCCCAATTCCAGCATCTTGTGGACTTCCACCTTGATGCTTTCCTTAACTTGGTCAGAATGTCTGAAAATTTGGTTTTGACAGGCATGCTGTCTCATGTGTCCACATCATGGGTACACAGGTGTGTCTGACCAGGGGTTAGGGAAAAGAGCTCAGCAAACTGTTGCAGGACCTTCCTACAGTCAGATTGCTGTTGGCCAGAGAGGGTGTCTGAATAGATCACTCCATCAACTGAGCCATCTTTTGGGTCTGTGGAGAGGAGATCAGGGAGAGGTTCACTCTCAGCTTCCTGGTCCTCATCTGTTACCATCAACAGATTCACATCTGCCCTGTCAGGGAAGAGTTTGAGGCGGTTCACATGGATCACCCTTTTGGGGGTCCTGCTAGTGCCTAGGTCCACCAGGTAGGTGACCTGGCTCTTCTTCTCTAGCACTGGGTAAGGGCCACTCCATCTGTCCTGAAGTGCCCTGGGAGCCACAGGCTCCAGAACCCAGACTTTCTGCCCTGGCTGAAATTCAACCATAGCAGCCTTTTGGTCATACCAAACCTTCTGGAGCTGTTGGTTGGCCTCAAGGTTTTTACTTGCCTTTTCCATATACTCTGCCATCCTTGAACGTAGGCCTAGTACATGGTCCACTTTATCTTGTTAAGGCTCATGAAGAGGTCTCTCCCAGCCTTCTTTCACAAGAGCTAGTGGTCCCCTTACAGGATGGCCAAACAGACGTTCAAAGGGGGAAACCCCTACTCCCTTCTGAGGCACCTCTCTGTAGGCGAAAAGCAGACATGGCAAGAGGACATCCCATCTCCTTTTGAGTTTTTCAGGGAGCCCCATGATCATGCCTTTCAATGTCTTGTTAAATCTTTCTACAAGTCCATTGGTTTGTGGGTGGTATGGTGTGGTGAATTTGTAAGTCACCCCACACTCATTCCACATATGTTTCAGGTATGCTGACATAAAGTTGGTACCTCTGTCAGACACCACCTCCTTAGGAAATCCCACTCTGGTAAAAATACCAGTGAGTGCTTTGGCTACTGCAGGGGCAGTAGTCGACCTAAGGGGAATTGCTTCACGGTATCTAGTAGCATGATCCACTACTACTAGTATGTATTGGTTCCCTGAGGCTGTGGGAGGTTCAAGTGGACCCACTATGTCCACACCCACTCTTTCAAAGGGGACCCCCACCACTGGAAGTAGAATGAGGGGGGCCTTTGGGTGCCCACCTGTCTTACCACTGGCTTGACAGGTGGCACAGGAGACACAAAACTCCTTGACCTTCTGGGACATGTTGGGCCAATAGAAGTGGTTGACTAATCTCTCCCATTTCTTGGTCTGTCCCAAATGCCCAGCAAGAGGAATATCATGAGCTAAGGTCAGAATGAACTCCCTAAACTCCTGAGGCACTACCACTCTCCTAGTGGCACCAGGTTTGGGATCTCTTGCCTCAGTGTAAAGGAGTCCATCTTCCCAATAGACTCTATGTGTTCCTGTTATTTTTCCTTTGGACTCTTCAGCAGCTTGCTGCCTAAGTCCTTTAAGAGAGGGACAGGTTTCTTGCCCCTTACACAACTGTTCCCTTGAGGGCCCCCCTGGGCCTAGGAGCTCGACCTGATAAGGTTCTAACTCCAGGGGCTCAGTTCTCTCAGAGGGCAGAACTTCTTCCTGAGAAGAGAGGTTCTCTTTTTCTTGTTGTGTTGAAACTGGTTCCCCAGTTTTCTTTCCTTTTCTCTTGGAGGGTTGGGCCCTTTTTCCAGGCTCCAACACCACTTTTTCACCCTGAGCCTTGCACTGTGCCCTTGTCTTGACACACACCAGTTCAGGGATACCCAGCATGGCTGCATGGGTTTTGAGTTGGACTCCAGGTCATTTCCAAGCAAACAGTCTACAGGGATATTTGAGGAGACCACCACCTGTTTCAGGCCATTGACCCCTCCCCACTCTAAAGTTACCATAGCCATGGGCTATGTCAGCGTTGGTGACTGGATAAGTTTGTCCAGCCAGGTATTGACCAGGGGAAACCAGTTTCTCTGTCACCATGGTGACACTGGCACCTGTATCCCTCAGGCCTTCTACACTTGTCCCATTAATTAAGAGCTGCTGCCTGTATTTTTGCATGTTAAGGGGGCAGGCAGCCAGTGTGGCTATATCCACCCCACCCTCAGAGACTAGTGTAGCTTCAGTGTGAACCCTGATTTGCTCTGGGCACACTGTTGATCCCACTTGGAGACTGGCCATTCCAGTGTTAGCTGGAGTAGAGTTAGAAGTGGAACCTTTCTTGGGACAGGCCTTGTCTCCAGTTTGGTGTCCTGGCTGATTACAGATACGACACCAGGCCTTTTTGGGATCAAAGTTTTTACCTTTGTACCCAAAATTGGATTGTGAAGAGGCTCTGGGCCCTCCCTCCTGAACAGGTTTTTGGGGCCCTATAGAAGACTCTTTACTTTTCCCTTTGGATGTCTCAACACTCTTCCCCTGGGGAGTCTTTGTGACCCCTTTCTTTTGGTCACCCCCAGTGGAAGTCTTGGTCACCCTAGTCTTGACCCAATGGTCCTTCTTTTTTCTCAATTCTTGGGGAGAAATTGGTCCTAGGTCTACCAGATGCTGATGCAGTTTATCACTGAAACAATTACTTAACAGGTGTTCTTTCACAAATAAATTGTACAGTCCATCATAATCATTTACACCACTGCCTTGAATCCAACCATCCAGTGTTTTCACTGAGTAGTCAACAAAATCAACCCAGGTCTGGCTCAAGGATTTTTGAGCCCCCCTGAACCTAATTCTATACTCCTCAGTGGAGAATCCAAAGCCCTCCATCAGGGTAGCCTTCGTGAGGTCATAGGATTCTGCATCTTTTCCAGAGAGTGTGAGGAGTCTATCCCTACACTTTCCAGTGAACATTTACCAAAGGAGAGCACCCCAGTGAGATCTGTTTACTTTTCTGGTTGCACAAGCCCTCTCAAAAGCTGTGAACCATTTGGTAATGTCATCACCATCTTCATATTTAGTTACAATCCCTTTAGGGATTTTTAACATGTCAGGAGAATCTCTGACCCTATTTATGTTGCTGCCACCATTGATGGGACCAAAACCCATCTCTTGTCTTTCCCTTTCTATGGCTAGGAGCTGTCTCTCTAAAGCCAATCTTTTGGCCATCCTGGATAGCAGGAGGTCCTCTTCATTGAGGCTATCCTCAATGATTCCAGAGGTGTTGGACTCTCCTGTGAGAGAAGCAGCATCTCTGACTATCACTTGTGGAGTCAATGTTTGAGGGGCCCTGGCCTCCCTAACTAGGACTGGAGGTGGGAATTCCTCCACATCACTAGCTTCCCCCCCTGGGAGGTCGTCCTCAGAGGGGATGTTCTTGGCAAACTCTGCCAAAAGCTCCTGGAGCTGTACTTTGGTAGGGTTTGAACCAGTTCTAATCTTTTTTGTTTTGCAGAGAGACCTTAACTCTGACATCCTAAGATTCAGGTAAGGGGTGACGCCGAGTTCCATCACATTCTCTTCTGCATTAGACATTATGGTGGTCATTACAACCCTGACGGACGGTGTTAAAGCTGCGGTAATACCGCAAACAGGCCGGCGGACAAAAAAAGGGAATTATGACTGTGGCGAAACCGCCAACATAGACAGCCACTTTAACACTCCGACCGCCATGGCGGTACAGACAAGCAGAGCGGCGGTCACCGCCAACAGACAGGCGGAAGACAATGTACCGCCCACAGTATCACAACCCGCCAATCCGCCACCTTTTCCGGGGCGGATTCACCGTGGAAAAAAACACGGCGGAAACAGCTTTTGCAATGGGAAAACGCTCATCTTAACACACTCCACGAGGAAGGAGGCCACCATGGAGCCCAAACTACAAATACTCCCTGCGCTTGTCTTCCTGCTCCTCTACGATCACCAGCAACGTAGGCGCCGAAGACAACGGTGAGTACTGCACCTACGACATATGGGAGGGGGGAGGCAAAAGTCAGGGACACACACACGCAACACCCCCACCCCCAACCCGACCCTCACCCACTACAACACACACACCAATGCATTACCAAACAGCACAGTAACAACCCCCCCCCCCCAGGAAGAATGCAAAGACAAAAGGAAATCAGTTCAAACATTGTAATGTATCAAAATACAGTAACCAACTATATACAGATATATATAAACATTCGAAAATCATACATCACGAGTAGTACTACAGGTATGCACATATCAATGTCCGTGGACCACTGGGCCCAAAATGCATGGACGAGGCCCACACTAGATACCTGTCCACAAACGGAGAGAACACTGCAGGGGCATCAGATAGAAATACAACAGGCACCTCAGGGGAAGGGAATGGGGGGGGCACCTCAACCGGATTATAGCACCACGCCAGATCCACGACGGGGTTCCATGCCCATTGATGTATCCTGGGGAGTGCAAAGCCACAGTCTCTCAAGTCTCTCCAGTGGGTGGGCTGCCCACTGCTTTATCCTGGGGAGTGCAAAGCCACAGTCTCACAAGTCTCTACAGTGGGTGGTTTGCCCACTGTACCATCCTGGGGAGTGCAAAGCCACAGTCTCTCAAGTCTCTACAGTGGGTGGTTTGCCCACTGTACCATCCTGGGGAGAGCAAAGCCACAGTCTCTCAAGTCTCTACAGTGGGTGGTTTGCCCACTGTACCATCCTGGGGAGTGCAAAGCCACAGTCTCTCAAGTCTCTACAGTGGGTGGTTTGCCCACTGTACCATCCTGGGGAGTGCAAAGCCACAGTCTCTCAAGTGGATGCAGGTCTCTACTGGTTTTGGAGGGGGACTGGTGCCCAGAGTGCTTCATCCTGTGAAGGACAGACAGAGTGGATGCAGGTCTCCACTGGTTCTGGAGGGGGACTGGTGCCCAGAGTGCTTCATCCTGTGAAGGACAGACAGAGTGGATGCAGGTCTCCACTGGTTCTGGAAGGGGACTGGTGCCCAGAGTGCATCACGCTCCCCGTGACGGTCCCAGTTCTGTCACTGTCCCAGCTGCACATGGGCTAACGATGCTTGATTTGGCGGTCTTTGCCCTGTTCAGCGGTCTTCACCATGGCGGTCTTTGGCCTGTTCAGCGGTGCTTTGCCATGGCGGTCTTTGCCCTGTTCAGCTGTGCTTTACCATGGCGGTCTTTGCCCTGTTCAGCGGTGCTTGCCTTTGCTGTCTCTGACCTGTTCAGCGGTGCTTTGCCATGGCGGTCTTTGGCCTGTTCAGCGGTGCTTTGCCATGGCGGTCTTTGCCCTGTTCAGCGGTGCTTGCCTTTGCTGCCTCTGACCTGTGCAGCGGTGTGTGGCATTATAGTCCCTCAGTGCCCAGCGGGGCTGTGGCTGCCGGGGCCCTCCTGACACTGGCGGTGGTCTCCTGACCAGTGGCGATACTGCTGCCCTCCAGGGCACTGACTCTGGCGGTGGTCTCCTGACCAGTGACGATACTGCTGCCCTCCAGGGCACTGACTCTGGCGGTGGTCTCTGGACCAGTGACGATACTGCTGCCCTCCAGGGCACTGACTCTGGCGGTGGTCTCCAGACCAGTGACGACAGTGCTGGCAGTGGCGTCCCGGCCGGCGGGGAGGATGGTGCCCTTCTCCGCCGTGCTGCTTTTACCAGACTTCTTCTGCCCCTTCACCACCTTGGGAGGAGTCACAGCTGACTTGGCACTCCCCCCGGGACCCTTGTGAGCTATTTTGCCGGCAGGAGTCTTCACCCTCTCCTGTCGGCCACTTTCCAACTTAAGGTGCTTTACAGGGGGTGGACTGGCAGTGCTTTGGCTCCGTGTCACACTGGCTGCCCTGGTGGCTGGTGCACTCCACACACCGTTAACACGCACCACTGGTACCGGACTTTATTTGGCTGAGGTGCTACTACGGCACCTATGAATTGGAGGGGTGGGGTGGTGGGAAAGAGGTCAACGTTGCTGAGGAAGAGTTTCTGACGAACACTGGGATGGGTAGCTGGAGGGGGTCTGGGAGTGGAGGAAGAGGAGGTGGTTGTAGGAGGTGTAACTTTAGGTGATTTGGGTGCAGGTGCAGGTACTGGAGGCTGTCGTGAGGTGGATGGATGTTGGGTGTGTGGGTGCCCGCGTTTGTGTACTTTGGGAGGGGGCGTCACAGACACACTGGGAGTGGACACAGGGGACGTGTAAATAGTAGTGGGGGTGGTGAGTGCAGGTGAGCGGGATGTGGTGCTGGGTGTTCTAGTGCGAGTCCTAGTGCCTGTAGATGTAGTGCATGGAGGTGAGAGTGTAGACGACACATGTTGCTGTGTCTGTATGTGGGCGATGCTTGTGTGAGTGCCTGTGGGTTGCTTGGTGCTTATGTTTGCCTGAGCTACTTTTGTGTGTTGAGGTGTGTGCATGCTTGTCTGATGGTGTGCTTGGGATAGGCTGGGCTACAGGGGACTGGGTTTGGGTGGAGGAAGTTGGAGGGGGGAGGCTAGACACAGGGATAATAGCTGCCATCAGTGCTGAGGCCAGAGATTGCAGGGTTCGATGAAGGGCAGCCTGACCAGAATGAATGCCCTCAAGGAATGCATTACTGTGTTGCAACTCCCTTTCTACACCCTGGATGGCATTCACAATGGTAGACTGCCCAACAGTGAGTGACCTGAGGAGGTCAATGGCCTCCTCACTGAGGGCAGCAGGGGTGACTGGGGCAGGGGCTGAGGTGCCTGGGTCGAAGGTAATGCCCACCCTCCTGGGTGAGCGGGCACGGAGCGAAGGCTGAGGGGCTGCTGGGAGGGTGGTGCTGGTAGGGGGGGTGGCGGCTGTACCTGTAGAAGCTCCCATCGGCGGACGAGTCTGTGTCGCTGTTTGGTGATCCGGTGACCGACGTGAAGCTCCCCTCGCCCTCCGTCCCACTGGTGTATTCAGAGTTTGTGGTGTGGCCCTCCATGCCCATGTGGGATGCAGCTCCCTCGTGCTCCGTGCCACTGTACTTCCGCCTGATGATGCTGATGCACAAAAGAACATGGAAAGCAAAAAAAGTGGGGGGGATGATAGAAGAAAGACAGGTTAAGTGCATGGCTTGCCGCTACCGTTGGCGGACAATACAGACACAGCAGCCCCCTGCACTACGCCGTGCTCTTGACCTCTACAGATGCAATTCCTGGGATCTGGCCTACATGGCTATGGTGGACATCTGCACACATAGATGACACAGGGGCATGTATACCTGTACTTGGCACTCTACAGAGGTGGGGTGGAGTGGCACATGGCCTGCATTACGGAGGGGCCTAGCCTACGGAACTCGCCCTGGCCTAGGGAAACCCACAGCCCTCCTCCCCCACCCAGACCCCTCCACTGCGCGCAAAGTCTGCAGAATGAGAGTGTACTCACCCTCTTGTGTCTGCTGTGATGCCCTCAAGCGCCCATCCAACTCCCGGTAGGCCACCGCCAGGATCCGGAGATTCAGAGGGGTCATGGTGCGACGGGCACCCCTCCCACGTTGGGAGGCCATCCCCAGCTGAGCCTCCGCCGTCTTCTTGCTCCAGCGGCGAATGTCCTCCCATCTTTTACGACATTGGGTGCCACGTCTCTGGTGGACCCCCAGGGTCCGGACGTCCTTGGCGATGGCACGCCAAATGTCCTTCTTCTGGTGGGCGCTGACCTACATGACATGTACAGGGGAAGAAGAGAAGTCTTTACCAACTGCACCGTCGAAGTGAGTGTCCCCCATCCCTACCCTTGCCATGCGGCACATGCATTCACAGTCCTTCATGGTCGCTGAACTCTGCCCCCTTCCTACTGACTTCCAGCCCTCTCCACCCAGCATAGCCCATACAACGTGCTCCCTGTGTACTTACCTGTTGGTCTGGAGGACCGTAGAGTAGCGTGTACTGGGGAGGACCCCGTCGACTAGCTTCTCCAACTCCTGAGCAGTGAAGGCAGGGGCCCTTTCCCCAGACGCAGCAGCCATTGTCTCTTCCAGACCGAGGTCACAGCAGCACTTGCAGTGTAGGTCCTCTCCTGTCGAAGATCAGGTATCGAGTGATTGAACAGATAGAAAATGGCGGTCACGTCCGCGGCGGTGACGTCCGCGGCGGTGCGTATCATCACCGCCGGCGCACTTCATCATTGGCTCCTGGGACCCATAGGGTCCAATGTTAACCAATGCAGCATTGCGCCGCGGTCTACGACCGCCTACCGCGACGGTGTACAACGCCAGCGCAGATATCTCACACCCCATTGTCCCACTTTAGAGGTCAGGCAGCCGCCATTTCAGGGGCCCACATGGCTTCATTTTCAACTGCGTCACACATACCTAGGCCTACAATCAACACACATACAGGAAGAGTTTTGTATTTGGTGTCGTGTTCTGTGTAGCTGTAGGTACATACCTGGGAATTTGTTGACTCTGTGGTTGCTGTTGTCCTTCTTAGGCACCGTCAGCTGGGACATTTGAGGAGATGGTGGAATCCTCCGGTGTACCGACCGCTGGTGGACCTCTTAACAATGGAGGAGCGACATTTGCTCATCACCTACAGGTTTGACCGTGCCACAATCCAGGAACTGTGTACCCAGTTAGAGCCAGACCTGATCTCACCAATACGCCATCACACAGGAATACCCCCTGAAGTGCAGGTGCTATCAGTGCTCCATTTCCTTGCAAGTGGATCATTTCAAGCAACTGTGGCCATGGCATCAGGGATGTCCCAGCCTATGTCTTCCAACGTGTTGTCCAGAGTGTTGTCTGCCCTGCTGAAACACATAAGGAGCTACATCGTTTTCCCTCAGGTGGAGGATTTGGCTACAGTTAAAGGTGACTTCTATGCCCTTGGACATATCCCCAACATCATAGGTGCCATTGATGGGACCCATGTGGCTTTGGTCCCCCCCACAGGAGTGAACAGGTGTACAGGAACCGGAAGAGTTATCATTTGATGAATGTACAGATGGTATGTTTGGCAGACCAGTACATCTCCCAGGTAAATGCTATGTTCCCTGGCTCAGTGCATGACACCTACATCCTGCGGAATAGCAGCATCCCGTATGTGATGGGTCAACTCCAGAGGCACCGGGTGTGGCTATTAGGGGACTCTGGTTACCCCAACCTGTCACGGCTATTGACCCCAGTGAGGAATCCCAGGACCAGGGCAGAGGAACGCTACAATGAGGCCCATGGGCAGACTAGGAGGGTGATTGAACGCACCTTTGGCCTCCTGAAGGCCAGGTTCCGGGGCCTCCATATGACAGGTGGTTCCCTATTCTACTCACCAAGGAAGGTGTGCCAGATCATCATCGCCTGCTCAACGCTTCACAATCTTGCTTTGCGACGCCAGGTGCCTTTTCTGCAGGAGGATGGTCCAGATGACGGTGTTGTGGCAGCTGTGGAGCCTGTGGATAGTGATGAGGAGGAAGCTGAGGAAGAAGACATAGACAACAGGGAGTCAGTCATACAGCAATATTTCCAGTGACACACAGGTGAGAACAATTATCTTACTATTACATTCACTTTCGCACTTCTACCTCTATCCTGTCTGTCAATTAGTAGCAGTATTTGGTAACTGAGTTGTACATTTCCATTACGGTTTCACAGGTGTGGTTACCAACGTGTGTCATCTGCTTGCATCCTTCATGGACTTGTGATGTGTGACATAGGTATGTTGGCATTACATTTGAAAACGCATTTTGTCACTGTCATTGCTAATACACATTTTCAAAATCACAGACTGACTCCAGATTGTTTTGTGGTTCAAGGGTGTTTATTGAAGTGCTAATTATTGGAGGGGGTGGCAAAATGGTGATGGGTGATGGTGGAGGAATGTCCATGGCAGAGTCCAGTCTATTAGTCACACAGGTGCACTGCCCATATGGGCATAGGAAGTGGAGCTGGGGCAGTTCCAATCTGGACAGGGTAACAAAGTAAGACAGTGGGAGGACAATCAGGATGGTCTCATTTCCTGGCGGGGGTCTTGCCATCTTGCTCTGTCCTGTTCCTGGATCTCAGGGACCGCTTGCGGGGTGGTTGTCCGTCTGCAGGGGATGGGGTGCTGGTGTGGTGGTCCTGTGGCGCGGCGTCCTGTCCACTAGAGCCGGCGGAGGTGGTGGGCAGTTCATCGTCCATGCTAGTGTCAGGGGCCCCTTGGAGTGCCATGGTGTCCCTCATGGTCTTTTGTATGTCCTTCAGCACCCCTACGATGGTGCCCAGGGCGGAGCTGATGGTTCTGAGCTCCTCCCTGAACCCCAAATACTGTTCGTCCTGCAGGTGCTGGGTCTCCTGCAACTTGGCCAGGACCGTAGCCATTGTCTCCTGGGAGTGGTGGTATGCTCCCATGATGGAGGAGAGGGCCTCGTGGAGGGTGGGTTCCCTTGGCCTGTCTGCCCCCTGTCGTACAGCAGCCCTCCCAGTTCCCCTGTGTTCCTGTGCCTCCGTCCCCTGGACCGTGTGCCCAGTACCACTGCCCCCAGGTCCCTGTTGTTGTTAGGGTGGTGGGTTATCCTAGGTTCCCTGTAGTGGTGGACACACCGCTGATTTACGTGTCCTGGGTACGGAGGTATGGGCCCGCTGGGTGGGTGCTGTGCTGGTGTTACCAGAGGGTGGAAGGTCAGTGTTGGGCTGTGCCTGTGCAAGGGGAACCGACTGTCCCGAGGCCCACGATGGTCCGGGCTGGTCATCTGGATCCAGTTGGCCAGAGCTGCTGTCGTCACTGTGGGCCTCTTCTGTGGGTAGAGATGTCTGGACCCTCCTGTGTGGTGACGTTACGTAGTGGTCCTGCAGGGGTATAAGAGCATGATTATTGCATGTATGTGTGTCATGATGTGCAATGGGTGGGTGTGCATGTACCCCAGTGCAAGCATTCCTGTGTGGGGGCTTGTGTGATGATGGTTGGGGGGTTGTTATGGGTATGTACAGTGAGCATGCTTTAGTGCTGGGTGTCCATGCTTGGTTGTGTCATGCAGGGCTTGGTGTTGGGATGTGTGGTTTGTGTTATTAGTACATTAGTGAGGAGTTGGAGTGATAGGGGAGGGGGTGAGGGTGGGGGTGTGTGATAGCATGCAGGTAGGGTGGGGGATATGATAGTTAAGATTTGACTTACCAGTGTCCATTCCTCCACCGACTCCCCCGAGGCCCTCTGGATGTATGATGGTCAAGACCTGCTCCTCCAGTCCGCTGAATCGCGATGTTGTGCCTGGAGACCACTGAACGCACCTTCCCCCGTAGGTCGTTCCACCTCTTCCTGATGTCCTCCCGATTTCTTGGATGCTGTCCCACAGCGTTGACCATGTCGACGATTCTTCGCCATAGCTCCATCTTCCTGGCTATGGAGGTGTGCTGCACCTGTGCTCCAAATAGCTGTGGCTCTACCCGTAGGATTTCCTCCACCATGACCCTGAGCTCCTCCTCGGAAAACCTGGGGTGTCTTTGGTGTGACATGGGATGGTATAGGTGATGTGTGGGGTGGTGTATGTGTTGATGAGTGTGGTGATGTGTGGTGGTGTGGGGTGTTTTGAGAGTGGATGTTGTATGGGTGATGGTGTTGTGTGCCTCTGTGTGGTGGGGTTGTCTATTGCTGTAGTCTCTGTCAGTCGCCTTCATCTTCAGTTTTTGGTCGTACAGGTTTGTGGGTGATGTGGGTGTGTGTTTTATACTGTAATGGGTGTGTGGGAGTAGTGTGTGTATGTGTCTCAGGTATGTGTATTTTGAATTGTCCAATGTGGCGGTGTTTTGGAGATGTGTGTGTACTTTGAGCGCGGCGGTGTGTACTGCCAATGGAATACCGCGGTTGAAAGACTGCCGCGTGGATTCGTGGGTCGTGATAGCATGGGCGTGTTTCTGTTGACGTGGCGGTGGAGGTTTTGTTTTCGCCAGTTTATCACTGACCTTTGGTGTGGCTGACTTGTGTGGGTGTCTGAATTTCGGCGGATTCCATGCTGTGGGTCATAATAGCTGTGGCGGAATTCCGCGGCCGCGGCGGTGTATTGGCAGTCTTCTGCACGGAGGTAAGCGTCTTTTACCGCCAATGTTGTAATGACCGTCTATGTTTCTAAAAGTTGGAATACTTTTTAAGAATCTAAAACTATCTCTAGAACTTAATTCAAACTTTTACAAAACTTTTAAACTCTAAAAGAAATGCTAACCGGGACTAACACAAGGCCCTAGCAGGACTTTTAAAAATTTAGAAAAATAGCTCAAATTTCAAAAATCAGTTTCTAATGACAATTTTTGGAATTTAGTCGTGTGATCAGGATTTGGCTGAGTAGTCCAGCAAATGCAAAACAAAGTCTTGTACCCCACCGCTGATCCACCAATGTAGGAAGTTGGCTCCGTATGTACTATTTCAAAGTAAGAAATAGCATCCACAGAGTCTAAGGGTTCCCTTAGAGGTAAGATAGTGGCAAAAAGAGATCATTCTAATGCTCTAATTTGTGGTAGTGTGGTCGAGCAGTAGGCTTATCAGAGGGTAGTGTTGAGCATTTGTTGTACACACACAGGCAATAAATGAGGAACACACACTCAAAGACAATTCCAGGCCAATTTGTATAGAAAAATATATTTTCTTAGTTTATTTTAAGAACCACAGGTTCAAGGTTTACAAACAATACTTTAAATGAAAGGTACTTCACTTAGGAACTTTAGGAACTTTGAATTAGCAAAATAGAATATACAGTTTTCACACAAATGGCATATAGCTATTTCAAAACTAGACAGTGCACTTTTCAACAGTTCCTGGGGGAGGTAAGTGTTTGTTAGTTTTGCAGGTAAGTAAACCACCTACGGGGTTCAAAGTTGGGTCTAGGTAGCCCACCGTTGGGGGTTCAGGGCAACCCCAAAGTTACCACACCAGCAGCTCAGGGCCGGTCAGGTGCAGAGGTCAAAGTGGTGCCCAAAACGCATTGGCTTCAATGGAGAAGGGGGTGCCCCTGTTCCAGTCTGCCAGCAGGTAAGTACCCGCGTCTTCGGAGGGCAGACCAGGAGGGTTTTGTAGGGCACCGGGGGGGACACAAGTCAGCACAAAAAGTACACCCTCAGCGGCACGGGCGGCCAGGTGCAGTGTGCAAACAAGCGTCGGGTTCGCAATAGGTTTCAATGGGAGACCAAGGGGTCTCTTCAGCGATGCAGGCAGGCAAGGGGGGGCTCCTCAGGGTAGCCACCACCTGGGCACGGGAGAGGGCCACCTGGGGGTCGCTCCTGCACTGGAGGTCGGATCCTTCAGGTCCTGGGGGCTGCGGGTGCAGTGTCTTTACCAGGCGTCGGGTCTTTGAAGCAGGCAGTCGCGGTCAGGGGGAGCCTCGGGGTTCCCTCTGCAGGCGTTGCTGTGGGGGCTCAGGGGGGTCAACTCTGACTACTCACGGTCTCGTAGTCGCCAGGGAGTCCTCCCTGTGGTGTTTGTTCTCCACAAGTCGAGCCGCGGGCATCAGGTTCAGAGTGCAAAGTCTCACGCTTCCGGCGGGAAACGTGTGTTGTTTCAAAGTTGCTCCTTTGTTGCAAAGTTGCAGTCTTTGTGGAACAGGGCCGCTGTCCTTGGGAGTTCTTGGTCCTTCTAGATGCAGGGTAGTCCTCTGAGGCTTCAGAGGTCGCTGGACCCTGTGGAACGCGTCGCTGGAGCAGTGTCTTTAGAAGTGGGGAGACAGGCCGGTAGAGCTGGGGCCAAAGGAGTTGGTGTCTCCGTCTTCTCTGCAGGTTTTTCAGCTCAGCAGTCCTTCTTCGTCTTAGGTTGCAGGAATCTATCTTGCTGTGTTCTGGGAGCCCCTAAATACTCAATTTAGGGGTGCGTTTAGGTCTGGGGGGTTAGTAGCCAATGGCTACTAGCCCTGAGGGTGGCTACACCCTCTTTGTGCCTCCTCCCTGAGGGGAGGGGGGCACATTCCTATCCCTACTGGGGGAATCCTCCATCTGCAAGATGGAGGATTTCTAAAAGTCAGAGTCACCTCAGCTCTGGACACCTTAGGGGCTGTCCTGACTGGCCAGTGACTCCTCCTTGTTTTAATCATTAACTCCTCCGGCCTTGCTGCCAAAAGTGGGGCCGCGGCCGGAGGGGGCGGGCAACTCCACTAGCTGGAGTGCCCTGGGGTGCTGTAACAAAGGGGGTGAGCCTTTGAGGCTCACTGCCAGGTGTTACAGTTCCTCCAGGGGGAGGTGAGAAGCACCTCCACCTAGTACAGGCTTTGTTACTAGCCACAGAGTGACAAAGGCACTCTCCCCATGTGGCCAGCAACATCTCTGGTGTGTGGCAGGCTGCTAAAACTAGTCAGCCTACACTGGTAGTCGGTTAAGGTTTCAGGGAGCACCTCTAAGGTGCCTTCTGGGGTGTATGTTACAATAAAATGTACTCTGGAATCAGTGTGCATTTATTGTGCTGAGAAGTTTGATACTAAACTTCACAGTTTTCAGTGTAGCCATGATGGTGCTGTGGAGTTCGTGCATGACAGACTCCCAGACCATATACTCTTATGGCTACCCTGCACTTACAATGTCTAAGGTTTTGCTTAGACACTGTAGGGGCATAGTGCTCATGCACTTATGCCCTCACCTATGGTATAGTGCACCCTGCCTTAGGGCTGTAAGGCCTGCTAGAGGGGTGACTTATCTATACCTATAGGCAGTGTGAGGTTGGCATGGCACCCAGAGGGGAGTGCCATGTCGACTTAGTCTTCTTATCCCCACTAGCACACACAAGCTGGCAAGCAGTGTGTGTGTGCTGAGTGAGGGGTCCCCAGGGTGGCATAAGACATGCTGCAGCCCTTAGAGACCTTCCCTGGCATCAGGGCCCTTGGTACCAGAGGTACCAGTTACAAGGGACTTACCTGGACGCCAGGGTGTGCCAATTGTGGAAACAAAAGTACAGGTTAGGGAAAGAACACTGGTGCTGGGGCCTGATTAGCAGGCCTCAGCACACTTTCAAATCATAACTTGGCATCAGCAAAGGCAAAAAGTCAGGGGGTAACCATGCCAAGGAGGCATTTCCTTACACTCAGGTTTTGAGAATTCTTAGGAATCAGAAATAAGTAGACCTTTTAATGACATCACAGGAAGTGATGTCCTAAAAGTTATGTCATTTATGACATGAGAGATGACACTCTTTAAACAGTTAAAAAACTCTAAATAACACCAAAAATTCATTAAAGGTTTACAAAAGTATTGGAGCAGTAGTCTGATGTTTCCAAAGGGGCTCCTCTTATCAATTAAAGGGGTCTGCTCCCCTGTGGACGGGTGGCTTAGCACTGCAGTGCACACAGCAAAGCTATAAACAGTCATAGATTAAAGCTTAGGCCCATCTCACCAGGTGTGACATTTAGCCTGATATGATTGTGGGCTTTGCCTAAACTCTAAACGTATGAATCTCACTTTCAGAAAGTGTTATATAAAACTTGTACTTATCACAAGTTCTCGGCTTGCAGTTTTATACACATTCCTGGGCTGTATCCTGAAAACTAACACCTTGTAAATCTTTAAGTAATAAAAAATGACCTTTTTATAGAATTCCATCATTCGCTTTTCAGAGCAGTACTTGGAGGCAAGTGGTCAGCCTAAGTGGAGGGAAGAGGAAAACAGAACAGACTGAAGAAGGAAAGAAAGAATGGGAAGAGGAGGGGAGGGAGGCAGAGACAGATTGAGAAATGAGGTATGGAAGGGAAGAGGGTATGATTAAAAAATGGAGCATTACACAGGGAAGGAATGGAAGGATTGTAGAGGAAGGAATGGCTGGATAGAAGGAACAGACATTCAGGTGGAAGTATACTGATTTTTAAAGCCAAAACGGGCTTTATTTTAGGCATGTTTCCCGCCTAAGATTGCCTCTGCCTCAACAGAAGTCAATGGGGAAATACATTTCCCCGATTGTGTGCTCAAAATCTCTCACTCTGCAAGTTTAAAATGTTGGCATGTATGAAGGAAGAGTGTTAAGAAAAAAGGCAGGAATGGACAGTCCGTCTAGGGAGACCAGAGGGGGTGGATTAGGTTAGCCACCTTTCCAAGAGAAAAATACCATCCATTGATTGCTGCTTTAAGACTGCAAAAACCCACATGTGATCCAAAACAGGACTGTAAACAAAATGGTATGACTACGCTTGCGACTGGGGGTGAATGTTTGATTTGCTCTCCATTCCGTCCATCATCTGTTGATTTTGCATGTTGTTTTTACACACATAACATGGCTTTATTTTAATTAGTCACAGATTGTTGGAGCATCTCTAGATCACACTCAAAGGTGCTATTTATAGTTGCTATTTGAAGTATGTACAGATAAGAGCTGAAAATATCGGCGTTATGTGATTTTGCCTCATTTGCACATGCCGAGGTAATAACATACCGTCGCTGCCGGTAGACCCCGGTCAGGTGTCAACTCTACAATGAATAAAAGTTAGCTGATGGAAACAGATGTCGAGGAAAACAAAAAAAGGCGGGAAGTCAAAGAGGAATACCTGAAGGAAAGTTAGAGTCCGTTAATAACAAATACCCCATCACTAAACTTTACCTCATAGTCTGGTGTCACAGGGGGCCAAAGCTCGGACGTTTTGTGCCGCCGGACAGGTGCGGTTCAAGAGCCCTTGAGTCCTTCGGGCATTGGGGCGAAGGGGACACAAACGAAGTGTCGTGACCGTTGGTTTGGTCACAGCGCCCTCTGCGCCTCTCGCGGCTCCCGAAGCTTCAGTCGCCCGAGAGAAGGCGGGAAAGCGGGCGCGTGGGGCACATGCTTCCGGTCTCGTGCCCTCCGTCCGCAGGTACGCGATGACCGCTTCCGGAAACCTCATGCCCCCGCGAGTAGAGCGCGCGCCGAGGCAAGGCTCACGCGGAGGAAGCCCTGCACGCGCAGGTTCACCGGCTGGCCTTTCGCTTCAGGGTTTCAGTCTGACGTCACCACCTGCCCCTGAGTTTCACGGAGTGTCCGTTACATGGGCCAGGTGTCCGTTAACAATCCTTTAACGGACAGCGTTTGTCCATAACTTCCCTGCCACCCGAGGCCCCGCTCTCCTCAGCAGCAAAGGTCAGTCAGTCAGGCCTGATCAGGCCCTGAGGCCCAGACTTGTGAGAAACATTACTTTTCCACCTTGGGGCACCTCAAGCTGGGCATTAACCAGTTAGTAATGGTTGCTTTTGTGAAATTAGAAACACTTTGGAAACGTCGCTCCAAAGCGATCCCCTCCACTTTGATCCCTGCTCGTCCCCTCCATCCAGGCTCGGGTCTAGAGGGTGGGCCCTTCCAAGATAGAGCTGCGTGTCCCACTCAAGACCAGTTCACACGCAGAAAGCAAGTTTTGTGCCTTTTCATAATGAAATACACGCACAAGCCGGCAGCCTCGCTATCAAAGCCTAATTATGCCATTTTGAAATATAACAACAATGCCTTGGGCTATGTTAAGTGCCTGGGGACAGGAGCTAGGTCACAGGGGATGGTTTCTATTAATGTGGGTCAGACAAAAATGAAGAGATGACAACAGTTCTATGTCAGAAACAGTGTGAAAGAAACAATCAATCTTTATATTAGTAGTATTTGTTGCGTCTGGAGTTTGGCCGCTCCAAGACGCTTTAGCTTTGTGTGCAAACGCATTAAAGAATCTCACACAGTTCGCTGGTTACTGGACACGCGGGAACATTGCTGGGTCCCTTTTATTTACTCCGGTACATCACCGGTACAAACCATTAATCCACACTACAGCAGAGGAGATTAACACCATCTCCCTGCGATAGTGAATGTCATGGGCAGACCATTGACCAAACATTACATTCCTCCTTTACCCAAAACAGAAAAATATGATTAAAAAAACTTCATAACACATTTCAAAATGAATCATGAGGATAACACAGTGTCAATTTCTGATCTTCACATACAGAATACATCCTGTGCGTGATCAGTCTAACACAAACTCTTTTAATCTTGAACAAACGGGATGAGTGTGGCCGTAAACTGTAACGATCCCACCCTTGCCTTAAGGTGGGTGTAGGAAGTTGGCTCTGTATATAGTATTTCAAAGTAAAAAATAGTGTGCACAGAGTCTAAGGGTTCCCCATAGAGGTAAGATAGTGGCAAAAAGAGATAATTCTAATGCTCTATTTTGTGGTAGTGTGGTCGAGCAGTAGGCTTATCAGAGGGTAGTGTTAAGCATTTGTTGTACACACATAGGCAATAATGAGGAACACACACTCAAAGACTTACTCCAGGCCAATAGGTTTTTATATTGAAAAATATCTTTTCCTAGTTTATTTTAAGAACCACAGGTTCAAGATTTACAAGTAATACTTCAAATGAAAGGTATTTCACTTAGATACTCTAGGAACTTTGAATAATCACAAGAGCATGTACAGTCTGTAAAAATGGCAATAAGCTATTTTAAAAGTGGACACTGCAAAAATCAACAGTTCCTGGGGGAGGTTAGTAAAGGTTAAGTTTGCAGGCAAGTAAAACACTTACAAGTCTCAAAGTTGGGTCCAAGGTAGCCCACTGTTGGGGGTTCAAGACAACCCCAAAGTTACCACACCAGCGGCTCAGAACCGGTCAGGTGCAGAGGTCAAAGAGGTGCCCAAAACACATAGGCTGCAATGGAGAACAGGGGTGTCCCGGTTCCAGTCTGCCAGCAGGTAAGTACCCGCGTCCTCGCGGGGCAGACCAGGGGGGTTTTGTAGGGCACCGGGGGGGACAAGCAGGCACAGAAAGTACACCCTCAGCGGCACAGGGGCGGCCGGGTGCAGAGTGCAAACAGGCGTCAGGTTTTAGATAGGAAGTAATGGGGAGACCCGGGGGTCTCTTCAACGATGCAGGCAGGCACAGGGGGCGGGGCTCCTCGGGGTACCCACCACCTGGACTAGGCAGAGGGTTGCCTGGGGATCGCTCCTGCACTGGAGTTCAGTTCCTTAAGGTCCTGGGGGCTGCGGGTGCAGTGTTGTTTCCAGGCGTCGGGTCCCTTGTTACAGGAAGTCGCGGTCAGGGGTAGCCTCTGGATTTCCTCTGCAGGCGTCACTGTGGGAGCTCAGGGGGGTCGTCTCTGGCTACTCACGGGCTCGCAGTCGCCGGGGAGTCCTCCCTGAGGTGTTGGTTTTCCGCAGGTCGAGCCGGGGGCGTCGGGTGCAGAGTGGAAAGTCTCATGCTTCCGGCGGGAAACGTGAAGTCTTTAAAGTTGTTTCTTTGTTGCAAGAAAGTTGCAGGTTGTTGAACAGGGCCGCTGTTCATGGGAGTTTCGTGGTCCTTGGTTGCAGGGCAGTCCTCTGAGGCTTCAGAGGTCGCTGGTCCCTGTTGGATGCGTCACTGTTGCAGTTTTCTTCGAAGTTGGGAGACAGGCCGGTAGGGCTGGGGCCAAAGCAGATGTCGTCTCTGTCTTCACTGCAGGGCTTCAGGTCAGCAGTCCTTCTTCTTGTTAAGGTTGCAGGAATCTAGTTTCCTAGCTTCTGGGGAGCCCCTAAATACTGAATTTAGGGGTGTGTTTAGGTCTGGGAGGGCAGTAGCCAATGGTTATTGTCCTTGAGGGTGGCTACACCCTCTTTGTGCCTCCTCCCTGTGGGGAGGGGAGCACATCCCTAATCCTATTGGGGGAATCCTCCATCCACAAGATGGAGGATTTCTAAAAGTAAGGGTCACCTCAGCTCAGGACACCTTAGGGGCTGTCCTGACTGGTGGGTTACTCCTCCTTGTTTTTCTAATTATCTCCTCCAGCCTTGCCGCCAGAAGTGTGGGCAGTGGCCCGAGGGGCGGGCATCTCCACTAGCTGGGATGCCCTGTGGCGCTGTAACAAAAGGGGTGAGCCTTTGAGGCTCACCGCTAGGTGTTACAGTTCCTGCAGGGGGAGGTGAGAAGCACCTCCACCCATTACAGGCTTTGTTCCTGGCCACAGAGTAACAAAGGCACTCTCCCATGTGGCCAGCAACATGTCTGGTGTGTGGCAGGCTGGCAGAAACTAGTCAGCCTACACTGGAAGTCGGGGATGTTTTCAGGGGGAATCTCTAAGATGCCCTCTGGGTGTATTTTACAATAAATTACACACTGACATCAGAGTGCATTTATTGTGCTGAGAAGTTTGATACCAAACTTCCCAGTTTTCAGTGTAGCCATTATGGTACTGTGGAGTTCATGTTTGACAGACTCCCAGACCATATACTCTTATGGCTACCCTGCACTTACAATGTCTAAGGTTTTGCTTAGACACTGTAGGGTCATAGTGCTCATGCACCTATGCCCTCACCTGTGGTATAGTGGACCCTGCCTTAGGGCTGTAAGGCCTGCTAGAGGGGTGACTTATCTATGCCACAGGCATTGTGAGGTTGGCATGGCACTCTGAGGGGAGTGCCATGTCGACTTAGTCATTTTCTCCCCACCAACACACACAAGCTGTAAAGCAGTGTGCATGTGCTGAGTGAGGGGTCCCCAGGGTGGAACCTGGGGCTGCAGCCCTTAGAGACCTTCCCTGGCATCGGGGCCTGTGGTACCAGGGGTACCAGTTACAAGGGACTTACCTGAGTGCCAGGGTTGTGCCAATTGTGGAGACAAAGGTACAGTTTAGGGAAAGAACACTTGTGCTGGGGCCTGGTTAGCAGGGTCCCAGCACACTTTCAAGTCATAACTTAGCATCAGCAAAGGCAAAAAGTCAGGGGGTAACCATGCCAAGGAGGCATTTCCTTACAGTGGGTGAGTCAAATGGCACCGATCCTGGTACTTCAGGCTCTGAGACTGGGTGACGTTCAGAGTTCTGCACATCTGGACTCTGTATACCACAAGATAAAGAGCTGTCAGCCAACAACCCTTGACTGAGATGTGGATTCATCTTCATCATGACCTACAATGCTCCCATTGTCTGAACCAGCTGATGACATCTCTCTAGTCCTTGTTACATCACAGTCCGGCGTACTCACCACTTTGAAAAACAAAATGTTTCTCGTGACCGTCTCCTGGTCTCTCCTGGCAGTGATCATGGTGCCTTTTATTTCACTCACCACCCACGGATCTTTCTCGAAAGGTAGCACAAATTTGCTTCCTCCTCTCCTGCTTCTTACAAGAACCAGATCCCCTACGTGGATAACTCGTTTCTTTGCTCTCCTTTTCCTTGACATCTTGTCATTCCTGTGCTTTCTCTGTGACAGCGCCTTCCCCACTCGACTATGGAGTTCAGACGGTTCCTGAACATGAGGAATGGTATCTCGTACCCTTCGATTTATGCTGTCTCCAGCAGGCCACCATCCCTGTGAGTGCAGGGAATCGCAAGGGGGTCGCAAATTGCGACCCACCTCATTAATATTAATGAGGTGGGTCTTTGCGACCCCCTTGTGATTCGCAGAAGGTGTCTGAGACACCTTTCTGCATATGATTTTGCGAATCGGAAATTGCGAGTCACGCCGACTCGCAATTTCCGATTCGCAAAATCCTTTCTTGCTACATCTGGCCCTAGGTGTCTCTCCAGTGGTGGCATGAGGAGTAAGTCAGTACTCCCGCAAGAAAGCATAAACAGCACAGTCCACATTGTGACAACCAGCCACGGCGATTCGTAGCACTTTGTTGAGAGTCCTCATGAAACGTTCCCCTCTCCATTAGCCTGAGGCCAACGAGGGGTGATTTGTTTATGGACAATTCCTCAAGACTGCAAGTATTCAGCAAACTCTTGGCTTGAGAACGGGGGCCTATAACCCATGGGTGGCCATAATCTTTTCGAGGCCTCCAACTTCCTACAACCCTCAACAGACCCCAGCGACCTCAAGAACTAGTGGCCCATCTCACTCCTTTCTTTCCTCTCCAAAGTCCTGGAAAAGGCCATCAACCACCAACTCACGGACTACCTTGAATTCAACAACCTGCTCGACTCTTCCCAATCCGGCTTAGGTCCAAATCACAGCACAGAGACTGCCCTGATGGCAGCGACAGACAAAATCAGACGCCTCCTCAACATTGGGGAAAGAGCGGCCTACTCAACCTATTTGCAGCTTTCAACACCGTATCCCACCACACCCTCATCACCCGACTCCATAACATTGGCATCCAAAGGAACACACTCAACTGGATCTCCTCCTTCCTCTCCGGCCGAAATCAAAGGATCCGACTCCCACCTTACGTCTCCTCCCCCAAAGACATCATCTGTGGCGTTCCTCAGGGCTCCTCCCTAAGCTCCACCCACTTCAGTGCCTACATGCCCCTCTAGCTGACATCGCTCGCACCCATGGACTCAACATAATTTCCTACGCCAATGATAAGCAGCTTGTCCTGTTCCTCACGGACGACTCCACCACCACGTGGGCCAACTTCATAAGATTTGGAACTTTAAACGCCCTGAGGAAGGTGGAGTTATTTTAATCAATTACATTGTTGGGATATTTCCACCGAAATGCGCGTCAGCGAATCTTTTCCTACATACCAGATTGGATGCAATCAATTTGGCGAATTTGTTCCTGTATTACAGATTGGATAAAAGAGGAACTACATTGTGAAATATATGGACATTTTAGCCTATGAGCAGCTTTATTATTTTTTCACTAATGAGTTACTAAAATTATTGTGTTAACACAGTTATAAACTGTATGTCATCTTTTTCTTGTATTTATTTGGACTTTATTTGTAAATAAATACTTAGGATCTTTGTAAATACTGTCTTTTTGTGAAGCTGTTTATTTGTTCCTTGGTTCTTTCTGTCCTGTCTTCTGACTTTTTAGATGTGTCTGAGTCTATGTGTGTCATCTATGTTGTTTTCCTGTTCTCCTTCTAGTTTATCATGATTGTCTAGCATGAGTGTGTTATTAATAAGTTAGGGGTTTGGTCTGTTTATTTTGTATTTATTGTGAGTTCTCCATTTGTATCAAAAGTACTATATCATTTTGCGTAGCATAAATAAAATAGATTTCTGTTTTGATAATATTATCTTTAGTCCATCTGTTTATGGGCATATCAACATAACAGAGAGGGATGTCTTTATACCTTTGACAACTTCCAGCATGCCATGTCTGACATCGCTGAGTGGATGAGAAACAACTGCCTCAAACTAAACTCTGACAGGACGGAAATCCTCATGTTCGATAACAAGACACCGCCCTGGGACGACCCATGGTGGCCTGCCGCCCTCGTCCACCCACCCACCCCCATCAACCAGGCATGCAACCTCAGAATTGTCCTGGACACCCAACTGACCATGAAACAACAGATCAACGCCCTCTCCTCCACCTGCTTCCACATCTTCTGCATGCCTTGCAAGATTTTCAGAGATTACTGATCTCCACCAGGAATGGCACATCTCCAGCCACCTCAACTACAGCAACGCACTCTACACTGGAACAACACAGCAGCTCCTAAACCACCTCAAGACCATCCAGAATGCCGCAGAGAGACTCATCCTCAACCTCCCAAGAAGAATTATCATCACTCCTCACCTCATGGCCTTCCACTGGCTCCCTGTCCGCAATAGATGCCTCTTAAGACTCCTCACGCACACCTGCAAGGCCCTCCACAATATCAGACTTGCCTACATCAACAGCTGCCTCACCTTCCACCAACCTACCATCGTCACCCTTCGCCTCCGCTCCCCCTTCCCTGAAGGACTTCAGAGGACAGCTCAAGACCTGACTCTTCACCTACAGCTGGGCAAGAACACTACATCAGCGCCTGGAGACCACCCCTGCTCCCCATGGGGTGAAAAGCTTGTGCTCTACAAGAACCTCCTGATTGATTGAGTAAGTTGATGCACAATGAGAGGATGTCAATGTAAGGAGAGAGACGAAATAGGATAAGGTGGAAAGAAAGGAGGGTGAGGTATTTACGAGTGGAGAAAGTGAAGGGAAACATTGAAACAGGTGGTTAAGGTGCAGAGAGAGAGAGTTCTGTTGATGTGAAGAGAGTTAGGTGGGAGGAAGTAGATGGCGAAGTGAAAAGAAAGGCAGGACAGAACGGTGAAGTGGAGAGAAAGGAGGGTGACAGAAAGAAAGGAGGGTATGGTAGAAAAAGCAGAACAGATCAAGCCTATAGGTTTAAACCGCTAGAAATGTACAGTTATAACTAGTAGACAGAACCTGGCAGTAAGTATGGTATGCAGCTCACAACCACTTAACACTACCCAGTATGCACAGGCCCAACTCGCAGACTATTGGGAGTCTCTGGACACCACACTCATCTTTATGGCCTACCATTCTTCTTCATGGCCCACCTTGATCCCAAGTCCTGGAACCGGGTGTGCCTCCAACCTGTGTATTCCACCTTCTGCCTCCTTCAATCTTTTTTTCCCTCCTCCCTGCGAACCCACTGCCTCCCCTTTATCCTTCTTTCTAACGGTCGTTCAACTTTTGAATGCGTCTCCATCTGTCTTTCTCCCCATGTGTGTCTCTCAAATGCAGTTTCCATTGTCTCTGCCACCTTGCGGGCTCTTCTTTCCCTGTTCCACAGTTATCTCTCTTCCCCCACCTTTCATCTTATACACTTCAAATGTTTTTCAAGCAACAATGTTTATAACTGTGTGGCAATGCCATAAACAGGCCAAAAATGTCAACACTAGATCGGCCCTTGGGTATTTGTTATTCACCGTGTTTTGTACCCTGAAGTGTTTTCATTTTACTGGCGAGTTATGGAAGAGTTCCTGTGCTCATGGGTGAAATAATTACGAAAATGACAATGCATGCTCTGATGACGTGACTTGCAGCCTTTCCAGAAAGGTGTTGCATTGGAAATTTCGCCACATCAAAGTGCCATACAAATTATTATACACAATATTAACTAAAATATTATATATAGAGTGCTTTCACACCTCTCGACTTAGAAGAATGAAACAGTAAACCAGAACTGCCAGGATCCCACCTGTGACTTGCAGGCTATATTTGACCCGGAGTTCAAGGTACTTAGCAATTGTCTTGCTTTGTTAATAAGTATTTATCCAGATATTGCACTCACCCCTTAAGAAGCGTGGGCCCTAAACACTGAAGTAGTTACACCAGGCCTACAAAGGAATGTCTCAAAAGCTGAAAGAAATTGTAACAGCAAAACATATTGGAAACAATACAAACTGAAGCCATAGCTAAGTATATCCAGAAAACCATAATTAAGAATTGGAAAAGGTCATATTGTATTGTTACTGCATTTGTATAGTGATTGCTACCAACTACAAGACACGTATGCGCTTGATGGAGAGCAGCTCCCTACTCTGGAACCCGAGGCAAGTGGTCAATCCGGTGGTTATTGATTATTGGAGTTCGCCTTGTGCTCTCAAGGAAGTTACCCTGCACATTTATTTCAGTTACTTTGTTGCAGAGTAAATTAATAGGAGTTGGGTGTGAATATAGCGGGGTTGGGCTGTAAATGATGTCTTGCACATTGATAGGATAAATAGGCTTCCGGAGATTAGGTATTGTTAACGTGCAGAGATATTGTTTCAAAGAATGAAAGGTGCTTTATGGAACGAGGTGTTGGCAATTTGTTTAAATACAAACATTTGGATGAAGGGAGACTGAAATACGTATTAGATTAGGTTAGTACTAGGAGTGGGGAAGCATGCAGAGGATGGGAGTGAGGAGAGGGTCATTCTAAGGTAAGAAAAGAGAGGGAACAATTGAACGTTTGTGGATGTATTCATCATGCCCAGTTTCTGTCTTCATGCTGGAACTCACCTGCCCAGACTATTCCATACCATCCCATCTGTTCTATGCCAGTGCTCCCTTCCTCTGCCCCATTACAGTAGTCCTCTTCTTGATGCCTTTTTCATCTACGTCTATGCTGGTAACCGCTCTACCAGCCTATGTGCTGCATGAATATCTAAACGGAGAGTCTTTCTTTTTCTGCTTTCCATCAAGAAACTCAAGTATGATGAGGTGAAAATAAGTACATCCGTACCACTGTATTGATTGGTAAATTGTGGAGTAACTCAGCATCGTTGCAGGATCCTCCACAACAAGGATCCCAGGCATGCAATGGCCATTGTGTCCTCAGAAGTGATGTTTAGTGTTCTGGCATCAGAGAAAGAGGCCACAAAGCGCAGATCTTGGTCTTGTGCATTTCACACTAGCCTGGATGTAAGTGCAGAAGTAAGACAAATGGCCCCTTAAACCAACATCCATGTAAGTTATCCTATCCAAAGTCTCCTCAATGTGATTAAAAGACCTGCGTCAAGGGTATCACAATACAGTCACCTAAATGAAACACAAAAAAGTGAATAAATATAAAAGTCCTGCTTGAATCACAGATCCTGCAATTAAATCTCACACTCAACACACAGGAGAAAGAAGAGAGTGAGTCCTCGCTCTCAATAAAATACTCAATGGTTCCAACTCCGGTGGGAGTGAGGGACTTGTAAGACAGGTAAAGTAAAGAAAGTGCACATACGTGGGAGCTCTTTCAGCTATTTAGCGGCGGGATTGTGGAATGTTCTTGTCCTAATGGTTCGTCAAGCCCAGTCAGAATGTCTCTTCAGAAACAAATTAAAACCTGTTGTTTAGCTCCGGAGTTATGGGAATTTACCTGCTGAATTTAGGCCTGATGATACCTGTACCTAGCAGTGGGACACCTCATATGAGGTATCTTTGCTCTTTAGAAACTGCATTATTAATATAATAAAAGTGTATTCAATTGAAGAGTAATGGATAAGTAAAGACAATTGTTCATCATCAATACAGCCCTCTTTGGGGCTCTGTTTGACGGCCAATGCGTTGGGGATGAGGCCCAGTACTTTGATTTCCTGTGCTTCTTGTGTTTTTATGACATCAGCACAGGAGAGTCGTGAACATGCACCAGCAGTAGCAGGTCAGAAGAACCAATCCAATTATTAAGCAGCCACAAACCTGTGAATGCTTGCCAAGTTTCATGATGAGACAATACATAGGGACCAACTTATGCAGGACCACAGATGTTTCGTTATATACCAACTTGCTTGTGCTGTGAATGGGAGATAATGCAGTAGGGCCTATAAACGGGCTTTTTGATTGGTCCTGGTCGCTTTTGAAGAGTTATGTGCTACACAACGTGCTTTCAACATTGTTGACATGTTCCATCCATTGGTGACAATTAAGTGAAGAAGTGCCAAATTCCTAAATGTTTCTAAGATCCCTCCTTAGGCCCACACTATCCGCCAGTTTACACCCTGCTCTTTCCCAAAGGGATGAAGCAGAGAACTGCCTGCAGTTAGCAGACGCACGATGCACAACCAGGAGAAAAGAGCGTGCACAACATGCACCCTGGTCAGTTTGCATTCTCTGCATGAGAGATATTGGACAAGGCTTCATATATTTCAATACTGTGGCTGAAGCCATTTCACAAAGTTGTAGTTTCAGTCTGTATTTCAATGAACTGTGCAGCCATAGACCAACTTCTCAATCAGGTTAAAAACGTATTTACAGAGAATGAAGCAGGCTAGTCTAAAGCTAGGTAGCTTCTCCGTACAAAACCACAGATAACGATAGTTTCCAAGTACTGGCCCCTATGTCCCAGCCTGGGATTCTGAAAAAAGAACTGTATGAATAGTGAATTATGATGGCAAGTGGCTTAGCCTGACAAAAGAACGGACATCCTTTGTTGATGCACAAAACTTCGACATTTTAATAGTATTTGAGTAAATTATTGTATTTAAAAACCTGAGTGAAAACAAAATTCTGCAATTCTGTCTAAGCAAGTCATCTTACACATGATTGACTTTTCATCTTCTTAATAAATGAATAATGCAAATTTGAAAAACGACACAGAAACAACAATCTGATTTCTTAAGGACATCGAGTTCACAGGCAACTGCAGCTAATACAAACAAGCATGGGTGCCATGTTAACTTTCAGAGCTTGATCTTCCAGCCTAGACATCCTTAGAAGCAATTCTGTTTGCTGTAGCCCACCACGTAAATGCCAGATTACCTGGTAAGGTTTTCCTCACTCCCACCCCAGCATAACATGCCTCCTTTCAGGTAATTCGAGGTTAGTGTGTATGTTTGCTGGTTTGTTTAAACCTTAATTAATGTGAATGTTTCTATACAAACCAAAACAAATATATTTTGACTTGTACTTGCGTCAGCCATCTATTTACCTATTTTCATATTACTGTGTGACCTACTAGATAGAAATGTCTGCAAAATAGTCCATTTTCCATGAAATCTTGTCCTGCATTTTGAACCTTTGTCCTGAATTTTTATAGTGACTGTCCAGAATTTGCCTTTGATGCCAGGTAGTCACCCTATTTCAGCCAGCCAGGAGTCTGTGAGCCACAAGCACAAGAGGTACAGGGTTCCCCTCTCACCAGCCTCACGCGCCACACTAGACGCTTAAGGCTTCTGGGTCATCCCAGAGGCTGCAAATCTCAAGTTGTGGGTCTTATCTTTCAACCTATTGGCTCATTAGTGCCGGTGAAGGCTGAGAGTTAAGAGGGTGATTCTATTGACAGTACTCATATAATGGCTCTGATCTATTTTGATACAGACTCAGAGACATGGTCATACGCATGGGACTTCTCAAGCTATTTTAGTGTGGGTGTTCGACTGATCATTAGCCCACTGACATCCATGGCCAGCATGCCTCTGATGTCTGGAGATACACAGGAGGGCCAGGCTTTTAATAGAGACTTACGTCCTCACATTGAGGCTTGGGTTTTCTGGCTCAGGCCTTAAGGTCTCACAAACCACCATAGCCCTGGGTATCTCAGGGCCACATGTACAGGCCCAGAGTTTCACCCAGAGGGACAGGGGCTCCTGCAGTGTTAACTTCTCATGATTTCATACCAATGCTTGCGACCTTGCTCGGGGCCTTGCACAGAAGTTCAAACTCCATGGCTGCATACTAGGGACCATATTTATGGCCTAGTTAGTGTTGATCTTGCACCACAAAGTATGGTGCAAGAGCAACGCAAACCTTAAGTGAGATTTATGAAGCCTGTGTGGCTTCATAAATCTAGAGTGATGCAACGCAGATCTCTGCATTACATTACTCTGCACCAGGAAGGCATTTCCATGGGTGTTACGTACTGTCTTCCCATGCAACATCCATGGATTTTTACGTATTCCCAGATTTACAAGAACTTGTAAACCTGGGAATGCGCCAAAAAGATACGCCATCCCAGGGGACGTGTAACAAGGAGAAATATATATTTATTTCTCCTTGTTTTTCCCCTTCCTATGTGTGATGCATTCTACAGCACATATAGAAAGATGAAAACGCCTCTCGGAAATGTTTTTGTGCAGTAAGGTGCCCCTTCCTGCACAAAAACATTCCTGCATGCAACGCAGGCACCCTTGCACTGTGGTGCAAGGGTGCCTGCATTGGCGCTAGGCTGCCGAAAGGGCACCAGCAGAAGGAAAGGACAGTAACGCCCAGTATTGATAAATACGGCACATCCCTGCCCTTTCCATGTTGCTGCGCTGCCCTGCTCCAGAAGCCCATAAATATGGGCCTGAGGGTCAGACCCTCACAGAGGGGCTCCGTTCTCACAGCCTCACAGAGTCTCAGCGCTTCAAAGAGGGGGGAAGGCCTCCCCTACTTGGTAGTTCCGTGCACAGTGTATACCGATTCTAAATCATTATGCCAGTTTACAGAGAAATATACAAACTGAGTTGCAGGATACGAAGCAAAAACATCCAATCTCTTTACCGAAGTAAACATAATCAGACATCATATTCGTTTTCAGTCTCTGCCTGTCTATGCAAACAAAACTTCAGAAATAATCTGCCATCAAACTTTCACTTAGGTTGCCCATAAGACAGGCTTTATAATATGTTTATTCCTCCGAAAAGCCGAAATTTAAAACCACGAAAGATGTAAATGTTGAAATCTGCCCTGTGTATGCTGGAATTATTCTGCGTATCCACAAACGTCATGTCATTCAAACACGAAAGCGCTTCAAATTAGGAAAAGGAGTCGAGAAATCAGATCACATTTGCGGAGGTTAAATTAGTGCCATTGACATGCAAAGACGCCGAGGATAGTTAGTGTAGTTAGTATTCCTCAACGGAAAAGAAGAACAGAAATATTCTAGCATCAAACGCTCACAAAGCCTGGCTACAATTTTCCACTCCTTCCTGGACTGACTTGTGAACTGTGTGCAAGGTATGGATTAAAATCAGTGCTTTAAATGGGCCGGTACTCTCCGGTACTGAGTACCGGCACTTTTTTATTTTGAGAGGGAGAGTACCGGCATATCTCAAGATAAACGTAATACTTTTAATTGGAGAGTACCGGCACTTCTCGGAAACAAGCAGGTACTCTATCACAGAGTACCTGCACTTCTATTTTTCCATTTAAAGCACTGATTAAAATCAAGAGGGTATGTTTGCAAGCATGTTTATGGTACTTCTAGAGTGCAACGTAGCCAACAGTCAGCCAAGTGAAGAACATGGTCAAAGACAAGCGTAAAGTCAATGTATAGCAGGAGAGGAAGCTGGCTTCTGGGTAAAACATGGAGTGTGTTGTAGTGTGTTTTAAAGCGGTGAATCTCCAACTCTTTCCTAAATTAGAGCACAGTTGGGTCCTACTGGGAAATTGTTCTAGATCCTGGGTGCATGGATGGAAAAGACTGCGACTTGTGTTTCTTTTTTAGGGCCTGACTTACAGTTTGGCAGATGGGGTTACTCCATCACAAACGTGACGGATATCCCGCCTGCCATATAACGATCCCATTACATCCTGTGGGAATCGTAATACGGTGGACGTGATATCCGTCAGGTTTGTGATGGAGTTACCTGTCTGCCAAACTCTAAATCAAGCCCTTGGTTTTTAGTCTGATGGTGTCCTGGCTGCAGCTGTGCTGAGAACTACCTGATCTGATGAGCTTGTCTGCAAGATAAACACGGGTGCCGGTCATGATGGCTTTGTAAATGATGCAGCTGGTTTTGAATATGGTGCAGGCTGGCAAGAGAAGCCAGTGGGGTTCCATCAGGATGGGTATGATATGGTCATATTTCTTCAGGCACTGGATTTGAGTCCATGGATTAGGTCACTACCATCACCCCGGTGTGAGACTACAAGGGCTTAGCTTAGAAATCGCGTTCTGGAAGAAATGGTTTGACTTTCTTTAGGAAAGAGAGCTGGTTCAAGGACAACATTTTTATTTTGGCAGTGTGTTTCTGGGCGGTGAGGTTGGGGTCTAGGGTGAATCCAAGGAAGTTGGCATTCAGTAAAAGTTGGGGCTCAGAGCCATCAAGGCTTATGTCATTGAGACTAGTTTGTACTGCATCCTGTTTTGTTCTTTGCAAATAATAGGAGTTCTGTCTTCGTTGGGTTGAGCTTCAGGTAGGTGCTGGACATTCAGGTCTGGATGGTGTGCAAGCAATGTTTGAGGCATTAGATGTCTGAAGCAGAAAGACTTTCAAGTAGAGTTGTGTATCATCAGCATATAGGTGAATTTTGATGTGGTTATCTCTGAGCAGAGCACAAAGCTGCTTATGGTAGTGCCAGGGGTACCGAATGGAAAGCGTACCTAAGAGTTAGCGATACCTGGCAAAACCCTGATTAGAGGCACATCATAGATAATCTCATTTTTGTGGGCAATTTTTAGACACTGGTCCAGTACCACTGGTCTCAGCATTACATGGCTGGCTTAATTTTGGAAGGGGTTTAAGATTCTTTGTGAAGGAAGTTCAGCAGAATGAATGGGAAGTGTTGCATTTTAATATACATTGGACCTGTAGATACACATTGTGGACATTCATATTATATTTTGCAGCACAATAGGTGGTAAATTATGTATTCTAGACACACCTCATGATGAGCATAGTGATATGTTTGGGAAGACAGACAACCTCCAATATCATGTCTGGAAACATTTGTTGTAATAAGACACACCAAGTACAGAAACTGAGCACGAAAGTGTGATTATTCGTGGTGCCCCTCTCATGACCGATAAACATCATCATACTTACCCAAGCTTGCCAGGTACTTCCGGCAATACCCTCTTTTCTCACAGGCCATGAAAGCTGTAGCAGGAAAATAAATAAAGAGAGCTCTGAATGCTCTGCTTATTTTCTTTAGTTTACACTCCTTTTCCCTCCACGTAGCTGCTGAGCAGCCAGAGATAGCAAGGGTTGGACAACATAAAGATATTTAAGACAGAACTTTAGAGAAACAATGAAAGAATGTAAGTGACCGCAATGACAAGCTCCAATTGCAGTAGCATACAAGGATCTACAGATTGGCTATCAAAAATGCAAACCTCACCTGCACTGCTACCAAGATTCCCCCAACCTCAACTCCTTAGTGATGCCTTGCAGATCATCTTGTCACGAAAACTAAGACCCGGGAACACTACCTGAGAAGAAAGTTTGCCAGCAACCTCCATCTTCAGAGTTTGGTGGCAAACACACCAGAAGCCACCACACACGCCAGAGGTGCTTCAACTCTGAGATGGGATGCTCAGGTGAGCAGGTTACAGTATTATCAAACATAGATTGCCAGTATAGACTACGTATGTCAGAAAAGGGGAACCATACAGTCAATAGCAAGATTATGTGAGGATTATACTTCTTTGGTTGGAGCCAAAGCCCACACCATCCAAATCTTAAAGAATTGGTAACAATAGGTAATGAAGACAGCTGTGCAGCCAAGCCAAACCTAAACAAGTGCTGGCAAAGCCAATGGGTCTAGCATGTACATTTAGATGTGCATAGTAATAGTAAAAAATGCAGATGGAGTTTGAGAAATAGAAGCATATTGTAATATTTATAAACATTTAATTAATGCATTGAAGTTAAGCAGTTAATAGAAAATTGTAAAAAGTAAAAGTAATTGATAGATAGATAGATAGATAGATAGATAGATAGATAGATAGATAGATAGATAGATAGATAGATAGATAGATAGATAGATAAGATGGAGGTGTGGTGGAGCAAACTCCCACTCCCCTGTGCAAAACTAGCTTCTAGTCAGACACTTTCTTTAGACAGCCTCGTCTACTACTAAATAGCACATGATCAAGACAAAAGGCTATTTCAGTGACTTAATAATTAAGGAGCATCAGTGGCATCAAAATACTTTAGTCAAGGAATCACTCAGTAAAGCTCCCAGACAAATCAAGTAACATTTAAAAGTATTTTATAATTAAAGTAAGATCAAAATGATAACATTTTATCAGTCACTACAAAGACATTGGGTTTAAAGTTAAAATTCCACTCTCCGCTTTTTCTCCCTTCTGCATAGAGAGTCAATGAAAGGGCAGGCTAATGCAGTTCACAGATTCAAAATTTCACAGAGTTCCATTGGGGTGTCCCTGTCTTGCATTATGGTTGCAGGCAGAGTCTTTCATTGTCTTTCCAAGCCTACCGTAAGCCACTATACGGTGCCCCCTCTTCCCAAATGCTTTTCTGTCTTTAGTGCAGACACCAGAGTCCTCACCTTTCTGTGGAGAGTTCTCCAGGGGGTACCAGCTCAAAGTGAGTGAAGGTTGGCTTGGTCACTCGCTTCCAAGTTTAAAAAAATTATCTTTTCAGAGACCAGTGCCAAACCAGTTACAAGTTGTCAACTTCAAAAGAAAAGTCCCCTGGTTCTCCTTTGTGTCCACGAGGGACCTGAGTGAAAAATTGCAAGTGCTGTCTGTCTAAATTGTATTGGTAATTGGTTTAGCCATGATTGGCATATTTGATTTACTAGTAAGCCACTAGTAAAGTGCACTATGTGTGCCCAGGGCCTGTAAACCAAATGCTACTAGTGGGCCTGCAGCACCGATTGTGCCACCCACGAGTAGCCCTGTAAACATGGCTCAGACCTGCCACTGCAGTGTCTGTGTGTGAAATTTTAAACTGCCAGTTTGGCCTGGAGTGCACCCACTTGCAAGGCCCAAACTTTCCCTTTTACTGCATGTAAGGCAACCCTAAAGTAGGCACAAGGCACCCCCCTGGGCAGGGTGCAGTGTATTTTAAAGATAGGACATGTACTGGTGTGTTTGACATGTCCTGGTAGTGAGATTGTGCTAAATTCGTTTTTCACTATTGCAAGGCCTAACTCTCACATGGGTTAACATGGGGATTGCCTTGAAATATCTTTCAAGTGTAATTTCCCATTGGGAGGAGATAGAGATATGGGGCCCGATTCACAAAGGTAAGCTTACACTTATGTGTAAGTTTACTACTTTTTAGGTATCTTCAAAGGTAAACTTAGACCAAAAGTCTAACTTTACTCGTAGTAACTTACCTTTGTGAATACCGAAAAGTAGTAAAGTTAGACTTTTGGTCTAACTTTACCTTTATGAATCGGGCCCTCAGGGGCTCTTTTTTTGCCCATGATGGAGAAAGACAGAAATGTAGATGGCAGGTGGCTGAGGGGAAAGGTAGGATGGAGAAAGAAAAATAATGAGAATGGGGAGAAAAACGAAGATCAAGAAAGTGGGAAACCTACATCAAAACACTCAAAAGGAAGAGATCGAATGAGATAGTGAAAGAGCAGGGGAGTATGTATGCAAGTAAGACCAATCGAGACCAGGAAAGCAAGCGGAGAAATAGAGAGAGAAGAGGGAAGTGAAAGTAATAGAAGAGAATAGTGAACAATTAGACAGAAAAGCAAACAGAGAGAACAGGAGAAGGGGAGATGTACGCTTTAATAGAGACCAACAGACAAAGCAACATAAAGTAAGAGAGAATGAGAATAATATAGGATTAGAGGAAGAGGAGTACAGAAAGCAACTTATCGAGTGAGTGACGTTATACCCACCAGGCACTTTGAAGGCCAGTAACAGGTAAGCCCTTGGTAGCAGGCTCTAACCACCACTTTCCTTGATTACTAGCACCAATACTGTTTGGCAACTGTTACTGAGCACTGTATTTGAGAGCTGGCAGTGTGCACTGTAATCTATGCTTGGTTCCTGCCTTTGGACACTGTATTTGCTGATTGTTACTGGATACCATAATTTGTGACATCCACTGTGCAAAGTGACTTTGTACTACTCAGCCTTTTCTGGAACTAATTGTACTGTCTCTTAAGTCAATTAATATAACAACTAGTACTGCGTAATAGTATCTTGAATGTTGCCTATTATAAACAAAATGGCTAATGCTGCTTTCGGAACTGTTCTATTCCCCTTTTTGTACATGCCACCCATTTGCAATGGCAAATTTTAGCAGGCATCACTTTTCAACGCTTGTGGTTGACTTGATATTTAGTAATGGCTTGGGGTACTGACCTTTATAAAAGCATATTGAAGAACATGTGAGAATGTTCAAGCACTTGTGCCTGATTCCAGAGAGACATCTAGTAATGCCTTACAATTTTGCACCTTTGTGACTTTAAGAACTTGTGCCTGAATCCACAGGGACACCTTTTAACGTTTGTGCTACTGCACCTTTGTAAAAGAGCTTTCAAGCACTATTTCCTGACTCCAGAGTGACACCTAGTAACAGCTTGTGATACTGCGCCTTTATGAAAGCGCTTTGAAGCACTATTTACTGACTCCAAAGTGACACCTAGTAACAGCTTGTGGCACTTCACCTTTGTAAATTAGGCTTCAGGCATTTATGCCTGACTTACGCAGGACATGTAATAATAGCTTGCACCGGCAGCAGACATTGGCAAAGCCAATCAGTTCGGCCCTGTATAGTGCATGCCCACAAAGATACAGAGCTGGTCAGAAAACATAGCCGCACCTGTTCTAATTTAAGATGCAATTATGTATCTCCTTAAGGGAAACTCAATCTGATTTCCTGCAATAAAAGTCAGTTTTTGAGCAGTGGGGAACACCTAACAGACAGGCCCCAGCAGCGAGCAGTGTCATGATGAAGGGCCGTCCCAGCAGCGTTACGGAAAGTTAGAATACAGACGGATTCCTGTATTATTTTTCTAACAACAGTTGGGGTGAAAAATCTTCTCTAGGCCACTGAGTCATGATCTTTGAACAGGTGGGTAGAGGAGTCATACTGGTAACCCTCACAAAACGTTTCTTCTGTTTATGGCTTCTGCCATGATTATGTTGCAAAAAGTCCAAACAATGTACTGAAAAAAACCTTTCAAGAGAGATTGTAGTTAGGTGTTGGAAAGAGACACAAACTAATGTTAAAAAAACACAAACAACGCGGAAATACAACAGTTATAGTTTAGTGAACTAACTACAACCTGCACCTGCATCACGTACTCCTTATGATTTTACAAATTACATCACTTGTACATATGAAATTACATCATTCATGACATCATTTATGGCAACTTAGTCATAGCCTCCGGCCAGACCCTAAATCCAGTCTGCATCAAGACTTGGATTCAGTGCCTAGGCTTTGGCAAGACCCTGCACTGGCCCTTTCACCCCCAGCAAGTATAGGATCTCCACTGCACACAACATTCAGCCATATATATATATATATATAGGTCATGTTTGACAAGGTATAGCCTGTGCCCAGGATCTACATCTACCCCTACACAAGCGGCCCAACCCCACTATGCACAGGCTTTGAACATACGCATTGTAAGTTGTTTGCTAGGCCTGGTGTCACACTAGACCCTGCATCCAACAAACAATAGGGCCTGGGATTTCCCTAGCGATATAATTTACACAAATAAATCACGGCTTCTTCAATTTATGGGAATAAGTGTCATCGTCTCATGACCACACATGATTACATGTGATGTACATGGAATTTAATTTTTAACTACCTTGACCAATTGGTTATGTTTGCGAAGAACATGTAACACATCACGTCAATATCATCCAAATTTCTACGTGTAAATATATGTATTCATATAGCTTATTACATTCTAAATTCACAAGTCCTTACGGCTTCTAGGTATTGCCCATAGTGTCCAGGCACTTAGGTGATTTTATACAGCCTTGTTTGGGGTTTTCATTGTTCATGTTTATTCTCACGTACAGACCTGCTGACTATCTGTCCACTTATCAGTTCATTTCCACAATAAGGTAAACACATAATTTAAATTAGACATCACAAAAATACCAATACAACATTCATGGTACTTGTGTATGCATCTTGTTTCAATTAACATACAGCATTCAACTATCTTTTTTTTTCCTGGATCAGGTTCATTTTTCAAGATTACCACTCAGATATATGAATAATGCTGTATATATGACCTTTCAGTACTGCCCAAGTAGGATAACAAGCTCCCATAGTTTGAAATTACATACATCATCAATTGTCACAATTCCAGTTGCTCAATTTGGGCCAACTCATTCAAATATTTATAATATGATCTTATCTTCTATATACCCATGGTGTGTCTGCCAATCTGCATAAACTTGATATGTTGTGCCCCCTCCACAATCCAATCCAGTGATGCATCTTGTTCAGATATTTTTAATTGGAAAAAAGTGAGATTGCTGTTGAGTTTACTGGCAATCATCTCTCCAACTACTCAATATGGATAGTAAGTTCTACATCCACATTTAAGTCCTCTGGCTGTTTGGTGGATAGGTCTATTATAAATCTCTGCTCCAGCTTTCTTAGTATTTTTGTCCTGCTCCCTCTTCTGAGCGGGTCACTCTATGAACTCCAAAGAAACTGACCAGGTCAGCCCTTAATTGGGGTAGACAGCAAAGTGCCTGGCAACAGAGTATGTGGGGTTATGATGATTTATGGCCCTCAAGTCTCTTCCTTTGCATACGAAAGGGAGCGCTACCTATATACCCGAGGGTACAGAATGACATTAGTTCTTAACACACCAGTCTGAGCTGTATGTCAGATGTTGCCTAATCTTACTCACCCACTCCCCACATGGCATGGTGTACTACCAAACATTGATAATGTTTTTACAGGCTTTGCAGCTCCTACAAACATAAAGCTCTTTGTTGGCTGTGTTACCCACAGTTTCTTTATGGAACTGTTTTCGTTCTAAGGAGTTCCAATTCATCCCCACATGAATATCTAGGAAACTTATTTCCTTGTTGCTGATCTGGTTTTTGAATGTAAAATTAATTTCATTAGCTCCCCATGATTGTATAAATTCCTTTGCCAGACAGTCTGCCTTTCCTAGATCACAAACAGATTATCTTTGTACCTGATCCATTTTATCACATAATTTGTGTATTTCTCTTTTTTGGATGACCAGACCACCTGCTCCTCCCAACAACCCATGAACACAATTGGCATAGGTAGGGAAAAAGCAGGTCCCCACTGCCATTCCAGAGATCGGTCTATAATACTGATTCTCCAATAAAAATATGTTATTCCCTAAAAGTAATTTGAGATCTTGTGATGCTAGGCTAGCGTTGGTTTCTAAGATCCATAAAATCAGACTAGCAGATGGTTCTTTTAAATTTCTCACTCCCAACAATCTAGAATGCCATGGCAGTAAAGCTTCCGCAAATTTCCACAGACACAGCCTTTAGAAGTCAATTCGAAACATGGCTTTTTAATTAATGACAATTCATTTCAGCTGTCAGCTAGTTGATAGCTCTTTCTCACATAATGCAGAATCTTAGCACTGGGGCGTTTCAGTAGAAGCAGCCATGTGGTCTACAAATTAGCTTCAGCATCATTGTGGAGGCAGAAGTCAATCATATCAAGAAGCATGTTCGTGTGGTCATATTGACAAATGCCTGCATGCTTGGATGGCCTACTGTGCAAGTGTACAATAATATCATATCTAGAATCAAAAATATGGGTTTCCATCCATAGCTAGGGGCAGAGCAGGTGTCCATTGCCATTCAAGAGATCTGTCTATGATACTGATTCTCAAATAAAAAATGTTATTCCCAAAAGAAATTTGAGATTTTGTGATGGTAGGCTAGTAGTGGTTCCTAAGATCCACAAAATCAGAGTAGCCGGTGTTTTCTTCAAATTTCTCCTCCGAAAATCTGGAATAGCATGCCAGTAAGGCTTTGGCAAATTTCCTCAGATGCATCCATTAGAAGACAACTAAAAACGCTACATTTAAACTAATGTCAATTCCTTTCAGCTGTCAATCAGTCATCTAATGCAGAATCTTAGAACTGTGACGTTTCAGTAGAAGCAGCCATGCATTCTACAAATTAGCCTCATCACCATCATTGTGGAGGCAGAAGTCAAGTATATCAAGAAGCACGTTGGTATGGTCATGATAATGCAGTGGCCTACTCTGGAATAATGCCTGCATGCTTGGATGCCCTGCCAGTGGGCTGTGCAAGTGTAAAATGAGGAAAGGTTAAGGACTATGGGCATCGTAAAACAAAATTAAAGAAGAAGCTGTTTTGCAGAAGGCTTCTGATTGAAGACACTATCGGCCTGCCAGGTAGTTTTGTCACGCTTTTATGCACTTGGGTAAGTGAATAGGAAACTGGTGTGTCTCATTTAGAATTAAAAAAAATCTTCCAAGTCACGCAATCCCTTTCTCCACCAATCACAGAGAACGTCTTGGTAATCAATGACAGTTTTCCTATAACCACCCTGTCGATCATTTGGGAGCAGCTAGTGTCACCTAGTGTTTTCACCTTTACCCCAGGAAAGCAGATTGGGGTTAAAAACCCCTAACCCACCCAAGGGTGGCATTTTGACTGTATGACCTGCTTTGGGTGGGGGTGTAGTCAGATGCCTAGGTGCACTCCCACCTCTTTTGTTTATTTATGTTATTCCTTGTGAGTAATGGGCTTATTGCCCCCTTCCCCAAGGGCAAATTGGGGTAAACACCCCCATCCGCCCTCCTGGGAGGGAAGAAAGACTGCTGTACCTAGGAGGTGAGAAAAGCTCAGGCTTATGCCCAGGATTGTCGCCCTGCCCACTCCTTCTCCCGGGGGAGCAGATGTGGATTTAAAACCCCCAATCCATCGCCAAGGGAGCATAAAGACTGTATGGCATGTTTTGCGGTGTGGGCTCAGCCCACTGCCCAAGTGGGCTGCCACCAACACATTTATAATTCTGCCTAAAGTTTCCCTGATGTCTAGTTAACTTTCTGTCTCTCAGGGGATGGAGCACTGTTTGGGATTGTCGTAAGGACTCTCATAAATCTGCAGGATTAGGGGTGGCTGCTCCTCTGCTTGTAGGCGTCTGAGTCGCTCCTACACCAGTTAGCAAATGTCGGCCCAGTCCTTCCGGCTCTCTAGCAGCACCTCACCAAAACCCAAATAGTAAAGGTGATTTCTGGCAGCCTAGTGCATGGACTCTGAAAACCTCTTAGGGAAATCGCAGTGGATTAAGTCTTACTCTTTTCTCTATTTAGCAATAAGGGCCTCATTCCGACCCGGACGGGCGGCGGACGCCGCCCGCCGGGCGGAAACCGCCCTAACACCGCCCCGCGGTCAGAAGACCGCGGGGGGCATTTCAACTTTCCCGCTGGGCCGGCGGGCGATCTGCAAAAGATCGCCCGCCGGCCCAGCGGGAAAGCGCCTTCCACGAGGATGCCGGCTTCGAATGGAGCCGGCGGAGTGGAAGGTGTGCGACGGGTGCTGTGGCACCCGTCGCGCTTTTCAGTGTCTGCTAAGCAGACACTGAAAAGCAATGTGGGGCCCTGTTAGGGGGCCCCTGCAGTGCCCATGCCATTGGCATGGGCACTGCAGGGGCCCCCAGGGGCCCCACGACACCCGTTCCCGCCAGCCAGGTTCTGGCGGTGTAAACCGCCAGAACCAGGCTGGCGGGAAGGGGGTCGGAATCCCCATGGCGGCGCAGCTTGCTGCGCCGCCATGGAGGATTCCCATGGGCAGCGGGAAACCGGCGGGAGACCGCTGGTTTCCCGTTTCTGACCGCGGCGTTACCGCCGCGGTCAGAATGCCCATGAATGCACCGCCAGCCTGTTGGCGGTGCATTCGCTGCCCTCGGCCCTGGCGGATTCAATCCGCCAGGGTCAGAATGAGGGCCTAAGTCTCTTACACCCACACCAGCAAGAAAGAAGATGCAGGATAGTTTTCAATACATTTATTGAAAAGACTGCAATCTGTGGTACGTTTGCTATTCTGTAGGTGTGAAATGTATTTGAAATGTCATTTAATTCAGGGAAAGTGGCCCAAGAATAAAATGTTTCTGTTTTGTATACTTCGTGAGCTTCCACAACAAATGTGACTTCCCCGCCCTCGTCTGTTAAGCCACTAGCTAGAAGAAACTGCGTAAGTGCTTTTCTGCAGTTCTCCAGGATGTTTACAGTGTTTGCCATGTTAAGGAGTAGGTATCAGAGTTGGTAACCCCAAGGGGGAAATAAATCATTTTTAAAGTTCAAGCTTGAACAACCTACAGTCCAGAAAGGTATGCCCTATTCAGCTGAGAAGGATTGCCCCTAAGACCATGGACATCTCTGTATAATGGTACTTAGGGTACCCTAGTGTGTGTGAGACAGAGGTACTCAGGAGACTCGTAAATTAGTGCCTACACCAGCGTTGATGGTGCCACATTGTAAGGACTCTCGTCTCTCAACAAGACTGCTGGATTAAGGGCAGCAGCACCTGTGCTTGTCGGTTACTGAGTCATTCCTACACCAGTTGGCAACTGTTGGCCCAATCCTTCCAGCTCTCTAGCAGCAAATAACCAAAACCCAAATAGTAAAGGTGATTTCTGGCAGCTTTGTGCAGGGACTCTGAAAACCTCTCAGGGAAATTGTTGTAGAACAAGTCTTACCCTTTTCTCTTGTTAGAAATAAGTCTCTGACACACACACAGGGAAGAAAGAAGATGCAGGATAGTTTTCAATACATTTATTGAAAAGACTGCAATCTACAATAAAATGCATGAGATGCAATGATTAGGATAATGATAAATAACAAAGTCAGGATTCAGAGAATAAACAATGTGAATATGGACAACCCCAAAATATTGCAATAAACATGAATATGCAAAGTCCTCCCTAAAGCGTATTATCTACCCTAAAGAGAGCAAGGCTTGATAAACCTAATCTGTCCATGCCATGCCCATGAGAAGCACCCCAAGCCTGCTACCTTAGGACAAGGTGGGCCTCTAGTCAGGCTCTATAGAGACCCGAAGGCTGAGGTCTGATGCAAAGTAACTTACAGTATAGATGGAATATAATAAGTGGAACCCCCACTAATGGCCTTGGTTTCATAAGGCACATGTTATTGTTTGTGCAGACATGTTGATGTGGGTATGTAGCTAAACATTAGATTGTGTGTAGCATTATCATAACAAATGCCTGACATGTTCACATTTTGTTCTTGTCCAATATAAAGCAAAAGGACATGTTGGCAATCTAATACGTACATTACTGATAATCACACTTTCACGGAATGGCAGCTGATAATCAATCAATCAATCACATGTAAAGCGCGCTACTCACCCGTTAGGGCCTCAAGGCACTGGGGGGAGGGGTGCTACTGCTTGGTCAGGAGGTCTTGGGTCTGTCGTAGGTGGATGGTGACGGTGTTCCAGGTTTTGGCGACGAGGTGTGAAAAGGATCTGCCGCCGGCTGTGGTTAGATGGATGCGGGGAATGGTGGCGAGGGCGAAGTTGGTGGAGCGGAGTTGGCGGTTGGGCGCATGGAAGGTGAGTCACTCGTTGAGGTAGGCAGGGCCTGCGTTATGGAGAGGTTTGTGGGTGTGGGTGAGGAGTTTGAAGGTGATCCTCTTGTTGACGGGGAGCCAGTGTAGGTCTCTGAGGTGGGCTAAGATGTGGTTTGGAGTGGGATGTTGAGGATGAGGTGTGCGGAGGCGTTCTGGATACGTTGCAGTTTCTTCTGGAGTTTGGCTGTTGTTCCTGCGTAGAGCACGTTGCCGTAGTCCAGTCTGCTGCTGACGAGGGCGTGGGTGACTGTCCTTCTGGTTTTGATTGGGATCCATCTGAAGGTCTTGCGAAGCATGCGGAGGGTGTGGAATCAAGAAGATGAGACGGGGTTGACTTGCTGGGTCATGGGGAGGGATGAGTCTAGGATGAAACCTAGGTTGCGTGCGTGGGTGGTGGGAGTTGGTGCGGTTCCTAGGGTGGCTGGCCACCAGGAATCGTCCCATGCGGAGCAGTTGGAGCCGAGGATGAGGATCTCCGTCTTGTCTGAGTTCAGTTTGAGGTGGCTCATCTCCATCCAGTTGGCGATTGCATGCAGTCCGTCGTGGAGATTGGTCTTTGCGGTGGCAGGGTCCTCAGTGAGTGAGAGGATCAGCTGGTTGTCATCTGCGTAGGAGATTATGTTGAGGCCGTGAGATCGGACGATGTTGGCAAGCGGAGCCACGTAGATGTTAAAGAGAGTTGGGCTGAGAGAGGATCCTTCGGGAATGCCGCAGATGGTCTTGGTGGCTTCAGACAGGAAAGGAGGTAGGTGGGCTCTTTGAGTTCTACCGAAGAGGAAGGATGTGATCCAGTCCAGGGCCTTGTGGCGGATCCCAGCGTCGTGGAGGCGTGAGCAGAGGGGGTGTGGTGACAGACAGTGTCGAAGGCTGCCGAGAGGTCTAGGAGGATGAGGGCAGTGGTTTCGTCTAGCATGCTCTTGTCCTCCAGGAAGCAGGTCAGTTGCCTGTTGATGATCTTCTCGATGACCTTCGCTGGGAAGGGAAGGAGGGAGATGGGCTGGTAGTTATTGAGGTCTCAGGGGTCTCAATTGGGCTTTTTTAGCACAGCGTGTTTCCAACTCTCCGGGAAGGTGGCAGTCTCAAGGAGCAATTGATGATCATACGGAGTTGGGGGGGCGATGATGTGGCCTGCTTTGTTGATGACATGGTGGGGGCAGGGGTCGAAGGTGTCGAAGGGTGATCCGGAGTGGATGGTGCTCATGGTCTTGGTGGTGTCCTCGGCGTTGGTGTGGGTCCAGGTGATCAAGAGGTTGGTGTGGCTGGGTGCGTTGTGGTTAGTGGTGGCCGCAGTGGTCGTGGGGGTCGAGGAGTTAAAGCTGCCATGGATGTCCATGATCTTGTGGTGAAAAAAGGTGGCGAGCTAGTCGCAGAGTTCTTGCGAAGAAGGGGGGGTCGATGGAGCAGGACTTGGGGTTGGCGAATTCTTTGACAATGCTGAAGAGCTCTGTGCTGTTGTGCGCGTTGTTGCCGATGCGATCTGTGTAGAAGGATCTTTTGGTAGTGCGGATGAGCTGGTGGTGCTTGCGGATGGCTGTCTTGAGGGCGGCGTGGTTGCTCTCTGTTCGCGGCGTCACATCTTCTCGATTTTCCGGCACTCCCACTTGGAGGCTTGAAGGTCAGCGGTGAACCAGAGTGCTTTAGCGCTGGCACGGTTGGAAGTTTTCCTCAGGGGAGGGAAGGTGTTGGCACAGTCGTCTAACCACTGTTTGAGGTTGAGGGCGGCTGTGTTGGGGTTGATGGTGCTAGGTGGTGGGGCACAGGCGAGGTTGGAGGTCAGCTGGTCTTCCGAGATCTTGTTCCAGCTGCGGATGAGGGATTTGTTGTGGGTGGTAGTGAGCAGTGGGTTTCCGGAAGGTGAAGTTGACACAGCGGTGGTCAGTCCAGCAGAGTTCGGTGGTATGGCTGAAGGTGACGTGACTGCTGGCGGAGAAGACGGGGTCCAGTGTGTGGCCGGCTGAGTGGGTGGGCGTCGTGACAAGTTGTTTGAGACCGAGGTTGGCGAGGTTGTCAATCAGGGCAGAGGAGTTGCTGTCGTTGGTGTTCTCTAGGTGAAAATTCAAGTCGCCGAGGAAAATGTAGTCCGTAGAGGCGAGGGCCTGGGTGCTGATTGTGTCGGCGATGGTGTCGTAGAACTGTGGGGGATCTGTTGTGGGTGGTGGTGAGTGGAGGGTTTCTATGAAATAAAACATCTTTTTTAAAATGCAAACAGTGCTAAAGTCAATAAAAAAGAATAATAAAAAAAGAGCATGTTATCTAGGTAAAAGGTCACAGGCCTGCAAGCCGAAGCTAAGCCAAACGCCTGTACCCAGGCAAACTAAAATGGACCCCAACACCCTCCCCTATTGATTAATAAAGGGTGCTAAGTCCAAAGTCTAAAAATGCTCTAAACTAAAGACCTAAAAGCAAGTTTAAAATAATACATAAGTGACTTTTTTTTTTAATCATGTTTATTGGCATTTCTGTAAGTGTATTTCCAATGATGTCAGGGTCGAAATGGGCTATCCACCCTATGCATGAACACTAGATGTTTGTATGTGGATGAGTGTTTGCCAAGAGGCCTAATTACAATAAAACACATTTGACCATATTAAACTCATATCAATATAACTGTGCTTTCTTTCTTCTTGGTGGTGTGTGTGTCATGGTACGTAGTTGTATGCTGGTGTGGGAGGGGTTTCCACAAACTACGATAGTGTCTTTTCGGGCCTCCAAGCATAGTTACTGGGGAGTTTGGGGGGCAGCGAGCCACCAGGGGATTGCCGATGTGGTGAAGGTTGGTATACAATGTCTGGTTCCCACTTGCCGTATGAGAGTATCTATTATAGTGGTGTGTTCCGTCGGGGTGTCAGTGTGTGTCTCCCTCATATTAGGTGACCAGGGTTAGGTTCTGCCCCCCTGGAAAGTGTTCTGCCTCATCATCTGTTTGGTTGTCAATTAGTCTACCTAATTCACTTCAGTCCATAGGGAGGGCGACAGGGCAGATCCGCAGGCCTGTGCCTCTTCTCTTTGTAGTGCCCACTTCTCAGCCCTTGCCACTTTTTCACATCTCCCACCCAAACCTCCAGGCTCGGGCCACCCTTTGTTTCGCCAATGCCAGAGCTAAATCTAGAAATCTGTTCCCAGCCTTCTTGGGGGCTGGCCTTGGAAATAGCCCCAGGAGGCACTGGCCCGGGGTGTTTGCAAGCGGCCGGTGCAAGGTATCTCCCTGTCTCCCCACAAACCCTTCCCAGAAATCATGCAATGTGGATCATTTATGGTGGCGTCACAATGTAGGCGCCTCTTGGGTTCGCCACCGTAAATGGTCCTAGGTCCTTGTGGTGTTAGGTAGGTCCTGTGGGTATAACTGTATTGTACATATTTAAGCTGGGAATTGCGGGAGACCTTATGGGGATAAACTAACACTTTCTTCCACTCGTGCCTGTTATTTCTCTACCCAGTGTTGTCTCCCAGCGGGTCTTAAGTGTATCCAGTGATTTTAAGGTCAGGCCATTAAGAGCTTTATAGAACCAAGTGATTAGGTGGGAGCCTTTTCCCATGATGAGGAGGAGCTAAAGGACCATGTGCGTAGTGGGTTCTGTATTCATAATATCCCACAAGTCTCTAATTGCATGGGTCAATGCCTCATATGTAAGGAATTGCTGAGTTGGTAAGCCAGTCAGTTCCGTCAGATCTCCAAATGGGCTCAAGACATCAGACTGGAAGCAATCCCCCAGTGTCACAAACCCCACCTCCATCCAGGGTTCCATCTGTCCCGAAGAGAAGAAGCTTACCGGTTCACCGTGGGGAACGCCCACCAGGGGTAGTTCAGGTGCATATGGGGACTTCACTCCGGTGCGCCGCAGTCCCGGTCTCCAGCAAGTCAGCGCTGTAGTCCTAGGTCATTCTGAGTGGTGGTACGAATCTTGGGGGTTCAGCAGTTTGGCCAGCAGTAAGCCCTCACTGGCCTCACCAGCCATTGGACCCAACTCAGAGCGGCTCATGCCACTCAACCATTCCGCTACCCACTGGAGTTGAGCCGCCAAGTAATACAGTTCGAAGTCTGGCACCCCTAGTCCCCCCTCCAATGAAGGGAGGCAGAGAGTGGACAGAGAGGTCCTCTGACACCCTCCATCCCATATCAGCTCCCTGAGGAGGTCTTCAAGGTCCTTAAAACAGTTTGCTGGGATCTTCACCGGGAGGTTAACAAAGAAATATAGCAGGTGAGGCAACATAATCATTTTGGAGGGTGATATCCATGCCATGGTATGGAGTTTAAGGTAGTGCAAGAATGCGACATGGGACTTCAGAGATCTAAGGGTTTTACCCAGGTTTCCGTCCCATAAGTCTGTGGGGTGATGAAATATTTGAATCCCCAGGTATTTAAATGTACGTAATGCCCAAGGTAAGCCTTAGTGGCCATTGGAAACAGGCATGTTTTGCCCCTGTTTACCCTTAGGTCAGAGGAGCTTCCGAATTCCTCAAGGAGTTGTAAGGCCCCGGGAACTCCCACCTCCCCCATTGCGTAGGTAAACAAAACAAAATTATGTGGTTGGCGTTACCATCCACAATACCCCAGTCCGGTCCATGTGTGCAGAACTGCTCTGCCAAGGATTCAATGGCAATGACAAATAGGAGTGGTGAGAGGGGGCAACTTGCCTAGTGCCTCGAAACATTTCATGGACATTGGAGATCATCTTCCTTGTTTGCACTCTCGCCATGGAGTGACTATACAGAAGGTCTACCCACTTCGCCCAATCAGTGCTCAGTCCTATATGGGTCACAACTGCTTTCAAGTGATCTCAACTCAGGGAATCAAAAGACTTCTTTAAGTCTACTGATATAAGCATGGCTTTAGGGTGGCGTAAGTCTTCTGGAGGGTGCGGGACTGAATACAGCCGCCGTAGGTTGTGGGCAGTGCTGCGTGCTTGTATGAAGCTATTTTGGTCTTCATTTATAAGTTGTTGCATGTGGGACAATAGGCGGTTCGCCAAGACCTTGCTAAGTATCTTAAAGTCACAATTGAGCATGGATAGAGATCTGATGTCTGTCACCTGAACGTTCCCAGAGGTGGTTGTAGCTAGGGGGACCACCAACGCTTAGCCTTGTCGTCCCTGGAATATGCCCTTTTCATATGCCTCTGCAAACAGCCCTACAAGTTTGGGTGCCAGTATGTCAACAAAAGTCTTATAGAACTCTGGAGGAGGCCATAGGAGCCGGTGTTTCACCAGTCGCCAATACTTTATTGGCGGCCTTGACCTCTTCTATAGCAACCAACGCCCCTAGGGAAGCACTTACCTCTGGCATGAGAGATCATATCAGCAGGGATGCTGGGCGACAGTTCTGTGTCACCGGTAAGTCACCGTCCGGTGGTTGGTAAAGGGACATATAATAAGTCCGAAATCATGTGTTGATACTTTGAGGGGAATATAAGTATGTCCCATCTGTTGCATTGAGATTGGTGACAGAGAAGCCCCTATTTTCGGGGCGAACCAACCAAGCCAATAAGCGGCCCGATTCTCCATCCTCCTTATGCACTCGGTTCAGGTAGTCCTTATAGTTATGGCACCTCAGTCTTTCTAAGGCTACGTTGTATGCCTCACGTACATCCAGTAGTCGTGTGAGGGCCTCTGGGCTAGTCCCCGGTTTGTTGTCTCTTTCACGAATCACAAAATCATACATAAGTGACATCATGTCAAAAGTGACAGGCAAAGCAGGCCAGCAGACAGGCCGAATTGAAAGGCAAGTTGGTGTCACAATTTATACTTTGAGAAAAAGCCAATGATTAAATCAACAATAATCATGGTCTTGCAAAAGGTCTCCAATGTCATCAATGGAGATTGAGACCGGAAAGGACTCCACTTTGGCAGGTGATAGATGGATCAAAGGATTAGCAAAGGGATCCACAGAGCAGAAGTGTGCAGGAACCTCAATCGCAGGATGACCTGCAGAAGTGGCACCATCTATTGTGCCAGATGTCATTGGAGCCAGGAGATCCACAAGCAGTGGGTCATAAGATGCCTCTCGAATGAGCCTCAGTCTCAAGGGGCATGTCCGTGAATGAACCCTCATTGAGAACATTAACAGATCCTTGTCCACAGGAGGCACAGGCTGCATGCAAGCCACAAGACTGGTGAACATTCAAAGAGGCACCAAATGCAGTGGAAAACCGGTAGCACGTTAGGACTGGTTGAAATGTCAACGACAAATCATGCTCATGCTCCTCCAGCAAGGAGGCTCCGAAGTACTGCATCATGTCATCATGACACAGCTGGGCTAGTGTAGCTCGATCATGCCGCTTTGCTGAGGCAGAACAGCCACTGTGTAGCAAAAATATCAGCAGTATACAGCCAATTAACGCCAAAATAATTGGGAATCTGCCAAAGACACTCGAAAAGAGTGATTGTATGGTTGAAAGTATGACTCCAAACACAATCTGGAAGGTGCTGACAAATCCAGAACCAACAGCCTTAAAAAAGTGCACAATCTCTGCAGTGCTAGAAGCCTTGAAAATTCTGCTCACCAATTCTCCAAAGTTTCTGGGGAAATTGGTATTTAATAAGGACTGTATCTCAGCTGATGACTTTGCTATCTGGAGAACGTGCGTCTCTCTGGCCGATGTCAAGGCTACTTGTTTTTGAAACAATAGCACCTTTAGTCGGCTCAGCTTGTCAAAATTTACATTAGAAGTAGCAATGTGGGGTCACTAGTCTGCTACTCTTATCTCTTGTGGGTAAGTTACCATTTGAGAAACCGAAATGACATAAGAAATTCCATGCTACATACCGCAGCAGCCTTGATCATTCAAAACCACATAACTTCCATGCAAAAGATTCTGAAATACTGGCAGAATCAAAGGGACGGGAGTACCCTTCGGATGGCTTGCAAAGTTTGCGACCTCAGCATTGCAAAGGCCATGCAAGGACACCTGTTTACAAATCATCGAATGACTAACAGTAGTCTCACATTCGCTTCTGCTAAGAAAGACCTCTGTTTTGTCGTTCAGACATTTGAAATCAAATGGCACCTCCCATACTTCGTCTATGTAACTGTCTCCTAGATGCTCATATCTGCCTACATCAAAATGTTTTAAACAGTTTGAGAAACAAAAGGTGGAAATGGGCAGATTAATAGCTCCATTTATTAACCATACTGCTAAGGGAATTTCTGCCACAGTAAAAGGCAACTTTTCTAACTTTCAGTGTTAAGCATGATGTAACTAGCTTCTTTTTTAGCCATTATCTGTTGTTGCCTGGACAAATTAAAAGTGGCAAATAATTTGCTACTATTTATGTGTTTCCAACACAATATTATTTAAGGTGGAAATTTGTTGGACAAAGTGTTCATCCCATTATCAACAACAGCTAAAGCCTTTTCCATGTTGTCCTTATCTATCTGCCTCAAACGTGCAGCAGCTTCCATTTGAGAAAGTTTCCAGATCTCAGTATATATGGCATACAGGAAACGTTTTGAGTGTGGCTTTCTAGGTCCTAACAAGAAATCTTGGAAGTCTGTTCCCTCAGAAAAGAGATTAAGATGTTCTTTAACAGCTGCTAAGGTGGAAGAATGTAGCCATTGTTGGCACAGTTTACCCACTGTATGTAGTGACAATACCCGAGTGCTCGCCCGAGACATAGCGAGGGTCTGACCGGCTTGCTTTAAAACCACCTGAGGAATTAACAAAAAGTGACTGACAACCTTTTGTGTCTTTTTGCCACAATAACCACTCGCTAGGACTTGAAAGTGAGGAATTAAAGGTACCATTCCGAGCTCAAGCCGTGAGTTGATCTTCAGTGACATTTAATAACATTTGCCAGTTGTGAAATTTAGCTAGCGTGGGAATGCTGGGCGCAATCATCTTTTAGTTTTGCTAACCCCAAGCAAGATGCTTGTTGGACAGTTTCATTAAAAAATATAGGTGGTCATTATCACATTGGCAATGACAGTTAAAGTGCTGGTAATACTGCCAACAGACTGGCGGTAATTACCGCCAAATTAAGACCATGGTGGTGAGAACTCCCATAGACAGCCAATGTACCTCACCATTCGCCAGGGCGTTAACTCCAAGCCCTGCGGCGGTAGCCACCAACAGCCAGGCGGAATACAAGGTACCTCCCACCATATCATGACACTGCTATCTGCCACGATTTCCGGGGCGGTACCAACGCCATCAAAAGCCTGGTGGAAACACATCACAGAAGACCAAAGACTCACCAACAGAGACACAAAGAGGATCAACACCACCATGGAAACGGAACTTCAAGTCTTCCCAGTGCTCTTTTATGCCATGCTCCACCTGGAACACCAACTCCGACGAAGACGAGGTCTCTGAGTACAGCCGCCTAGCACACAAAGGAGGGAGGGAGGAAAAGGAGAGTGACACACACATGCACAACACACACCAATTCACACACACACACCATACACACAACCAGCTGCAGACAAAAAACAATGACACAGGACACATATCATAATAATGCAAGAACTACAGTAAGGCAGTACAGAGAATGTATTGAATGGGAACAGCCGCCATATGAACAAATTGGATAACAAAGAGTTATGTACAATTGTCCAGAAAGGGTCAATGCCCAGTTAAAAGTACAAAGGGCCGACATGGCCACAGGGCACAGTCCAAGGCCCAACTTGTTTCCTGACAAAATCCGCACAGAACTGTGCAGGGGTATCATTTTGGAAGTGGGCAGGCACCTCAGGGGGAAGGAGGCTGGGGGGCACCTCAGCTGAAGTCGGGAACTTGCCCACTGGTTCTGGAGGGGGCTCCATGGCCATTACTCATTGCTGGGGAGTGCAAGGTCACAGTCTCTCAGGTGGGGTACTAAAGGTCACAGTCTCTCAGGAGGGGTACTTGCCCACTGGGTATGGAGGGGGCTCCATGCCCATTACTCATTGCTGGGGAGTGCAAGGTCACAGTCTCTCAGGTGGGGTACTAAAGGTCACAGTCTCTCAGGAGGGGTACTTGCCCACTGGGTCTGGAGGGGGCTCCATGCCCATTACTCATTGCGGGAGAGTGCAAGGTCACAGTCTCTCAGGTGGGGTACTTGCCCACTGGGTCTGGAGGGGGCTCCATGCCCATTACTCATTGCTGGGGAGTGCAAGGTCACAGTCTCCCAGGTGGGGTACTTGCCCACTGACTCTGGAGGGGGCTCCTTGTACAGCAGTCACTGAAGGGTAGCCTACATGCCCTCTGCTGGAGGTGAGGGCTGCACTGTCTCAGCTCGAGGTGAGGACTCTGTGACCACTGGTGGTGGTGGTAGTGTTGGTACCCTGCCAGCCCCTGCTGGAGGTGAGGGCTGCTGTGTCTCAGCTGGGGAAGGTGCCTCCTGGGCAGCCTCTGCAGGAGTGAAGGCTGCTGTGTCTCAGCTGGGGAAGGTGTCTCCTGGGCAGCCTCTGCTGGAGGTAAGGGCTGCATTGTCTCAGCAGGGGATGAGGTCCCTGTGCCCACTGGTGGTGTTGGTACCCTGCCAGCCTCTGCAGGAGGTGAGGGCTGTTATGTCTCAGCAGGGGATGGGGCCTCCTGGGCAGCCTCTGTTGGAGGCGAGGGCTGCTGTGTCTCAGCTGGAGGAGAGGGCTTCTTCCCTTTCCTGGCAGGAGGTGAGGGCTTCTTCCATTTCCTGGCTGGTGGAGTGGGATAATTCCCCTTCCTGGGTGGTGGAGTGGGATCCTTCCTGGATTGTAGAGTGGGATCCTTCACTGTCTTGCCTCCGCGACTAGGAGGTGCCTCCACTGTCTGCGCTGCAGCTGGCATAAGAGGGGAGGTGGGAGGGAGTGGCAGCTGGGAGGAGGGAGGGAAACCTCCAATGGGAGTGCAGGGGTGCGAGGCAGCAGGAGTCAGGAGCGGGAAGAGCTCAGAGGAGGAGGGAGGGGGGCGGGTCGCGGGGAAGCAGCGGCGCGAACCTTCCGGGTGAGGTGTAGCCAAGAAGCCCAAACAAGCCCAAACAAGCCCAAACAAGCCCAGACAAGCCCAAACAAGCCCAAAACAATGGCAGCACTTACCGGAGCAGTGGTGAGGAGGAAGCGACCTGCCTAGACTTTGTGCAGTAACTTACATTGGCAATATCATATCAAATGACTGACATGTTCACATTCTGTTCTTGACCAACGCAAAAGCAAAAGAACATGATAACAATCTAATATGTACATTACTGATAATGACATTTTCATGGAATGGCAACTGATTATGAGAAAAAACTTTTTTTCTAAAATGCAAGCAGTGCTAAAATTAATAATAAAAACAGAGCATGGTATCTACGTGAAAGGGCACAGGCCTGCAAGCCAGAACTAAGCTAACTCCAGTACAAAGGCAAAATAAAATCGACCCACGGCAACAATCCCCAGGTAGGAATCCAGTAGGTAGAGGCACCATTTAAAAAGGGGGATTATTCCCTTTCTTACAACACCTCTTACATTGAAATTGGTGCTTAGTGGGATGAGACATGCCTCCAAAAACGGATGTGAATGAAAGTGAAGCCAATCAGCCTTTCACTTTCAGATTGATGATATCAGTGTGCCATGATCATTATTGTGGGGAAAAGGCAGCTTTGGGCTGCTTGGGTATCTTTTCCCCATAAGCCTGACTTGAAAAACGTAAAGCAGAATCTGTCTGTTGCAAGCACTAGAACAATTTCCAGTCTCCAGTACCTGGATGTGCTAAACATGTCTTTAGCACTTGAGAGGCAGTGCTAAGGACATGGTCAGCATGTTATTAGCTCTCAAAGGTTTATAGTAGTTAAGTGGGGCACACTCCCTATCTTTTGTACCCTTGTTTGGATTTCTCCTTACAAGAGGCCCACTGCTCCACTCTACTTTTTTTGCTAGCACCGGGTAACAAAGATAGTCAGCTGGGCCAGTCTGAGTGTAATAAGCAAAAGGGACAGAACTGCCCAGAACTGGTGTCAGAGCAGACTACTGGAATGCACAGCAAATATCTGCAACATAAGTGTAAAGATGGGACTTGGGGCCAGATCTACGACTGTATGTTCTGCAACTCGCAATTTGCCACTCAATTGCGAGTCGCAAAACCAAATGTACAACAGTGTCATTGACACTGTTTGCGATTCCCACTGGAGTCGCAAATGACCTACCTCATCAATATTCATGAGGTAGGTCGCAATTTGCGACCCCACTGGGTATGGCCGCACTCACAGGGATGGTGGCCTGTGATACATTCATACGCACTCACAGGAATGGTGGCCTGTGATACAATCATACACTCCCCTGCGAGTAGCAATTAAGAAGGGACGTCCTCGGGATGCCCTCTCCTAATTGCGAGTCGCAATCGCTGTTGTGCGAGTCGATAGTTGTGTACCAACTCGCAAAGCAGGGATGGTACATAGTATCTGCCCATTTTGCGGTCGCAAACAGTGATTTTCACCATTTACAACTACAAAAAGGCGTCACACGTCAGGCCCTAAAATTTACATTAATGTGCCAAGATTTCTTTACCCGCGACCAGGGTCTCCACACCAGTTTCGTTTGTGTTCCAGAATACTGCTAATTCCCCTTGCCAGGTTCAGCACCAGAACACTAGGAATTTTGACAAAGACTACAAGGAGGGGCTATGTGGACCACATTTCAGTGGAGAGAGCTGACCAATTACTCAAAAGGGACTTTGGTGGTGCCCTTGCATGGAGGAGATGCTGTCAGGAGGAGATGGGCCTTGAAGGAGCTGACGTGGGACAAGCTGAAGATGTTCATTGCTGCACCAGGGAAGGACTTGCAGACCACTCTGGAAGCGTAAAGCTCTGGATTACCAATGTGTCCCATGGTGTGAATCGATTGTGTAATCCTGTGGAGAAAAGGCACTGAGGAACACAACTTGACCGAGTTCTGTTGAAGAACCAAGTGCCAAAAAACAGCAAGGGGTTAAAAGAAACGAGGTCTGCAGTCTGTGGTCCCCACAAAGCAAATGAGAGTGCCAAAGGAGAACTGCATCATCCAAGAGGCCTGCACCAGGATTAAGTACACGCTGTTAGAAGAGGGATGGCCATGTGGCTTGTTTGGCTCATGGGTCTTTTTGAGACAGAGGAAGAACCCAAGCCACATGATCTGCCAAACCCCAAGTCTAAAGCAGCCTTCACATATGGGGCTTTTGCTGGCCCCTTTTACCTGTTATACTGCACTGGCATTGTAACCGCCACTTGCACACCAGTTAGCAGGCCCTTTGCAGAGACACTGCCTCCTGCACTCAGTACGCCGTGTGGTGTACACTATGTACAGTGACACTGTCATGATGAACACAAGAATACTGCACCTGCTGCCTACACTGCCATAAACAGACAACAAACGTTATTGTACAAGCTAAGGGAAACTATGAGTGGGAACAAAGTCCTTACATACTAAAAGGGAAATAATCTCAAGTGCTGGCACACAGCCCAATCGGCAGACCCCATAGAATTGCCACTTCCCAGCGCCCCAACAAGGGAGTACTGCTGAGACTAATCAGGAACTCTTGCACAAGGAGTACCAAAGATGTTTCCCCCAGGGATAGTTTAGACCAGGGATCCTGAACGGGTAGCTCAGAAGCTACTGATAGCTCACTAGTACCCTGGAGATAGCTCCCTGTAGTGCAGCCCAGCATAGTAGGTAATTGAGAGGGTCAAGCCATTTTAAAGATAGCATGGTTGCACGTGGCCATATCCTCAAAAATCAGGGATTTTATTTTTCAGAAAAAAGGAAGATTTTCTTTGAATATTCTAATCCAATATGGACCATAGATATTTGATGGAAAACATTTTAGGGAACTGATGTGCTGTAGTTTGAAAACAAAAGGATTAAAACCCCAAAACGTATTTAAAATTGCTGTATGAATGATAGTTCAAACTGAGTTTGGGTGCTTTATAGCTGTTAGTATTTCATTTGTGCCAAAGGGCATTTTTTGCTATGGTTGTTATTTCATTAGGCCTTTGTCATATACAGGCATGTTACACTGATAAAGCTTTTGCTTACATTGCTGTTAGTAACCCTGTCTCATGTGTTGGTGTGGTTGATGTTGTACTACAATATTGCATAATATCCCCTGCCAAACCATTGTATCCAGAATATCAACAACCACAATCGCATGGAAGTAAGCATTTATAGATAAGCTTAATTTTTTAAGCATTCTTAATTCACTCCACATATATTTATCTTCAAGGTACGCAGTTGTAGAGTTAAGAATAGAAAATCTATGCTTACCTATACATACATACTTTCACGATATTGCATTTTTCATTATTTTGGATATGGTATTTTGATGCGATGAAATGTTTTGTTACTTGATATTGTGACATATGTTTGAGTGGTCATTACTAGTAATCCTTCTAAATGTCTTCACTATAGTGATTGTATTTGATGTGGACACTACTGCAACAATGCCCAAAGCCATTAGTATCTCAGGACTGTTTTCATTATTCAGATGTAGCTCTTGTTATTGAAAAGGTTGGAGAACCCTGGTTTAAGCTGTCTCCTCATGATCATTTGAACGTATCAGTAACCCCTGCATAAAACTGACTGCTTTCTGTGATATTATGTACAGTATTATTTTGTGTTTGTTTTAAGTAGAGTACTTCATTTTCAAAGAATAAACACTGACTGGATATTGAGTTACTTAGTAACTTATGTTAGTTGGTTTGCTGAGTTTTGATCTTCTAAACCCCATCACCTCTGTACTTGGACTACTCGACTTCACTATCCTGAAGGTCAAGTGTTAATGAGGTGTACTTGGTGCTCACTTTTGAGCTCAATACTAAGATTAAGGCCAAGGATGCCAGTGGTCAAATCCTTTAATTCACACAATTTGTGCTCGGTAGTATCTGAATGACCTGGGACTCCTGAAAAGGTTCCCCCACTGCTCATCTGATAATATTGTCCACCTCTTTGCAGACAGCATGCATTAAGCTAGGTCTTGATGCTTACATCACACATGTGCAAATTTCCTCTCAAATTCCTTCCAAACAGAATGGCTGCCCAGCATATTTTGTTTCCTCCAGCCGGTGACCTGCCATTCAGTGCCTGTGCCTAACTCATATATTACCAGGGTACATGTCCAGGTCTGTTATTATAACACCTTTAGCCATAATATATATTGGGTAGTACATTGTGTATAGTAATGAGAGAGTATGGGTGACAAAGACACATGGTACAAGTTCCAGGTTAGAATTACAAATAGTTACTATTGGTGCAATTGCACCATATGGGATTTTTTTTATCTTTGCACTATATATGTTCAATGGAAAAGACAAGGGAACAAAATATCATGAAACCAATAAATCTCTGTGGTGTATCACCTGGCACATACGTAACGTAAATCACGCACTCACGCACTCTGACGCTGGATGCAGCATCAAGACAAAATATATTAGGTGCCTAGATGTATGGCCTCAGTTGTGCATTGAACTGTGTGTGTGTGTGTGGGGTGCCTCATTTATGGCATTGTTCTGTGATTTCCACACTGCTACATGATATGCAGATACTCTGCTACAGAAAACAGTGCATCTTTTAATGCTTCAATGCCCGATAAGGTGTAGGTGGCTTCTGTTTTAGTTTTAGCCATGATTTATTTTTGTGTGGAGATCAAATTATATGGTTCAAATGTGGCACTCTAGGTAATGAGCTACCAAGGCACTTTTTTAGATTCTAATGTTTGTAGTGCCCAATTTAGCTGTGAGTAGCTCGAAACTGACACTGTTGATGCTGTAAAAGATTACATTTTCTTTTAGATGGTCAAGTGTTGATGACATGCTACTTATAGAATACACTCATGTACAGAGTGTTTGCATGTCATATCAATGACTCTAAATATTGTTTCCATAATTTATCTGTCAGTTCTCAAATTCGTTTATCAGTCCCTTTGTTTTTTAATAGTGCAGCATTTCATTATATAATGCATACCATGCTACAAGTCTGAAGCAAATCTTTAGCTGTGGGAGAGGTCCAGGAGAGAGTAATTGAAATTCATACTTTCAATATTTGTAGACAAGGGCTCCTTACAGCCTCAAGGCAGGAATAGGAAAACCACCATCGGCACAGCTTACCCACACTGTATGTTGTGACAGTTATATGCGTATATTTATTATGCCTGGGGTCTAGGAGATTAGGTAAAGATCCAGGAGTCTTTGAAAGAAATCCGTTCATGCATACATCAATAGTTAGCCATAGGGCTATCCCTTTAGGGCTTAGTGATAACATTTTAAGTAATTTAAGTCAAGTCTTTCCCCTGCCACTTTGGAAACTGTATTGAATTGACTTTTGGAATTAAATGCTTCCTTAAGTCTCTAGTAGATCCAAATCCCAGCAACGTGGTCTGGTTGACAGTATTTTTCTGTTCAATATTTTCTTTCCAGTACATATAGCCTTCTATTGCAAGATTTGTGACAAATCTATGAGAATATATCAATTTGTGATTAGTAATCAGTTTCTTTTGAGGTATTTCTTCTTTTGGTAAATGATAGAAGGCTGATTGATCTGACATGTCAACACCATTGAAATAAGGGAATTTATATGTGAAGTTTGGATGGCTTTATGGGTGGGACCCCACAATGCTCCCACTGTATTTCCGGGGAGTGGTGAGTCTGTGTAGGCAGTCCTGTCCTAAGTGATGAAGGCACAAACACTTGTTTTTCTGGGATCTTTTCTTGAAGTCCTCACTCACTTTGCAGAGCTACCTGTTAGCAACTTTAGACACCTTATCTTCACCAGTAGCAGAGCCAGAATGCATCAAATTGGATAGCTTGTTTCTTGGATGCTCTGCAAGACATTTAAACAATGGCTGAGGTCAAATTCTTCCTCTTCTGTCACCTTAACAGGACTATCAAGATTGGGCACATATATAGATACTGCAAAAGCATCTAATATCGAGTGTGCCTACCCAATATTCCTCTAGGCATATTATTTAATGGTTTCTGAACTCCACACAGATTATCTAGTCAAATCAGTTTTAATACCCTAGTAGTCAAGGCCTGCTTTAGCATGCCATTTCATGCTATATTAACCCATTGCTGTCTGCATGACATGGGTGCAAGGAATGCAGACATATTACTAGAGCATGCTCTCTGAACACACAAATTATGTAGCTAACTCAGTTCTGTACTTATTACCCTAGCAGTCAAGGAGTGCTTAAGCATACAGTTTCTAGCTCTGTTGTCTGCATTAAACAGGTGGGAGTAATTCAGACATGGCATCCTTAACACCATTGTGGAAGACGCAGGAGCATTGTCTGCATGAAAGGTATGAACTGCACCCATTGCTAGTAAGCACTGCAAGCCTTTTATGATTACTTGGGCATCAGCCCTTATCTTGTAAGACAGCCACCTTTCCCCAGAGCTGTTTATAAATAGCTCTGAGGAAAGATGGCTGTCTTACAAGACAAGTTTCCTTTGGCTCATGTTTAACAGATCATTGCCTAGAAAAGTGAAGGAATTCATACTAAAGGCACTAAGGCAGCAGTTTATACTTTTAAGCTATAAGAGGTGACCAGGCATCAAACCAAGATTGACAGACATTTTGTCAGAGATTCAAGCAACAGCTAAGGGTGAAAAGCTTCCTGATGACTTTCCTGCAAATACTCCTACTCCATAAATCTAGATAACACTCCAGTGGTTTGGTTTTATTATCCCTCGTCTGCAAGTATTCAGGGCCTGCTTCCCAAACTGCACTTTGTAGTATGTTTTGTAGAACTACAAAACGTACTACTAAATGCAATTCACAAATTACTTGCAGAGTTTTACGACTCCACTCTCCCCAACTACTGTGATGTTCTTCTGTGGCATTTAAAAGGTTTTGCCAATTTGCCAATTGTCAAATTTCACAAAAGTGGTAATATTGGGCGCGTTCAGTTTTTTTTATTTTTGCTTTTTTGCTAACTCAAGGCAAGTTGTTTGCTGGATGGTGTCATTTAAAAATATCATTTGGAAAGGAATAAGGCATGCTCTAAATAAAGCTTCCCTACCCTGTATTTGCCAATCTCGTGTTCCCCACACACTTTTTTAAATCAATAGATTTTTTCCAAAACTCATAGCCCCCAACAGCCAGCTGGGAAACAAAGGAATCCGAATAAATCAATTTGGGATGGGTTAGCTATATCGTTCTCCCTTTAGAAGGAGATCATTTGAAATAACATGACTCAGTATTCTTAGCATCATGGCTAGTAAAATATGTAAACTAATCTGAGTATGTTTCGGAACTCCCCGCTGGCAGAATTGGAAAATGTTCCTATTGTGTGTAATTATAAACTATTCTTGAGGTACCAGCTCGGTGCAGAAAATAATGTCCCTAATGGTGATAACAAAACATTTACCCATAATTCTGAGTTGTCATATAAACATCTGAACTTTCAAATAGAGTGTAATATTCAAACTCAGAAATCATAGAATCAACTCTTTTTACATCCCAGGTATCAAAAACAACCCCCGGTGTAGTAATATCATTCATGTATACTTTGAATACATATGGAATTTGAATCATTTCAGTAGGACCAAAGATATCATACGGTACTTTATCCAAAGCAATCCCATCAGGAACTGGAACAGCTGAAATGTTCAAATGGTACAAGTCTCTTCGGACCTTGTGTGATGATAGGTAAGGTGTTAAAACCTCATCTACCAGTTCAACAGTAGAGCATTCAGGAAGATAGTGGCCATGTATCAGTAGAAAGAAGACGATGACAAAACCAATCCAAAGCAGAAAGGCAAGCAAAGTCAGTAGTATCCACAGACAGTACCATGGACGAACCAAGTAATTATTTTTAAGCCAGTTGAAAAGCGTATGTGCTCTTGATACAGGTTCAGTAGCTGAGTTTGAAGAAAAGTCATCAATGTCTGTAAAGTAACCAGAAGCAGTCTGTGAAAAACTGGATACGGCGCAGAACTGGTAGATGTACCCAAAGGTGTTGGTTAATTATAAACAATTTCATTTGTTTGCGTTGCATTGGAATAGTATAGAACTACATCCTGGACATTTATTGTTGTTGACGTGGTGAAAAGTTAATTCTCTGCCCTCCCCAAGCTTGGGGAGACAACTGTATCATTAAGTGCTTGAAGAGATATATCCTATGGGGTAGTGAGAGATGCAAGGGAATTACCCAGGAATCTTCTTAGTCTACTGTGCAGGATCTGCCACATGGCACAACTTGATTTTGTCAATTGAAACTAAATGATTTTCTTTAGAACAAGGCAGCAGTGGTAAAATAACAATTCTGGTACTGTGTATTGCCAAAACTTGAACCAGTGCTCAATTTGATGGACCAAACTGCATCTACACAGGTATCTTTTCACAAACCAGATCCCCAGGTTTAGGAATTCAGCCTGTGAATGGTGGTAAATCCCTAATTCCCAAGGTGGCGACATGTGTGGATGAATTTTCATCACAGAACTGTTGTATTTCTTGCAAGATAGTGACATGTTCATTTATGTCAAAAGGTGTTTCTGCCGCCACCGCGCCAGGGCTATCAAATCCTGGGACATACGTAGGTATCCCAAACAAGACATCATAAGGGGTCCGTTCTCCCAAAGACCTTCTGGCCAGATTGTTTAGTGCTCTCTGGACCCCATATAGGTGATAAAGCCAGCTACAACCAGAACCTAATACCCTTGCTGTTAAGGATTGCTTTAAGACCCATTTCTTTTCGCTCACAATCAAATTTCCCTTGGGATGATAGGAAGAACTGTAATGCACTCTAACACCCATCGTTGCAATGGTGTCCCTGAATGCCCTGGAGGCAAAAGCAAGACCCTGGTCCAAGCGGAATGCTGCGACTGCATATGTCCTGATGAAGAGACTTGCAAATCTTTAATAACAGTTTGAACCTCAGCCGACCATTGTGGCTACCTCCACAGAAATCTGAAGTGTGAATCTAAAGCGACTAAAATACAGTTGTATGCACCATCTGGTTGTAAGGAACCACAGTGGTCCAGGTACACACACTGTAGCGGTTTGTTGGAAATTAAGAGGGGTGTCTGCAGTGGGCGTTTCTTGGTGGACCCCTTTATTTGTTGGCAAATGTCACAACTAAGGACATATTGCTTGGCCTGTTTTTAAAGACCGGGCCACCAATAGTATTTCTGTAATAGTGAGTTGGTAGCCGCCACACTGGCATGGGGAGAAGCAACACCCTTATGAGTTCCTTTGAAGAGATCTAATCTGGTCTTGGTTGTGGATCACACGATCACCCACCCCTAGCATTTTTGCAAAGGCAATATTCTGGGCGCTTGAATGGTAAGAATATTTTGCAGGATATTCTTTTGGTAAGGGCTTGCTGTCAGCTGAAGCTTTCACAGCAACCAATGCTTCATCATCCATTCTGTCTGAGAACGAGTAATCGCAGCAAAAAAAGCTGTAGCAACTGCAGATTTGGCAGCTTTATCAGCTAAAGTGTTTCCCACAATCTGTATTCATACACGTTAGTAATCCAATGTATGGAGTACATGGGCCTGTGGCAGCTTCTCTTTTAGATCAGCTACCTTCTCCCACAAGAATTTGTGTTTTATGGTGTCACCCTATGAATCTCTGAAACTATTAAGACAACAATAATGTATGAATTACACACAATCAAAGATGAAATTTCAGGATCCGTGTGCTCCATTGCCAAGATTAGAGCCTTAAGCTCTGCACGTTGTGGTGTGCCGTCCCCTAGGGTCTGTGTGTAGATATGGAATGGGTAGAATTCACCATCCCTCATTAATCCACTGATGGCTGCACAAGCCGCGGAGTATTGGTGTTTTGAACCTATAGCTGGTTGTGCTGAACCATCAATCTAGATGATGATTCTGTATTGATCAAGAGGCAAAATGTTAGTGGACATGGGGTACTCAAGTTCATATTGAAGGAATTCTTTGGTCCGAAGTTTTTGTCCGAAAACATAATTAACACTGGTTGTGATTTGTGAGGCGGCCCATTGAATCCAACCCGTATGTAATGCTTTTGCGTTTGGAACACTTGCTTTTGTAACAGCCTCTAGGGCTGGTATTGGGGTGATGAGAAATATGTGTTTCCCCTGGGCAAGTGGCCTCTCCTTAATGACAGCCATCTGAACAGTAGTCAACATTTTTTCTATTGATGCAAAACGTTTCTCTACATTAGAGTAGAAATAAGATTTGTATGCTATGGGTAGCTTGTCACCATCATTAAATGTAACACATGTGAACCCGATGGCACCAGGAATTATCTTTATTATCAAGTTTGTTTTGTTGTCACATGTAAGTGTTTTGCTTCAAACATGTCAATCTGTAGTGCTCTGAGAATTTGTTTATGTTGTGGTGTCCAATGTTTGCTTGAAAAGTTTGGAAGTATTAAGTCATAAAGAGGTTATATGCGCTGTGCATATTCTAGAATGTAGGTCCTGCTAAAATCGAAGAAACTCAGCAATGACTGCAGTTTCTTGATAGTACTAGGAGGTTGTAGTTGTGCGCACTTCTCTGCAAATTGTGGTGCTACGCTCTTTCCTTCACCAAATAATTTGTAACTCAGGAATAGAACACTAAGAAAAGCAATCTTGGTTTTCTTGAAATTAAATTTGTAGACCTGAGTGGCAAATCCCAAAACGTGTGATCCACCTTGGCTAAGTGTGTGTTGAGGTCGTCATCTGTGAGATAGATGTCATCCACATAGGACAACGTCTCTGAATCAATATCATGCAATATTGATGTCACACAGGCCGAGAACAATCCTGGACAGGCCTTTTACCCCTAGGGCAAACAGCAAAATTTTCTCTGAGAGCCGAGCATTGTGAAGGTGCTCAAGTCCATGCTTTTAGGTGCTAGATTTTGGCAGAGAAAAACATTGGAAATATTCAAGGTAGTTTTGTATTTTTTACACACAATATTGGTCATTATTGCTATACTATGCAAATTTTGCATTACAAATGTGTGTGTGTGAGACTGTTTAAGTGTCTGTAGTCTAATACTATTTTATATGAATGGTCAGGCTTTGCTATGGGAAATTACGGGTTGTTCATTTCAGAGACGTAGGGTTCAATTACTCTCTGATACTCCGGGTTCAATTACTCTCTGATACTCGAACTGTGAGAGAATTTCTCTCACTGGTGCTTTAGCTTCATGTTTGATAAGATACTGAGGTTGGATCGGTGGTGTGGATCTTATTGGAATAATGTATTGGGGGAATCTCTATCCCACCTTAGAGGGGTGCAGTATATCGCTGCCACTTGTGCCGATGCACAATCTGCAGCGTAAGCTTCTTTTACTGTGTCTGGAACTAGGACTAAAAAAGAAGGCAGAATGGCACCTTCCCTTTGTGGGAGCACACAGATAAATTCAGGTGGTTAATCTTTTGCCACCAACAATATATCACCATTTAGTGTTAATCCTCTCCAGAAGACTACTTTAATAGTGCGCTATATGTCTCCCTCAATCTGTATTCGTAATTTATAAACCCTGTCCGGTGAGGAGATGCGTCTGTCCGCTGTTTCAATTTCAAGAAAATTGTTAGTTGGTTTCACACCCTGAAGTTCTCTAAGACTCTGGCGACATATTGTGACTTCTGGTGTGCTGTCTAGCAGAGTCATTGCTCACGTCCTGTTCTTCAGTAAGGTTCTCAATATTTTTGGCATGTTTAGCTGAAATAGCCACAATCTTTTTCTTTTTGAATCATGGTTTTTGTTGTGGAATTTTCTTTTTCTTTTTATTGTGAAAGTTTCTGAAGATCATTGTGAGTCCTTTTTCGGCTTCACGTAGTCACTTTGGTGTCCTGACCGCCCTCCTCTCTCACGCCATTTGTCTGGTGAGTTCTGGAAGGAATGAGATGAGCGATTGTCAGTATATTGATATCTGTCAGGAGTTTTAAAGTTTCCCTATTTCTAATGTTTTGTCACTTTTCTAGGGACTCCAAATGTGGAGATCCTTCTCTTTGGCTTCTTCTATCTTTATTAGGTTTTGGTTTATCCCAGCATTTTTTAGAGTTCTCTTGTGCCTGATTTGTACCTTCCTTACCGGAAGTACTCTGTAATTGTAGTTTAGTTGGTCTGTCCCCCAGAGTATCCCAACCTCTGCTGATATAAGTTTCAGAAATAATCTTTGTCAGCTCGAGTTCCTGATCCCGTTGCAGAACCTCCCTTAGCCTCTGGCATATCGCCAAAGCTCCTGCTTTCCCTTTAATGTTACTTAAAATAATTGAGGAGACTGTGTGAAAATTGTGCATCAGTTTCATCCCCGATTTCCGGGCAGGGGCTGCCCCATGTTCATTTTGAATTTGTTTTAACACTTCCGGAAGATTCGCAAGTGTGGGTGTATCATGTGTTGTGATATATATTTGCAGTACTGACTGTACCCCAAGTGGTGAATTCCTCTATCGAGGGAACCATTCTGAAAGGCAGGCACATTGTGAGAATTCTATGTTTATCTTGGGGTCCCATATGAAGAAACACTGTTTCAAGCAGGCTTGTTTTTGTACAACCCAGAATGTGATGTTCTCCCACTCAGTGGATGCTTTTCCCATTGTTACATGGACAGTTTGGGGGTTTATTCCTAAGTCGGCCAACTGACTTATAGCTGGAGCAGCCCACGCTGGGGCAGTGTTTAAGGTCTGCATTACGAATTGTATTAAACATCTATATATATCAACAATATTGTTTCATAAAATACTCACTTCAGCCACTTGCATAGCTTGTACATTAGGATGTGCTGTACATGTAGTCAATGTTTACCATGTAGGTCTATCATTCATTAAAGGACCTAACCTAACTGGTTGTATTACATGTGGGAGGGTGCCATCAAACCAATCCTGGTTTTCTTGATAAGTTAGATGTGTTTCTAAATATTGGTATACTCTGTATTGTTGTGGTACATTTGCTAATCTGTACATGTGAAGTGTATTTGAGTCTGCGTTAACTGCAGAAAAGGTAACACATGAGTAGAATAGTTCTGTTCTGTACGCGTTGTGTGCCTTCCCAATGAACGTAGCATCCCCACCCTCATTTGTTAGTCCATGAGCTAAAAGAAACTGTGTGACATGTTGTCTACGGTTTTCTTGGATAATTACGGGACATGCGTTAGCCATATCATAAAGATAGAAATCACAGTTGGGAACACCAACGGGGGAATCCTTTTAAGGTTTAAGCTTGAACAACCTACAGCCTAAGATACGTACTATGTATTTAGCTGAGAAGGATTTTCCCGGACACCATGGACGTCTCTGTATAAGGTATTTGGGGTACCTTTAGTATGTGTGAGAGAGATACTCATGAGACCTGTAAAATTAGTGACTTAACAATGTTGGTGGCGCCATGTTTAGGGCTCTGCTGTTTTTCAGGTGGCAGCACCATCATGTGTGGGTGACTGAGTCATTCCCTCAGTGGTTGGAAATTGTTGTCCTAACCATTTTGGCTAGCTAGCAGCACCTCACCTAAACATAGGAAGTAAAGGTGATTTGTGGCAGCCTAGAAAACATGACACTATGACTCCTCAGGGAGGTCACGGTTGGCAGATCTTGCCCTTACCTCTCATCTGCAAAAATCTCACACATGCAAAGACAGACAACGAGATGCAGGACAGTTTTCAATGTGTGTATTGAAAAGACTGCATTCTATGATAAAAGACATGAGCTGTGATTATTAGGAGGATGAAACATATCACAGTTAGAATTGTGACTATTTGTGAAAAATGGATGAACAATCCCAACATCCTGGAATAAACATATGTCTAAGGATTCCTAAGTAAATCGCTAGCATCTATGTGAAAGCACAGCAGTCATAGCCCATTCTGCCTGTACTAGTCCATGGAAGGAACTCCCGCCCCATCCCTGAAAACAGGGGTCTGCCCATCGTCTCCTCGGTTGACTGTAGAGACATGGCTGAGGTCAGCAAAGTTGTAATGAAGTGGTGCACAGCATAGAATGGCTCATCTGGCTGGAATGACCTGTGTGTTGTTTTTATAACAAAACATGTTGTGTTCTGAGAACAGGCCTGACGTAATAATGCGTCTAAGTGTTGAAGGTTGGCTCTGCACTCCGCAATACTAGATAAATGATCAGGCACAGCCTTGAGCAAAAGCACAACATGAAATGTTGTGCAAGGGAACTAACAACAACGCTTTTGCAGAGTAGCAGGTGATTAGAAATATAAAATATTCCTGCTAGCAGCAAGCAGTGTTAAAATGAAATAAAATGAATAAATGAATCAACTAGGTAACAGGGCACAGGCCGCAGAACTAAGCTAAAATAAATGTGCCCAAGCAAGGTGCTAAAATGAACCTATAACAACACTTTACAGGCACTTTTCCCATAATACTGTTTATAGTCTGTGGACTGATTTCTGTATGGCAAACTGTGCCTATGGTGCAGGTTCTGTTTGAACTGTTCTGCCTTCTCTCATCTGCAGTTCTAATTGTCGTAGCCTCCTATATTAGGCTACTGTCTGATTTAATATACCTACTATTTTCCTAGCCTGTAGGTTTCCTGGAATAGGAAAAGCTATATACTTGGCCAATACGGGCCAGCTGCCACCATCATTACTTAGTGAACCCAATCTGACATTCTGATGTGTGTTTGGTAATTTGCCACCAAACCAATTTTGGTGTTCTTGGTCAAAGGGACCTCCAAGTCATGATATGCTTGGTATTGTGCAGGAACGGCTGCAGATTTGTATCTGTGAAAATGCCCACTATTGGCATCTATAAGATTAATTTCCACCCATGAGTAAAACTTTCCAAATGCATATGCAGCATGTGGCATGTGCATGTACAACTAATGTTGCTGCACCCCCAGTGTTGGGGATGCCTCTGACTTTGAAATGTTGTGTAACTGCTGCCCTGTAATTTACTCCTATCGCAACAGGAGCTGCCATTTTTAATGAGTAGATTCAATAAACATGAGATCCAAATCCTTCAACACCTTCCTCAAGGCCAAGGATTTTCAGGTTATTTCGCTGTTGCTTGTTCAGAGGAAAGATGGCGACCGTGTGAGAGGTTGTGCTCAAGCTCTGCTCCTTCCCAGCTGAAGGACCCATACGATCTGGAAAGACAAGGCAGATCTGCGGCATGAGCCTGTGCCACTGTGGTTATATGGGGATGGAACTGTGGTCATGCTGTTTCTTGGTCTTCAAGATTCAAGGAGCTATGAGCCATGCATTCTGGCGTGGTGCATACCGGCTAGGCAGCCATGGCGGACACCACTTTTTTCTCCAGACTCTCAGGAAGCGGATGTGCTCTCTGCAAGGCATGCCGCCAAAGATTTTGCACTCGGCCTGGGTTGGAGAAAGTCTGTTGGCAGCACCTCTGGCCAACCCCGCCTGAAAAAGGACCAAAGTGGTGGGTCAACACAGAAGCCAAAAGGTTCTGAGTCCCAGTTTACTGAGAGAGACAGCGAAAAGACGAGTGCTGCTAGTGCTGCATTGATTTTCAGGCTTGGGCCTCAGTCCTCCATAGAGGTCCTCCTTGTGGCAATGGGAGGGCTAAAAAAGCCCCTAGGAGACCAGGATTTAAATGGAGACCATGGTCAAGGCACAACTGAGACACAAACTGAGAGGCAGTGGAAACGCAGTTATTGAAAGTGAGGCCTTGTGTTTGTATGGGGAGTTCGACCCCTCAGTTTGGACTATGGTTGTGCTCTAGGCTTGTTTTACTGAACTGTCTGCCACTTTAAAGGACAGATCATCTCAGCAACTCAGCACTACTCACATGGACTCTGGGGCCCAGGTCAGTCTAACCTTTCATTGTGCTAAGCAGTGGGGGTGAAATGGCCTCATGTGATGTGGTACGTTATGAGGCCTTGGTAAGAGCAGAGGCTAAAGGGTAAACCACGAGTTGGATACAGCAAATGCTAATCTACAGAGTGAGAGGGTGCCCTCTACTGACTCCTTGATTTTGATCTCCCTTTGCTGAGCTATCCAATATGAATTTGCCCTTTGCTGTAGCGATTGGATCTCTACTACCCGAGTAGAAGCACTAGAAGCATCAAATGTTCACCCACTTGGCTCAATTGGAGCTGCAACTGGGGGTCTAAGTCGTAGGATTCCTGCAGTGATCAGCACTCATGGCAGTAAAGAGCAGAGATTGTGGGAGAACATTTAAGAGGCTAGGCAAATGCTCATAGCCGGGAAATAGATTATTTTTGTTAACTGAAGGATCAGATACCTCTAGCGAGGAGGACATAGACTTCTCATTAGCATCGGACAGCACCACCAGTGGCTTATCAGAAGAGCGGAGCCCCATAACAGCATCTAAGCATATGAGGTGCTGTAGGAGGTTCAAAAATCAAAAGACAGTAGGAGGAAAGGGCGAGAATTTATCAGCTCCTCCATTGAAACTGGATTATTCAGCAACCTAGCAGATGCATGATGATTTACCAAACCAGCAGGAGGCTTCCTCACGTTACATAAGCTCACCAGTTCCACCAGAGGAGCAAGGGGGGGCAACATTGGAGCTTATATATCATTCTATCAGGCAACAGCAGGAAGAAACTTGCTCTGATGGTCACAAGGTGAGAATGGCAACAAAGAAACTGCAGGGTGCAATGAGAAAGATTTCTACGGCTTGTACTGCAATTGGAGAAACGATTACAACATTTGAAAGTCAGGCCTCAGTTCTGGAGATAGAGCTGACTGGGCTGAAAGGCTAATCAGAGGCCCAAGAATCACAGATCCTGGACATACAATGGCAACTTGAGGACGTTGGGAACAGGCAATGGCAAAATAACCTGAGAAACATATTGCCTTTGATGCATTTGTTTTTACAATAGGTAAGCAAGGGCTACTTGCTTTGTTGTAACTGTAACTTTTCATTATAGACAGATCACACCTAAGGAATGTAATATAACCTTTCCCTCTAGCCTTTACCAATGGCTTCACACTGTATACAACATAGGCCTACTGAAGTGGGCATAAACTGGCAACCATCAGTCATACATTTATAAAATTACAAATATGTACACAATTACAGTTAGCAGAGCAATATATAACCCCTGTCAATATGGGCCTAACAAGACTCAACAAAGTAAAATTCTACTCCCAGGCCTTTGACACAACATTTCATCGTAAGCAGACTAGAGCTATAGCATTGGGCATAATTTTTCCCAGTACACCAACCAGGCCTACAACATCTTGTCACCATAACCAACTCAGGCCTACAGATTTGAATACAAGCTTTTCAATAGGGCTACCATTAGATACACAGACACAAAAAATTAGAAAGGTATACAAACACACAGTTGGTTAAGCAAAATACTATGGGGGTCATTATGACCCCTGCCGTGAGTGGAAATGTGGCGGTAGTACCGCCAACAGGCTGGGGGTACATACTGCCACATTATGAGAATGGCATGTTGGCTGCAGCCAACCCGCCACTCCTCCACTCATACCGCCATGGTGGTATCAGCCCCTGGGCCGGAGATGTCAATCTCCAGCCCAGCGGTTGGCACAGTACCGCCGGCAGCATTATGAGCCTGCCTACCACCATGGTTTTCGTGGCGTTAGCAACGCCACGAAAACCATGGCAGTAGGCCCTACCGGTGACAGGAAATTCCTTCCCTGTCACAGGTAGGCGGCTCCCCCCAACACACACCTGACACCTCCCACCCCCATCCAAACCCTCCCACCCCCTCTGATCAACACACACACACACCTCCTCTGATCAACACACACCCCCACCCCCTCCGATCATCACACACATCCCCCACTCCCTAAGATCAACACACACACACACCCACCCCCTCCAATCAACACCCCCACCCCCTCTGATCATCACACCCCTAACCCCTCTGATCAATGCACACACTCCCCCACCCCTTCCGATCATCACACATACCCCCACCTCCTCCGATCATTATAAACACATACCCCATCACCACCTCCGATCTACACACACACACCCACCCCCTCTGACCAACACACACACACACCCATCCCCTCTGATCAACACACACACACCCCAACCCCCTCTGATCATCACACCCCTGCACCCACTCCGATCAACACACACACCCCCCACCTCCACCCCCTCCCCCTCCGATCATCACCCCCACCCCTCTGATCAACACACACACACCCCCACCCCTCTGCTCAACACACACAGATCCACCCCCTCCGATCATCACACCCCCCCCATACACGCACAAACCCGCAGACACACACCACGCATACACCCAATCACTCACAGTGGGATACACACATTCATACATGCAGTCCCAGACATGCTTGCACACATTCTTACACACAACCATACTGAAATGCAGTCATGCACTCACTTCACCATTCTTACACGCATTCACTCACACGCATACAACTACGCAAACAACACAACACACACATACGCATTCACACACACACTCACACATTCATGCACACAACCAGACACACACACAACACCCCCTCCCCTGTCGGAAGCTCGAATTACCTTTGTCAAGGAGGTCTTTCGGCAGGGAAGGGGCACTGCTACCTCCAGCAGCGCCCGCCAGCAGAACACCACCAGGCCGTATCACAGGTCATGATACGGCTGGCGGCATTCAACTGGCATGGTGGTGCTGGTGGTAGCAGCACTAGCTTATCACCATCTGCCAGCATGATCACTGCTGGAATTCCGCCCTTCTTGTGGCAGAAGTCCGGCAGTGATCATAATATTGCGGATGGATGGTAGCCGCAGTGACAGAATTTTGGCGGCCGTCACCGCGGAGGTAGGCGGTTTTTACCGCCAATGTCAAAATGACCCCCTATGTCTCCAGAGTGAGCCTAGAAATATTTTCAATTAGAAAATCTTCTACAGCCACACTTTGTCATGTGGGGCAAAAAATTAAACCATTCTGTGAGATTCCATTTAACAAAATACCTATTAATAGGCTTTGATTTAGATTAATAGCTAGCTACCTTTAAATTCCTATTGACTGTAACATATGCTTTTCGAATAAATGTCAGGCCTAGTGCCTTTACCCTAACATTTCATAATAAACAGATCAGGTCCATTGCCATGAGCATTGACTTGCCACCATAACCCACTCAGTCCTGCTGTAGCCATTACAAGCTTTGCCACAAGCCAAAAGTGCAATACAGGCAGTCTTTTTAGTGGAAGCACACACATTTGCCCCAATAAAATCCTGTACTCAGGGAAACCAACATGTGGGTGGTACCTAAGCCCTTCACACAGTAGTACGCTGAAAAGTCTGTTTTTGATGATGACATAAGGTCAGGTGACAGTTGGACTCTCAAGCTAGACTGAAAATCCATGTAGATTAGTGTAGCCCTGGGAATCCCATGCTGCTCTCAAACACAAAAGTGGACTCTGAAATCTAAAGGTAATGATGGAAGTCTTGGGTTCTAGAGTTGCAATACAGTCCACATAACTGTGTCCTTCAATCTGAGGTGCTCATAGAGAAAAACAAACACCATCAATTACTAGGTATCTAAGTCAATTTAACAACATTATAATATCCTGTCGGTGCCTCTGAAGTTCAGGCTCAGGCAGCTGGGTAAACAAAAAAAAACGCAGTTGTGTAGAGGGGAAACGCTGCTTTTCTGTGAAAGCACACACATTTTGCTCACTCCTGGCTGTCAGCATGTGGGCTGAGCCAAAACCCCTTACTGTAGTACTCCTGAAAACTCATTTTTAGTTTGATTACATAAGGGCTGGCGAGAGCTGCTCCTTGAATCTAGACCTAAAAATGTATTTTAGAGGAACTGAAATGTTTTAGTTGAATGTTTTTGCAAAAAACAGTAGTACTACACACAATTCTTAATCAGTTCTGAATGATCACCATCATTCCTATACACGGCTTCCTGCACTATTAACCAATAGTTAGGATATTTGCTTAGGGCTATGATATGTTTTTATTTAATAAAACCACATTAACAGATATGTTGCATTACTGTAGGATCTGATGTGTTGTGTGCTATAGCATACACCTATTGTAATGTTAACCCCTTGATTGCCCTATTATGTAATTATACCATATACATCATGACAAAGTGCACAGAGTACCCCCATTTGACACATGCCCATGTAATGGGCATGACATACAAATATCGAGCTAAGTGTTTATATGAAGCCTTGGCTGGCAAAGGAGGATTCAAACACACCATTGGTGAAGGGGTTAAAATGCAATGCAATATCTAATTTTTCCATGAAACACAGACCTAACTGCTTATTTTATGCAGCAGCTCCAACAGTATTTTTTTCCGTTTTGCAGCAAGTTGAATAACAGGTGTCCCTGTCAGGTCCGTGATACTCATTTTATCTGTCCTAGAACCATGAAATGCTGAGATGCCCATTCAAGCCATGCCATTCAGTCGTGGCACATATGCCCATCTGTATACATGCCCATATCATGTAGAACAGTGGTTCCCAACCTTTTGACATCTGTGGACCCTCACATTATCATTACTGGAGCCACTGACTCACTATTGGAATCCGGGGACTCACCACTGAGTCATTACTGGAAGCCAGGGATCCCGGCCTAAACATTGTCGATGATTTGAACCACAAAACAATGCACTGAAAATACAGAAACAAGCATTCATCAAACACATACACAAATAACACATGGTATTTAATTTTCAAACAAAATAAATAAAAATAATAGGAAGGATGGAACTATTCTAAATTCAATTGAAGCCACACATCATCCATACTATATTCTGTTTGGCGCATTGCTCCAATGAATCAATCCGAGGACACTAATAAAATTTTGAGCCTCCAATTTCAAATTCTTTGACATTTACAGTACGTTTTTAAAATGTTTGCCACTTTATTCATATACACTTCAGTAATCTGTTAATATCATTTAATTTTCTAGGCACTTGTTGACCCCCTGAGGAGGCTTCGTGGACCCCCAAGGGTCCCTGGACCTCAGGCTGGGAACACTAATGTAGACTTTGTAAAATGATCTTTTTAATGTTATTTGTTTAACCAAATGTTCATGTAAAACATTTATGTTATTCACTTTTTCCTATAATTTATTTTAGGAATGGCCTCACGACAGGAAGAAAGGAAAACATCACCTTGCTTACCTGCTACATCATAGGCAGGTTATATAACCTTGTTCTACTGCAAGGAAGGGGATTAGGCTGAAAGTGAAGGACTCACATCCACAGCAGGGGCCTCCTCCCATCTACATCTGGACCTGCTTGATGTAGTATAGCCACATACAATAAAAGTAGCCTATGGCATCACAAAAAGGCCGCCTCTGACCTCACTAAAGACAACAGAACCAACATGTGAATTCATCATACTCAACCGAAACAGCTTGTGATATCACCACAGACAATGAGAGCAGCCTGTGACGTCATTCCAGACAATGAGGGCAATCTGTGACATCACCACAGAAAATGAGAGCAGCCTATGATGTCATTCCACACATTAAGAGCAGTCTGTGACATCACAGACAATGAGAGCACCCTGTGATGTCAGTCCAGACAATAAGAGAGTTTGTGACATCGCCACAGACAATGAGAGCAGTGTGTGATGCCATTCCAGGCAATAAGAGCAGTCTGTGACATCACCACAGACAATGAGAGCATCCTGTGACATCATCACAGACAATGAGAGACGCTTGTGATGTCATTCCAGACAATAAGTACAGTCTGTGACATCCCTACATACAATGAGCATAGCCTGTAATTGTCATTACAGACAAAACGAGCAGACTGTGAGCGCAGACTGTGATGTCATTCCAGACATTAAGAGCAGTCTGTGACATCAAAGACAATGAGAGCACCCTGTGATGTTATTCCAAACAATAGGAGCAGTTTGTGACATCAGCACACACAATGAGAACAGCATGTGATGTCATTCCAGGCAATACGAGCAGTCTGTGACATCACCACAGACAATGAGAGCAGCCTGTGACGTCATTCCAGGCAATAAGAGCAGTCTGTGACATCACCACAAACAATGAGAGCCTCCTGTTACAACCTTCCAGACAATAAGAGCAGTCTGTGACATCACTACAGACAATTAGAGCACCCTGTGATGTCATTCCAGACAAGAAGAGCAGTCTGTGACATCAGCATAGACATGAAGCACAGCCTGTGATGTCATTAAAGACACCACAAACAATGAAAACTGCCTATGACATCCTTCCAGACAATAAGAGCAGTCTGTGACATCACTACAGACAATTAGAGCACCCTGTGATGTCATTCCAGACAAGAAGAGCAGTCTGTGACATCAGCATAGACATCAAGCACAGCCTGTGATGTCATTAAAGACACCACAAACAATGAGAACTGCCTATGACATCCTTCCAGACAATAAGAGCAGTCTGTGACATCACTACAGACAATTAGAGCACCCTGTGATGTCATTCCAGACAATAAGAGCAGTCTGTGACATCAGCATAGACAACAAGCACAGCCTGTGATGTCATTACAGACAATAGGAGCAGTCTGTGACACCACAGACAATGAGAGCACCCTGTGATATCATTACAGACAATAAGAGCAGTCTGTGACATCACCACAGACAATGAGAGGACCCAGGGATGGCATTCCAAACAATAAGGGCAGTCTATGACATCACAGACAATGAGAGTTCCCCGGGATGTCATTCCAGACAATCAGAACAGTCTGTGACATCACCACAGACAATGTGAGCAGACTGTGATGTCATTCCAAAGAGTAAGAGCAGTCTGTGACATCACCACAGACAATGAGAGCAGCCTGTGATGTCATCCAGGCGAAAAGAGCAGTCTGTAACATCACCACAGACAATGGGAGCACCCTGTGATCTCATTCCAGACAATAAGAGACAATAAAAGTAGTCAATGACATCACAGACAATGAGAGCCTCCTGTGATGTCATTCCAGACAATATGAGCAGTCTATGTCATCACAGACAATGAGAGCAGCCTGTGGTGTCATTCCAGACATTAAGAGCAGTTTCTGACTTCACCACAGACAATGAGAGCCACCTGTGATGTCATTGCAGACACGAAGAGTAGTCTGTGACATCACCACAGATAATGAGAAACGCCTGTGATTTAAATACAGACAATTGCAGCAGTCTGTGACATCACCACAGACAACGAGCGCAGCCTGTGATGCCATTCCAGACAGTAAGAGCAGTCTGTGACATCATCATAGACAATGAGAGCAGCCTGTGATGTCATTCCAGACAATAAGAGTAGTCTGTGACATCATCACAGACATTGACAGCAGCCTGTGATGTCATTCCAGACAATAAGAGACAATAAAAGCAGTCAGTGACATCACAGACAATGAGGGCCGCCTGTGACGTCGTTCCAGGCAATAAGAGCAGTCTGTGACATCACCACAGACATTGAGAGCAGCCTGTTATGCCATTCCAGACAATAAGAGACAATAAAAGCAGTCAGTGACATCACAGACAATGAGAGTCGCCTGTGATGTCATTCCAGACTATAAGAGCAGTCTGTGACATCATCAGAAACAAAAAAGTAGCATCAGGAGAAGCAAGTCAGTGAAGACAAAGAGAGTGATCAATGACATCATCAGAGACAAGAGGAGACTGTGACGTCATCAGAGACATCAAAAGCCGTCTGTTTTCATGGTGAGAACACACGAACTCTCTGTGCCATGACCTCCAGCAGTGGGCGCAGTCTGTGACATGACCTCACATCCTGGCAGGGGGTCACGGGCAGTGCGTGCCATCACATACAACCCTCCACCTGATCGCTGCAGCAGGCGCTCAGCCCACTGAGGTACATCGGTGCTCCTGTAAATCTCGCTGTGGTCACCCGGCCCTCCCTCACGCCCGCATGGAAAGGTTCGTGAAAATACCACCCAGCTTCAGCCGGGCCTACTGGCCCGGGGTGAAAACGAAGGAATTCGCCATCTTCAAAAGTATTTTTTTCATCCCTTAATTTCCACCGACTGAGGTCAAAGAAACACAATCTTCTTGTAGCCGGGCCTCGCCGTGCGGCGCGGGGCGCTTTGTTACCCGGGGCAGAGTCTCGGCATTTTGCAAGGGGATTAACTGGGTGGATGAAAGCGCTTTAATTAAACGAGCGGAAAGTCAGTGTCTTTGATAAGTGGGCGAGGTGTGGGCCTGAAAGCAGAGGGGCCGCCCCCGACACCGCGGCTCCTCCTGGGGTTTCCCCCGCCTCTGGAAACCGAAGCTCCGGGGACCCTTCACAGAGGTGGCGGGCCCTGGTGCCTGACTCCTGTTGGTGGCATGGACGGATCCAGGGCCGGTCCTTAGCATGGGCGAGCTGTGCACTGGCCCAGGGCGCCAATAACCTCGGGGGCGCATGGAGCTGTGTGTGTTAAAGTTATGCCAGCCCCTCTCCTCTTGCTCCAGCCTTGCCACTGCCTGTTCGTCTCTGTCTGATTTGCCAGTTTTAAGTGGTTTTAGTCTTTCATTATCATACACCGGGTGATATTTTTAACACCCCTTTAGCCCCTTCCTTGCCCCCCCACTTCACCCTCTGACCCCTGCTGATACACATAGGGTGGCCGGCTCCTGTTGGTGGCATGGACGGGCACTCTCCTGGGCACACCACTTTAAGGCTGTTGTAAATTAAGAAGTGCCAGGGTCCTCAGGGCCACTGCAGCTTGCAACTCCCACCGCCCCTGCCAGCGCTGACCCTGTCAGTACCAACACAACTACCAACCACTGTGCTCCTGCAAGTGGGACAATTCAGACTATTCCAGGCCCCCAAAGCTATGAGAATGTCCTTGGCGGCAGGTTTTAGCATTTTTTAATGTGTATTAAATTAATAAACATCTGTTGTTGTGCTCATCTCTAAACTGGAGTAAAGCAGCGCCACCATGTGGCGTGCTGTCATAAGTGCTGCTACTGACAATTAAGTGCCTGTGCCGAGCACCAGACATCACTGGCACAAATTAAGCACTGCTGTTTCTTTAAAAAGACAGAGGAGTCAGCCGCCTCAAACACACCTCCGTCAGCGCCGCACAGGGCCTTACTGATTCAGATGAGCCATACTTTGGCGAACATCACTATACATCAACCTCACAAAAGGTGATGGGGTAATGCTTGCAAGAAGTGTAACCGCTGGCGATTGCTTGGGGTAACATTCCAACCCATCCTTCTTTTTCCCATCATGCCACCTCAGATTAGACCCAGCCTTATGCAAAGCAATCTTGAACCTGCTCCAATAGGAACAGTCCAACCTGAAACGCCAGGCCAGGCCCTCCCTGAACTGCAACACAAGCAACCCAAGACCGGTTTCACCCTCTCTGGCGCTCTTCAGTCAGGTGTAGATTGGTTCCAGTGACACAGCGAGCAACAGACCCACACCTGGGCATACCCTTGGACACTCAGGGTGGTACATCAGATACACACAAGGTGAACAACACCATTGTCTTGAGAACATCAAATTTACGTCTGTTTCTCCAAACAAAGTTTAGCTCCATCATTTCATCTGCACCCACCCTTAGCTGCGGACAGACCATGTCCTGCCACGACTGATGGAGCTGGGATGAATGGCCTGTGCCAGACCTTTGTGAACCTCATGTAAGGTCCTTTTCCCCAACCAAAGTGGAGGCCATCACCTCAACCACACCTGCCCTCAGTACCGGTTTGACCACGCCCTTCCACAGATGGTGAAGCTGGTATGGATGGGTCACACCAGCCTCCTAAGAATCTCATATTGTGTCTCTTTCTTCAACCAAACAAAGGGTGGCCTGCCACCTAAACTGCACCCGCCCAGAGCTGTGGACCGGCCGCGCCCTCCCACAGCTGATATGGATGGAGTAATACAAACTCAACTAGAGTGCAGTCCACCACCTCCAGCACACCTGCACCTCCCACCCTTCCACACCTGGTGGAGCTGGTCTGAATGAGCTGCATCAGGTTCACATTACGTCTACTGGCCCAACTAAACAAAGTGGGCATTTTTCTGCTGCCCGATGCCTCCCCTGCCAATCTCCACTTGCACACAGGTACAGGCCTGTACGGAGCTGCCATGGACGACATCTGAGTTGTCTTAGTGTGTCTGGGCACTACGCCTCCCACATGGGCCCTCTTGGATCTTGAGTTAGTTGGTTTTGTTAAGGATTGTGTGCTGCTATTAACCTGCTTCTTAGCACTTTGGGGAGAAACTGGAGAGCTGGATTAGCGAGCTCCATGTTGCCAGCACAGTTTGTTTCCAGTCCTTCTTGAGGTCTCCAACTGTCTGCGGACCTATAGTTACCTATTCTTTAAAATACACAAATAGTGGACTTTGGCTCCGCCCAGAGAAGTATGCCCCTTTCACCTCCTGCTGTTGGTTGTTTGGTGTATCATTCTGCCTTGTATTACGTGTTTGCACTGCAATGTCCGAGGGACTATTTTACATCTAGAATAGGAAATCATAACACACTAAATTATTCATCCCATACATGCACAGTATACAGAAAACAATAATTTTTGTTTTTTTTCACCGTAGCAGAATTTTTAAAAATATGTTGATCAGGACTCGTGTGCCTGCTTTCCTTGACTTTTTCCCATTGCACCTTTCCCTCTGTGCTGATGTCTTACTCATTGGCTTTTTTACTTATGTATGTTTACCGTTGCTTTGTCTTTACCCATATGAATGTGTTATTGTTTCATCCTTTGTCATTTATCCATTGTTATATGTGCTGTTTCACATAAAAAAGCTTGGCCAAAGCCAATAGGTCTAGCGTTAATGAGCGATCACAAATACAGCCATGCAGACATGCTGATAGCACATTAAAGCCAGACCCATTTCCCTTGATGTTGTTACAAGTCATGCTTATCAGGTGCATTAGTTCAATTAGCACAGGACTACAACTCCCAGAACTCCTTAGGTTGTCAGAGGGTGCATGTTGAGGGACAGTACAATGGCTTGAGGTGAAGCCTCCTATAGTGCCAACCATTATGAGTAAACTGTAAAGTTAACTAGCTGAATGAATACCAGGACACCTTCAAAATGCACATTCCCTGGAGGGTCACTCACTTAAGTCCTGCGGCAGAGTGATTTGTATAATGTGTCACAGTTTCGTAGAGTGACGTTGGCAATTGAGTGCTTCTCTCATGTGCCCTGTGACAGTGTACTTTGATGTCACTAACTGAATGCAGTTAGATAGCAGCAGTGATATCAGGAATAAGACAATTTTATGGTTCAAGTGTTTGTCGATCCAGGTGTTTTGATACAGATGAATATGATGTCATGCTTGTGATTTGCTGGTGTAATACGAAATAAATACTGTTTTTTGACACAGATTGTCTCCATGTTTTTACATCCACCTTACAGGTCATATGGTTCCTGAAGAACTCAACATTCACGTGGAATTTTAGGGCTTTTTTGTGTAATTTTTTATTTTTAAAAATCAGGTCTTCTATGGAGCTGTAAAATGACCACCACACTGAGTTGTTTTTGTTGTTCCATGGAAATATATTTGATAGAACCCCACTTAAATATTTTATAGCTTTTGAGTGACTGTTGATGAATGATGTTTTTCAGTGCTGCAGAATGGCAATATGTGATGGTCAGACCAGTCGGTGTTGATAGAATATTCAACTTTAATGAGATTAATTAGGATAATATGAGGTTTTGTCAAACCAGCTAGGATTTTGTGATTTCGAGAGTTGCAAAAAAAAAGTGAAATTGGCACATATGTAAAAAATCCTGCAATTTTTACAAAAGCCCATGAGAAATCTTTAAAAAACACACTTAGTTTATTTGCCCCTCCTTTAAGTGAGCCTGCACTGCCACGCCTGGTCACTAAAACGAGGGTGGGTAGGAGAGAGGGGTTTGATTCTTTCTCTTGCTCTGCGACACTACTATGAGCATGGGGCTGCTGCAATAGCCCCTCCACCCTCATCCCACCTTATAATGGAATGATGGTGCAGGGGGTCACATTAGCTGCTCCCTCAAGCTATGTCATGCTGGGAAGTGAGGTGCCTGGCTTGCGTAAATTTTAAAATGTATTCTGCACTCTTCCTGGCATCAAGTGTCCCATTCTCCAGCTCACAATTCCTGCCCAGTGATGATTTGCAAGCTGGACCAAGGTATTTTTGTGACAGGCAGATCTTGTTTTTTTCTGCAACAATTTTCTTGTTTTGTAGCCCCAAAATCTAGCACATCAGGCTACAATGTCATGGGGGCGGGATCCGTTTAGTATGTTTCCTTTGCTATGTATTGTTAGATCAATTAGTTATGATAGTTTGCGTAGATTGCAGATTTCTCGTAGTGTAGTGAAGGGGGGGGGTTGCTGATATTTCAAGTTATTTTGAAGTGTTCACGGAAGATGTTAGTGGTATACTGTGTCCGCATAAATATCATGTTTGTGCCCAGAACTAAGCAAAAGTTCAGAGCGTACCCAATTTATGCGGTTTTGAGAGGGGAAGATGCCTTCAACGTCCAGTATGTTGCTGCATGCCTCACCATGTTGAGAGCAGGGCCTTGTGCCTGTCGGAGTCAATCCAGGTCCTCCGCATCAACAGCATCCGAGTGGTATCATATGCATAGAGTGATGGGTAGAAAGCGCCATGAAGTGTGGAATGTTAAAGTTCAGCTTCATGGGATCGCAAACACCAGCACATTTCTAGTCAAGGGTGTAGTTTAACCATCAAAAGTACCCTAACCAAGATGGTGGTCTCACCATTGAGCGTTATTGGAACTTCCCAATCCAAGATGTAGCAGAGTCGCTTCCTGTGAGGTCAGTTCCCGCTCAGGCTTAGAAAAGTTGGTGCTTCAAAAGGCAAGAAGCTTTGCAGCTCCTCTGGTTCCTGAATTTTCATCACACTCTGGAATCCTTGTTATATATTTCTGTCTCAGATTTTTCCCAGAGGTTTGGATTTTTGCTTTTGAAGTAAACCTATTTCATCTGTTGTTCTACTACACATTTTTTGCTATTGTTGTCATTTTTCCTCTAGTAGTTTGGATCAACTTTCTTGTGGCTCTTCTGACCATGGAACTATATCTACATCAGCTCTTTTCTTGTCAGCTCTTTTCTCCCTCCTGATGGCAGGGGGAGTTTGATTCCCTGCTGCTCTGCCCCGCTGGGTGTCTGTGTGACTCCTACCCGGCACCACTGGTGTCGGATTGTTATGAACGACTTTGTCACGATGCCGTGTTAACACCTCATCAAAGCATTTTGTGTTTCTAAGCGCTATTTTTAAGTTTAATCTTGAAAAATTCATAACTTGACTTGTGTATGTTGGATTTTTGTCGTTTTGGTCTTGTTCTGATAAATATTGGCAATTTTTCTAAACCTGTGTTGAGTCATTTTGTGGTGTTTTATTGTATTACTGTCTGTGTTGGTACAAATACTTTACACCTTGTCTCTGAAGTTAAGCCTACCTGCACGTGCCAAGCTACCAAGGGGGCGAGCGCAGGTTAACTGAGTGGGATTCTCCTTTACACTGACTAGGGTGAGGGTCCTTGCTTGGACCGGGGGTAACCTGCCTGCCAACCAAAGACCCTATTTCTAACAACATTAAATCAGTGTGTTGCTTTGATTTGCCCTGAAAAATATTGAGAGCTGTTCCTAAGAGGAGAATGGGCTTGAGTCAACTGGCCTTACTTGTGACTGGTTGCAACTCTGTCTGCATGTTTATTGGATCAGTCTTTTTGGGGGATCTTAAAGCTTTGTGGAACTGGGATGTCGAAAGAGGTTGAGGATGCTTGTGGAAGCCAAGTTTCTCTGATAACTTAGAGGTCTAATGAAAGCGCAGTGATACGTTCTGCACTCTTGTAAGTGTGACCATGCTTAGATCTAGGAATGAGGATTCTAATATTAACAAAACTACAAATAACACCACCACTAGAGTCTGGTCACTCACACGTGACACCAACACCTCCCACAAATGCCTGCTTGCAAGTACAATACCCTTCCAACCACCCGCTCCCTCATAGTGGAGTGTGCTATCCATAAGGTCATTCACGTTGGTGCCTTGTAATAACGTATCAAGCGCTATAGAAACGTGAGCACAGTCACATCTATAAACAGTTATTAATATTAGTGGTACTATCATTACTATTATCATGATTAGTAGCATTAGCATGATAATTATTATGCCAGTAATAATGATAACACTAATATTAACAATAGTATCATTATTATTATTATTACTATTAGCATTACTAATTATACATGTAACCAATAACAATAATAATAACAATAATAATAATAAAATATTATTATTATATTTGTTACTTTTATCATTAGTATTCATGATTATTACTAAAAGTAAATAGTAATATTTACATATCGATATTAATAGTTATTGTTGTTATTATTGCTATTATATTGAAAACATGATAACATGCCACATTATCATTCTTATTATTATCATTATTAATATTATTATCATTATTATTATTAGTAGTATTATTAATATTAATATTAATAATACTAATAACAATCATAATACTACTTGATATTATTATTGTTCTTATTATTGCTATTAATATTGAAAACATGCTAACACACTAACATTTATTATTATTATTATTATTAATAATAATAATAATAATAATAATTATAATAATAATAATAACAATAATACAGATTATAATGATGATAATAGCAACAGTGTTAATGATTACCATTATTAATGTCCTTTTATTATTGTATCTTCTAATATTATCATCAGTATTACACACACACACACAGGGTAGGGTGTGCACCCAGCAGGCAGTCTCGCTTCCACGGCCCTGGGGTGTCCACCTTGGGGTGTCAAGCTGCTATCCAAGCTTGAATAAAACTCATTATGTAGGTCCACCCCTCTCCCCTCCAGCCCAGACTCTGCTACCTACATGCTCGGTGCACAGCTGTCGATAGTCGTCCAGGTGCTTATAGCCTCAGGTGTCCTCTTTCCTAGGTGCTCCACAGTGGACTCTCAGTAGTTAGATTGTCACACCAAAAGAAACAAGCCTGTGGCCGCATTGCTGATGGAGGTATAAGGGCTGCCACTCAGGATTAGAAGCTCAGACTTTTACTCTTATTAAAATACGACTTCATTCCATGTAGAATCTCCATATTACACTTTGGTTGTGACATCACTACTCACCTGTAATAAAACAATGACATTGCTGTTCATCTGTAATAGTGTATTAGAAGTGAGTTGTGCCATCACATTGCTTGTTCTCAGGGGGAACTGATAATGTGAGAAGCAACTTTTACACAATGAAATAGAAAAATGGAAGACTTGCTCTTCAGGCCATTCTTTTCTAAACACAAAAAGTACAAATGATGGACGGAACGCTGAACAATGTTAAACATTCACCTCTAGTTACAGATGTGGGCCTAAATCCATTGTTTTGTCCTTACCACGCCATTCCCGTTTGAATCCAGCCATATGCAAATCAGTCTTGACCCTGATCCCCATGGGAACAGTCCAGCCCAAACTGCTAGACCAGGTTCTTCCTGGACTGGAAACAAGCATCTTGGGACTGGTTTCTGGGTATCACTCCCCATCAGCCAGGCTAGCTTAAATCTGGTGGCATAGCAAGCACAGGGTCCACGTCTGCGCATACCCTACCCACTTAGGGCAAGAAATACAAAAAGTAGAAATAATTGACGGAATGCTGAACAATGTGAAAAAATCACACCCGGTCACAGATCTGGGCCTAAATCCATTGTTTTTTTTATCTCACCACACTATTCCAGTTTGGACCCAGCCATATGCAAATCAGTCTTGACCCTGCTCCCCATGGGAACAGTCCAGCCCGGACTGCTAGGCCAGATCCTTCCTGGACGGAAACAAGCACCCTGGGGCCAGTTTCGGCATATCACCCCTCGTGACCCAGGCTAGCTTGAATCTTGTGGTACAGTGAGCCAGGGACCCACGTCAGGGCATACCCAGCGCACTTAGGGCAGCAAATGCAAAAACAACAAGGTGATGGATGAAATGCTTGAATTAAACTCACTAAGCTCATTAAGCCACTGGCAATCACTCGTAAAATTATTTGCACTAGCAGCAAGGATCTAGCTCCATGTTACACACACATTCTAAAACACAAAAGCTTTATTAGTGGTTCAGATTAAATGATTTATTAATGTGTTTGCAAGAAATTACAAGATGTTTATTGATGTCTTTATTTTCACAGATCAGATTCTACATTTTTATACATAGATTGCTGTCCTAAAATCTCTTTCATGAAGGAGTAAGAACCAAGGGGCAGATTTATGGAAAGTGGTGCTGCACTGAGGGCAGCAACATTTTCCCTGCGTCCCTTAGCACCTCCTACCCCACCATGTGTGCGCCGTATTTAAAATACGGTGCACCATGGCGGAGGGTAGAGGGCAAAAGAGTAATTTTTAATGACTATATTGATGTACTCTGCAGGAGTAGCTCCCAACTGTTGGCGCTACTCCTGCAGAGTACATAGGGTCCCATTCTAAAGAATGGAAGCCCCCTTTTAATGCGTGCTCTTGAGCAGGTGTTAAAAGTGCCGTAATAAATGGTGCAAGGAAATCCCATAGATTTCCTTGCACCATTTTACTGGCTCCCCTAACGAGGAAACGACCCCTTTGTATACATTATGTCTGGTGCAGGCATAATGTAGCGCAAAGGATATGGAGTGGCGCAATGCATGCATTGCGCCACCCTGTAAATACAGCACTGGGATTTTGGCCTCATTGGGCCACATTAACGTCAAAATAAATTACGTTAATGTGGCGCAAGGTGGTGCTAGGGGCCTAGAAATATGCCCCCAAGTATTTAAAAGGGGACTACGAGAGATAGTGATTGTGTGACCATGCATTATAATACATAGTACATAATGCATGGTACTTTATGCCAAATATTATTATTTATCACCTGTTGATATATGGCTTGATTCACAAAGGTAACTTACACTTTTGAGTAAGTTTAACTTTTGAGTAAGTTTACTACAATTTGATATTCATAAACTCAGAGTGTAAGTTACTACTAAAAATAATTTTGAATTTAAAAACTAATGTAATAATACCTTCCATTAAAAAAATTACATTATTTTGTATTAAATCTTTTTATCACTTCTAATAATTATTAACACATACTGAAGAAACTTTTCTTTTCTTTACATTGGAATTTATTTTTTGATTTAAACTACAGAAACATAAATTTAATTTGATATAGTTCCATTAATTAAAGTTCTAATTCAAACTAATTAAATAGTACTGAATCATTTCTTGTTCTAAATTTACAATAATATTTAACATAAGCAAAATTAATACATATCTTCAAGTTAAAAAACTTTTCAATTTTCCTCAGTACTTTCCCTATGTAACTTTTATGTGAGCAAATCTCATTTTCCCTGGTAAAATCTGCCCCATATGTCAAGTAGGGGGCGAGGAGGACGACCGGGATGACAGGGGAAACAACATTATTTAACTTACAGAAAGACCGCCGAAGCTGCCGGCGCCACTATACCGCCACTGCTGGCGGTATTTGTGGCTCCCTATTATGACTTTTCCGCTGGGCCAGCGGAAAGGTCACATCAACATTGCAGCCGGCTCATAATAGAGCCGGCGGCAATGTTGATATGCAGCGGGTGCAGCAGCACCCGTCGCGCATTTCACTGCCCGAAATTCTGCAGATGAAAAAGCTATCGTTTTATTTTTCATCTGCTGGCTCAGCGAGGGGGGCGGCGCCCCTCCGCCACTGCAGAGGAGCCGCCCCTGCCCATTTGGGTACCACTACATCGCTTTTTTCCCAGCATTCTTCTGAGGATATGAGTGAAGGTGTTTAGCATGACCTCTGTGCACAGCGCTTTGGACTCTCTCCAGCTGGCAGGAGATGTCAAGAAGACTTTCTTACATTTTGCACAAATCTGAACTCTTTCCTGCTCACACACTATTTGAATTGGGAACCCACGATCTCCTTGACCTCCTGTGCTGTTTTCCCACTTTCTGTCCTTTGGTCCATCCCTTTCTTCACTATCCCGGCACTTACCCAGAGCACTACTTCCTTTTTCATCCTATGCCCTCATGTCTCTTCCTCACACTCCTCTATCTGCCCTACTTATGCCCTGTAACTCACATATGATCACCATGGACCACATACCTAAGGCTTCAGTGCCACATGCTGTGGTATTAGAGATATCCTTTAATACTCATTAGTTGTTAACTCCAGACCTAGATCCCACAGAATGTTTCAACATAATCCTGAGGTCTTCGTCTCCAGTGTTTATTTACTATAAAGTGCACTGACACCTCCCGGTAGAGTGGATCTATAGAAAAATGTAAAATAAATAAATAAGTTACAGTCTATGGAGAGTTACAAAGTTTAGAAAGCCTGCCAGAACAAGAGGAGATCTTTTCACTCTCCATGACCCAGTGCAAGAAGCAATATGTTATATTATGTGTATTTGTAATGCACACTTTCACTAAAGAGGGTATTGTGGCACTGAGCAGGTGTGTGTGCCTAGCCCAACCTAGGGTAGATTGGTTAAAGATTGGTTAACTCAAAAGCCAGGTCTTCAGCTTCTTGTGGAATTCAAGAAGATAGGAAGAAGCTGTGATGTAGAGTGGGAGGCTGTATGGGATGGCAACGATGTGACAGGCCTCTGAACATATATCACAATTATATGTAAATGAGTCCCGGTTAAGGGAGACTTTTAGAACATTTTAAACATGGAAGGCCAGTTGGCATCTCCCTTGATGGAGATAAGCCTAAAGGCCTGTCCCCAACTAGGAATCAGGCTGCCACCATCACAAGTCCCAAAAAGCCCGGGCACCAAGGAAAGTAGTATCCTTCTGACAAAGGGACCACTTTGGCTGCCATCCTTAACTTCAGACCACCGCTCTTGGGTCCCATTCCATGATGCAGGAAGTCCCCACAATGAGCTTGCTTGAGTGTCGGGCTTTCTGGTGGCAAAATGAAAAAATACAGCAGCCACACAGGTAAAGGGACATAGGGCAAGGAGGACATGCACAGGACTTTTTACCCCAACAGACATGCATTAAGTTGCCCTGACAATACTTCTCAGCACAGGTTTGTGAATGAATCTGCAGGTGTATAAATCCAACATGAGCTTTGACAAGTATGGATTGTGTATAAATAGTGGATATGATTTATCAACAAGAACAATATTGTAGGAAGCTGGCCCATTGTGTGGGGGACACCTAAGGTGTTACACCTTATACTAGATCCAAGCAAACCCATATTAGTGAGTGTTACAGTGTCTAGACAGCCAGGGCTCTCTATGATAGCTGTGGTGAGAAGCCAAGACCTATCTAGAAGGCATATGAAGCACTTGCAGTACTAAAGTAGTCAACCAGTAGCTTATCACACATGCAAGGAACCACACAGTGTTGCAAAAATAAAGGTACTTTATTATAGGCACACCAAACTAGACTACCATTGGTATACTTCCCTGTGGAAGTATGAACATTCTAAATATACACAGGTAAGTAATTAGGAATAGCATAAATTAACAAGGGCCCTATAGGGGGCCAAACCATATACCAAAAAAGTAGAATGCGAACAGGTGCCCACCCCCCAGAGTGTATGGTGTAGATAGACAACAGCTGGGAGAGAGTGGAACCCCAAAAGGTAAGTACATAGGAGATCCCCAGCGGCAGGGTGCAGAGAGGTAAGTTACCCGGTTTTCCCATGGGCTAACATGGGGACGTTGCGGTTGGAAAATGCAGAAGCAGGAAAGGACCAGTGGAATCCAAGGGTGGATTCTTGGTGAAGAGGACCTGTAAAAGAAGGGGGCAGAGTCAAGAACACACAGGAGTGTCCAGGTGGCGCAGGAGCCAATGCCCACCCTTCCGTAGCTGAAGATCTGGGTCGACAGTGATGGATGAAGTCCCGATGCGTGGTCCAGGAGCTGCAGAGGAGTTCCTGAAGTCAGCTACGAGCTGGCCCTCAATGGTCACTAGATTGCAGATGGGTCAGTGGTCAGGATGGCCACCAACAAGTACAAGCAAATGCAAGAGGAGCTGTTGAAAGTTTTGCAGAGCTGTGGAGGACCAGCAAGCTCCTGGGGACTTGACCCCTCGAGGGGAGTCTGGGATGACCCTCAGAAGACAGGAGAGCCAGCAGAAGCAGTCGAAGGGCCAGTCAGCACATCTGAAGAGGAGCCCTACGTCAAGGTGTTGGTTCCCTCAGACCTGTGCAGTCTGTGGTCCTGTGAACTCAACACTAAGAGCCATTCCTTGCTTCATCTGAGGATTTCTTGATCCAAACCAGACACACACATCCTGGCTGCTATGACCAATGGACTCAGCAGCACAAAGTCATGCAAGGGGCAGTGGAGTTAGAGCCATAAAGCCATATACTGCCTAACACAGTACCCCCAACTTTCTTTCAGCTACATATCCACTGCCAATCTTCCACCACTTCATTTACACCACATCACTCACATTCACACACATACACACACCACATCTCCCTCAACAATATCTGAACACACTACGGGGACCCATCCTATAGTGCAGTGGTCCCCACACCAATGGAGCTTGTCAGACTTTGTGAGTGTGTACCAGCACTATGAGGACTCTCCTGGTCCCTGTAGTGTGGGGTATTCTTATTACGATTCTCTCTCTATCACACAACCACACAGACAGACACACATACAGACACACAAAGACACACACACACACACACACACAGACACACACACGTACACACACACACGCACACCAACACAGTCGCACACACAGATGAGCACACAGAAACACACACACACACACACAGACTCACACACACACAAACACAGACACACACAGACACACACACACATAGACACACAGACAGATACACAGACACACAGACACACACACACATAGACACACAGACAGATACACAGACACACATACACACACAGACACACACACAAACACAGTCACACACACAGACACACACATACATACACACAAACACATACACAGACACACAGACAGATACAGACACACACACAAACACAGACACACACACAAACACAGACACAAACGCCGGGACAGTCACACACAGACACAAGTACACACACAGACAGACACAAACACACACATACACACACACTCCTACACACACCCACACACAGACAGACACACACACACGTGGGTGCTTGCGTCCCCTGCCTCTTGCCATAGTCAGGGCCTTGCAGTGCACCCAGGTTGTATTGTTTGAGGCTTTAGCCTTCCTGCTAGCTTCACCCTTTCCCTGACATCTCTAAGCACCAAGGTGTTGCTGAGCATCACGCAAGCAGTGTGGTTAGGCAGAGCAGACCCAGGATACTCTGAAGCTTGAATGGTCCATGGCCTTTACATACTACTGTAATCTGTGAGACTGTATGCAACGAAATACCTGTCTCTAGCCTGTAACACAATGTGATAACCCCTAAATATTTGAGGTTTACTGGCTTTAACAAATGTTTCTCACAATAAGATAGACCAACTGCCTCTGTTGTATTGTTTCATGACAGGCAGGCCAGACCTATGGATACAACTTTTCCAGCGCACCAAGCAGGCATCTATAGCTTGTCACTGTAACCAGTTCAGACCTGCAGTTTTGAGTGTAAGCTTTTCCACGTTGCAACCATCAGGCACAGTCATAAAGTTAGAAACGTGTACACATTTACAGTTAGCTAAGTGAAATATTATCTCTCCTAAGAGGGCCTAACAAGGATTCTTGCAGAGCAAACCTTCCATAGCCATAGTTTGTAACGCAAAGTAACCAGTGCCAAATCCATGGCCTACTACATTGATCTGTAAGATTCCATGTCATATAACGCTAATCTGTAGGCTTTAATATAGGGTAATAACAACGCACTCTTAAATGCCTGTTGACTTTAAAATATACTTTTCACAATAAATATGTCAGGCCTAGTGCCTTTATTATAACATTTCATAATAAAAAGGTCAGGCCTATTGCCATGATCATTGGCTTGCCAACATAACCAACTGAGCCCTGCTGTAACGATTATAAGCTTTGCCACAAGCCAAAACGTGCAATACAAGCAGTCATTTTAGTAGAAGCACACAATTCCGGCCCTATCAAATTCTGTACTCAGGCTAACCAACATGTAGGTGGAGCCTAAGCCCCTCTCTTCATGGGTAGAGACACATTCCCCAATGTAGCTTGAATTGAGAGGGAATAGTGTTCCTTTCAAGACTGAAACGCTACATAGAGTAAATCCTGTGTAATTAGGGTAGGAATACACTGCCCCCCTAGCCATGGCAAAAAAACATTTTTTTTAAATGTTTGCCGCAAAATAACACCAGATTCATGATTCCACAGCGAATTGTTTTTAAAAAACAATGGTAGTGTCCCGCACTTGTTTTCAGAAAAAAAAAACATGTGGGCCAAGTCCTGAGGACATGAAATTATATTAAAAAATAAAGGAGGTGGAGCATGGATCCCCCCTCCATTGGACTCTTTGAGCCCCAGGGACCACCACCTCCCTGGGGCTTTAATTAAAAAAAGGAGGAGGGCCACGAGGACCCACCTCCTGGGCATTACTATTTACCGGGGACCACTACCTCCCCAGGCTAAACTATAAAAAATGGGAGGGCACCTTCCTGCACAAAAACAATCCTGGGTGGCTTTTTCCTCTTTCAAATTGTGCTGCAGAATACAGCACACATAGAAAGAGGAAACAATGAGGAGAAATTGTGAAATTTCTCCTCGTTGTGCATCCCCTACAGAGGAGTAAGGTTTTGGTGCATCCCTAGGTTTACAAGGTCTTGGAAATCTGGGGATGCATCAAAATCCATGGGTGTTGCGTGGGAACACCCAACATACCATAGAACACACCCATGGAATGCCTCCCTAGTACAGAGTAGGGCAACGCAGATGTAGGAAAGTGGAGTACCATGCAATACTCTCATAATACCCCAGAGATGATCCTTGAATTCACAATAATACATCCTAAGCTCAGTTCTGGTAGAGTGGCAAAGAGCAGTCAGGCTTTGCTAGAGGAACATGTGTTAAGCATTTCATTGCACCAACATAGATGATAAGTAATTGACAAGACTTGAAAGAAATCTGACACCAATTTATACAAATAAAGCTTATTTGATCTTAATTTAGACACCAAAATGAACAGAATTGAATCAGTATAACCAGACATAAATTTTAGAAGCAAAATTAAATCACATAAAAACTGGCATTTAAACATTATGTTGATGTCAATGGAGAAAAAACACTTGTGTCAAAAGACCGATTTGAGGTTGAGTTGCGTGGAACCATTGCAGGGTTAAGGTTGTGCGGGTCCTAGGACCAGGCCACAACAGTCAGTTCAGTTTTACCTGGCCGATGGCATCTGGGTGCAGAGTTGTCCTGGCTGTCTGTGGAGCTGAGTGAGACTCGCGCTGGTTCTGATTTTACCACTTACACAACGATGCAATAAAAATGATGCAAAAACTCAGCGTCGAGGGTGGCAGTCATTTATAGGACTGGCAACCAACAAGTCTTGGCAGCTGTAAAGGTGATGAAAATCTTTGGGAACTACATGGGGCATGGGGGACTGACTTAGTGTCCAGAAATATCGGGGCAGGTGAGACTACAATTCCCAGAAGACACTAGACCACCCAAATTTGGGCGATCCTATGGAGGGACTGATGGCCAGTGAATCTTCAGATCTTGCAAGTGTTTTATCTGCCGTTTGCAGGGAACTAGTGGCACTAGTCCAAGGGAGACTGAGAGTGCTTCTAGCATCCACAGGGGTAACTCTGATCGGGAGTGCCGAGTTTGAGCCAAGGACAAAGGTCATTCACACAGTTCCCAAGCTGTTGTTTCCGGGACAGAGTATAACTCTTTTGCTTTGATGCAGTGTCCGGTTGTCAGTGATGCAGGTCTTCTCTTTGTCCTTCTTCAAAGTCAGTTGTTCAGATCTGAGGCTCTGGTGTCAGGAGTGTCCCTTAAATCCTGGACTTAAGGGTGTGGAGGCTAGTGGCCAATGGGCAGCTAGCTCCTACAGCTAATCTGCCCCTGAGGTGACCACATCTGGTGGGGTGGTCACCTTTTGCTACCCAGAACCCTTTATTCTGCCACTTCTAAGATGGCAGAAACCAACATTTAGTGCACAGACCAGGCTGCTCACCCAAGAGTTGTGGTCAGCCTGCTGCGGGTGTGCACTACCCTCCATATCTAATTTCCCACCTGACCGCAAGCAAATGTGCCTGGGGGTGGGAGAGGACTGTTTCCTTCTCTGGGGAAACAACACAGATGGCTATCCGGGGCTGTGAAACCTTTGAAGCTCACCTCCCTGAAGTGCCTAGTCACTAGCCCAGCTGGGGTTGGGGTGAGGTGTGACCTCCTTCCTACCTCAGCCTTTGTCTCTGACTCCTGGGAATGTCCACACTACCTGGCAGGAGCCCTGTCTTGGTGGCAGCAAGTGGGGGAAAGCGTGGGCTGACCAACCAGAGCACAAATCCTGTTGGTGCAAACGGGTGGGTAACTTCTAAGGTGCCACCTGGGTACATGCCAGCTTCCCCTCCACACCAGATTCATGTCAGGGGAGAGAAGGCATGTTGTTTGACACCAAACGCAATATATCTAAGTGGTACCATAATGGAGCTAGCAACTGGAGCCTGCCTGGGTCCAAGTCCCATCTTATCCTATAGACAGGCAATCACTTAGAGTGTACCTTAATGGCAAAGTCACTACAGAGACATGTCAGCTCATGATTACATGTCTACACTGTTAATGTCCTGCACCCTGCCTCCTGGGTGGCACAGGAGACCAACTCTAGGGTGACTGACATATACTAAAAGCAGTGTAGGTGACTGTGCCACACGTGGTGTGGGCATAATCGAGATTGAGCAGTTTTTACTGCTCCTGCAGTCTACATTGGCAGGCCTGCTGTCAGTATTTGCTTGGGACGCTCAGGGTGGCACAACCGCTGCTTCAGGCCCTGGTGACTCCTTTAATACCCATGCCCTGGGTACCCGGTACCATTTACTAGAGACTTATAAGGGATTTAAAGCACAAGCCAATTGTGGATACCAATTAATGTTTATCAATTTAGAGAGAGAACACGGGCACTGGGACCTGATTAGCAGGTTCAAGTGTACTGTCAGATTGAAAACCAGCATCTAGTAGTTTAAATGTGAGCAAAAAGTGGGGGACATCTGCAAAAAGCCCGGCGTTTTCCTACACTTCTTCTCCCCCCCCATCCAACACACCCAGGAGTCGCAGCCCAATCATGGGTACGTTTTCCTGACCTGTCAGGCGGGGAGGAATGTAAAGAAAACTGTCTGTGTTATTGCAGGGCCAACTCTGCCTTACATCTTCCTGTCCAGGTCAATCCTACTGGGCAGTCGACCCATCTCAAAAGTAACAGGACCCATTTGAAATTGAACTTTCTCTACAGCTGTGTCTTTTTCTTTCTCCCATTTTACTTTGAGTACTGAGGTGTCCACATCTTCTAACGCCATACTTGCTAGCCTACCCACACAGGTCACTCAACCCTTGACCAACAGGGTCAGAGGGCCTAACTTACTTTTGTCTATGGGGTCTGTCTCCCATGCCAAGTGCAGTGCTGCCATAAAGGCCAGCACCCAGCAGAGACTACTGACAGCCGTCAGAATCCAAAACCACACCCTAAGCTCTCCACTGACATGTGGGTGAGTTGCTTTGGGGCAACTGTGGGTCCTTTGAACCTCTCTTGCTGTTTAGAGTGGGGGGGCTATCACTTCCTGTGGTGGGCACCCTTCTTCCACTCTCCCTTCTGTAAGTACAGGGAAAACACCCTGCTGCTGGACCGCTGCCTGAAAGCTCAGGACTTCTTTGTGGTCAGGTGAAGCCCTCCCCTTGTCAATTTTGGGTTCTTCCCTTACTGGGGTAGAGGTACCTTATCTTACTGGATCTCTAGTTAGGAGTGTTTTCTCTTTCTTTTGGGACCCCAGTCTCCTAACTACAGGGACTGGGTCTCCAGGATCTTTGCTTGGGGGGGCGCACACTGGATGGCCGCCCTATCTGAAACCAGACGAACCTCTGGGAGGTCATTGCCTAGGATGAAATCAAAGGGGAGGTCAAAACTGACTACGACCTTACACCAGCTAAGTATACCCTCCCTTTCAAGGGGCACTATGGCTACAGGTCTAACTGTGACCTCCCCAGGGACTACCCTCACCCTTCTGGTCTTTCCTGGCACATACTGATCTGGGGACACCAACCTGTCAACCACTGTGGTGTGACTGGCACATGTCTCAGCCCAATGGCAAGGATCCCATCCACCTGAATGGGGTGGAAGTGCCTACTACCACCCTCAGGGATTACTAGCTTACCATCTGGACCCGTCTCCCAGTTAACTGCTAAGAGGACCTTCTCATCTGAGGATTCCTCCCCTAAGGCTACACTGGACAGCCCAGTGCTAACCACCTTTTTTTGGGGAAAGCTACATCCCCTCTGTAATGACCTGCTTGCTGGCAGTCAAAACACAGCCCGTTGTCCAAGAGTTTTTAAGTCCTGGGTCACCCTGGCACTGTTTGTCATAGTTGGATAGGGCCTTGCTCTCCTCCTTTTTAAGGTTGTGGGTTCCTGATGGAGTCTCTTTGGTTGGATTACCATCTCCCTCTGTTGGTTTTTGTGGGCGGGCCTAACTCCCCCTTCTTAGAGTCACCCAGCTGGGTCTTTTGGGGTACTCTTGTCCTTACCCACTTATCAACATTCTTAGCCAGCTATCTGGGACTAGAAAGAGATGAATCCACTAGATGGTAGCGTAACTTGTCTGAGGTACAGTTTGTCAAAAAGTGTTGTTGCATAATAAAATTATAAAGCCCATCATATGTGTCAACCTTGTTACCATTTATCCAGTACTCTTGTGCTTTGACTGAACAGTCTACGAAATCTACCCATGTCTGGCTCTGGGCTTTATAGGTGTCCCCAAACTACAGCCTATACTCTTCTGTGGTGAGTCCAAACCCTTCTATGAGTATCTCCTTCATATTTTTGTAGGACTCAGCCACATCCTCAGGGAGAGTCACAAGTCTGTCTTTGCCCTTTACTGGGAATAATTCCCAAAGTAGATGGCCCCAGTGTTGATAAAATATCCTTCTCATTTCGCAGGCCTCCTCAAAGGCTGCAAGCCACTTACCAATATCACCACCACCACTAAACTTGGGGACAATCGCTTTGGGGATCTTTGGGTCAAAGGACTAGCCTTCTCCCTTGGATTTTTGTCACTGCTGCCATCTTTGTACTTCAAGCCCAACCTAACCCTTCTCACTTCAAGGGCTAGTTCCTTACCTCAAGTTCAAGCTTTCTCTCCTCCAAGGAGATTTGGTCAAGCTTGTCCTCAAGGGTTCCTACCACCCTACTAATGGGGAGGACACTACAGTGACTTCTGCCACTTCTCACTGGTGAAGGGGGTCTAGGAAAGGGTGGAGAATCTTGATCTTCACCTTCTTCCCCTTCATGTACTTGGGCAAGGGCATTTTCCTCAACCTCTATATGGTCATTCTCTGAGGAGGTGTCCTCCTTTTCTACTCTCTCTTGTTCATAGAGTCTGAGGGCCTTCTCAAGGTCCTCCTTCTCAGCAGTACCTCTATAACCAATGTCTTTTGCTTTGCACAAAGCACGTAGGTCACTGATCCTAAGGGCTGGAAGGATGAACAAGTTAAGACTCTTGTCAGCATCCATTGTGCCTTTTAAACTAGGAGTTGGGACCCTATTAAAAATTTAGGAAAACTTTTTAAAACATTTTCCAACTCACTAAGCCTTTTTGAATGTCTGGTGGAATGGAGGTCTACAGAGAGCCCTTACAAACCAATTAGAAAAATCTAAAAAACATTTGCAAAAATATTTTTTGATGCTTAAGTCAGTTTAGTGGATTTCTCGTGCAAAATTCACTTATGACCAAGTGGTACTGCAAAACACAAGATCAGCATCCCACCGCTGTAACACCAATGTAGGAAAGTGGAGTATTATGTAATATGGGGTTAGTCCTTACCATGTAATATTCTCACAAAACCCCAGAGATGATCCTTGGATTCGCACTAATAAATTCTTATCTCAGTCCTGGTAGAGTGGCAAAGTGTAGTCAGGCTTTACTAGAAGAATATGTGTTAACCATTTCAGAACACCAACATGGATGATAAGCAATTGACACAATTCTAAAGAAATCTGCCCCAATTACTAAAAATAGAGCTTATTTTTATCATAATTTAGACAACAAAATGAATGGAATTTAATCAGTACAACCGGAGTTATAGATTGTAGGAGCAAAATTAAATCACAGAAAATCTGTCATTTAAATTTTACATTGAAGTCAAGGGAGAAAATCCACTTGTAACAAAAGACCACTTATAGGCAGAGTTGTGTGAAACCGTTGCAGGGTTAAGGTTGTGAGGTTCCTAGAACCAGGTCACGACAGTCAGTTCAGTTTTACCTAACCCCTGGTGTCCAGGTGCAGAATTGTCCGGGTTGTCCGTGGTGCTGAGCGGGACTCACACTGGTGCTGATTTTACCGCTTACATGACGATGCAGTAAACAAGATGCAAAATCTCATCTGGGGCTGGGTTGACGATGTCAAATGCAGGCTGCACGGTGTGCCCTGTAGATGCAGCGTTGAGTGTTGGGGTCAGTTACCGGGCTGGCAACCAACAAACATTAACAGTGATAAAGGTGACGAAAAGCACTAGGAACTACACTGGGTCCAGGGAAGTGTTGTAGTGGCCTAAAACTTTGGGGCAGGTGAGACTACAACTCCCAGAAGACATTGGACCTCCTGGATTTGGCCGATCCCACAGAGAGCCTGTTGCTAGTGAATCTTCAGATCCTGCAAGTGATTGTACCTGCAGTTTCCAGAGGACTAGTGCCACTAGTCCAATGGAGGCTGAGGGTGCTTCTGGCATCTCCAGGGGTCCCTCTGGTTGAGAGTGCCGAGTTGGAGTCAAGGATGTGGGTCATTCATGCATTTTCCAGTCTGTTGCCTCAGGGACAGAGTATCCCTCTTTTGCTTTGATGCAGTAGGCAAAGTCCGGTTGTCAGTGACACAGGGCTCCTTTGGGTCCTTCTTCGAGTCAGTTGTCCAGATCTGAGGTTCTGGTGTAAGGGGTGTCCCTTAAATCCAGGATTTTGGGGCGTTAGGAGGTGTGGAGGCTAGTGACCAATAGGCAGCTAGATCCTACAGCTAATCCGCCCCTGAGGTGACCACATCTGGTGGAGTGTGTCACCTTTTGCTATCCAGAACCCTTTATTCTGCCACTCCTAAGATGTCAGAAATCAAAATTTAGCACAGACCGGGCTGCTCGCCCTATAGGTATGGTCAGCCTACTGGTGGCGTGCACTGCCCTGAATATCTAATTTCCCACCTGACTACGAGACATTGTGCCTGGGGGTACGGGGAGAGCTGTTTCCTCCTCTGGGGGACAGCACAGATGGCTATCAGGGGCAGTGAAGCCTTTGAAGCTCATCATCCGAAGTGTGTATTCACTAGGCCAGCGGGGGCAGGAGGTATGATCTCCTTCCTGCCTCAGCCTTTGTCTATGGCTCCTGGGAGCCTCCACACTACCTGGCAGAGGTCAGAACCCTGTCTTGGTGGCAGCAAGCGCAGGAAAGCGTAGGCTGACCAGCCAGAGATCAAAAGAAGTAGGGGCAAATGGGTGAGTACCCTCTAAGGTGCTACCTGAGTACATGCCAGCCATCCCTCGAGATCAGATTTGTGTCAGGTGAGAGAAGACACATTGTTTGACATTAAACTCAACATATCTAGGAGGTACCATAATGGACCTAGCAACCCGAGTCTGCCCTAGACAAGTCCCATGTTATGCTATGGACCGGCATCACTTATAGTGCACTTGAATGGTAAAGTTACTACAGAGACATATCTGCTCATGCTTACATGTCTACACTTATTTTATTGCACCCTGCCTCCTGCGCACAAGAGACCTTCTCTAGGGGTGACTGACATATACTAAAAGCAGTGTAAGGTGACTGTGCCTCACATGGTATGGGCACAGTTGAGATCAAGCAGTTTTCACTGCTCCTGCAGTCTGCAATGGCTGGCCTGCTGTCAGTAGTTTGTTTGGGTCAATCAGGGTGGCACAACCAGTGCTTCAGGCCCTAGTGACCCCGTTAATACCCATGCCCTAGATACCCCTAATACCATACACTAAGGACTTTTAAGGGAATTAAAGTACAAGCCAATTGGGGATACCATTTCACGTTTACCAATTTAGGGAGAGAACACAGGCACTGGGGCCTGATTAGCAGGTTCAAGTGTACTGTCAGAGTCGAAAACGAGCATCTAGTAGTTCAAATGGGGGCTAAAAGTGGGGGGACATCTGCAAAAAGCCCAGTTTTCTTACAGCAGCAATTTGCACTTCCTTGCCGTACTATGAGGCCATTCAAAGCCATGCAAGGTGGCTTTGCGTGACTTCATAAATATGATTTACTGTTTTGTGCTGCCGTTGCATCACAAAAAGTGAGACAACGACAGTGCAAGGGTGTGAATATCAGCCCTAGTTTCCAGGCTGGCTCCCTGCTCTGTGTTCAAGGCAGGGCAGTTTGGGTGTCCAGTGTCCAGGCTGCTTGGGTGGTGCGATATATAGGGACAGATTTATGAGAACTCGCACATTTCTGTGTTGCTGCAACGATGAGTCAAAAAGGTTGTGCTGCCCTCCGACAGAGTACAGCAACAAGGATGCGCCATATCTATGTAATGGCGCACCATGCCACAAGCTTCCAGGTGCGTCAGAATTCCTGACGCATCTGTGGGAAGGATGGCGCAACACATCTGCCCCCAAAGTGACACAGATTGTTTTAAGTGACTTCAGCTGGTCAGATTCCTGTATCACAGCCGCTATGTCATTTCCTAAGGCTGGGTTACCAATGTGCAGGGTTTTTGGCACATTCCAACCTCCCTTTAACGTAGATATATTTTATTATTATTTTAACAGCCACATTTGCGGTCTTGTTTTATTTTCTCTATCTAGATGTTCTTCGCCTGGGTCAGCACTGCATTCCTAACCCCTCGGGTGCCGTAGACCAGCTGGGCTCGCTCTCAGCCACGGTTGCTGTGTGTCGAGGATGAGCCTAGCTCGTCCTGCACCAAGCTCACAGAGGAGCGCTAGCACTCGCCCCGTGGGCCTTCCACCCACACCCCCATCAGGGACAGAAGGGGAATTGCTTCCCCTTCCACCCCGACCACTGATCCCTCCCAGTGACGTCTGATGACATCAGCACACGATTGCGTGCTGACCTCATCAGAGGTCACCTCTCATGCTTCCAGCATGGGAGGAGGGGGCAGTCAGAGGCATGAAAGGAAAGGCCTTTCCTTTCTTTTCATGTCTCTGCAATCATTTCTGTTGCGCGATCGAAATGCCCACTAGACACCAGGGATTTTTTTTTTCATACTTCCGCTCCCCAGGGTGGGCAAAATATTTTTAGGCCATCCGCCTATTATAATCAGGCCGATCTGCCCCGGGGGGAGGGCCAGAAACCCCTAGACACAAGGGATATTTTTTTTTTGTTGACTTTATGTATTTATGTATGGGGAGCAACCCCTTAGGCAAGGTTCGCTCCCCTGGGGGGCAAATTGTATTTAGGCCATTTCTGCCCCCCTTGGGGGCAGATCGGCCTATTTTTATTAGACCAATCTGCCCCCAAGGGGGGCAGAAACCACTAGACACCAGGGATTTTTATTTTTTTGCGTCAATTTTACGCAAGGGGAGCGACCCCTTAGGCAAGGGTCGTTCCTTGGGGGGAAAATTTATTTTAGGCCATTTCTGCTCCCCTTGGGGGAAGATCGGCCTATTTCTATTAGGCCGATATGCCCCCGGTGGGGCAGAAACCACTAAGGCACCAGGGATTGGTGTGTGTGTATGTGTGTGTTTTGTTTGTGGGGTCAGTGCCCATGGGGGCACATTAGTGTTGGCCTATTTTTGGAAGTCCCATCTGCCCCCAAGGGGGTCAGAAAGCCCATCAGAGACGAGGGAAGATTTTTTTTTTCAAAATAAGAGGGTGGGAGTATGGCCATACCCCCACCCCAAACAAATGGGCCAAAGTTGTTCTGCCCATCAGTGGGCAGATGGGGCAATTACGCCCGATCCACACCCCGGGGGGGGGCAAAAAGTCTACTAGATGCCAGGGAATTTAAAAAATATATATAGTGTGGTGGTGGCTACCAACCAGTATGGGCATGGTTATGCCCCCCACCCCAACTGAAGGGGGTAACAGTCTTTCACTCTCCCCTTGCACACTAAAACATCTTATCCCACGGCAAGCAAGAGGACATTTGATTATTTTGGGTTTGTTTTTTTTGTTTTACATTTGGGCCATGAGAACATGGCTAACTCTCAAAATCGTCCTACTTGGAATGGTGAGGGCTACACGTTTTTGGACTTTGGGACGCTGCCATGTAGAACAATCCGGAAGACCTAGACACATCTGAAAACTAAACATCTGGGTGAGTCCATGGTGGTGTGCTTCACATGCACCCCGCACCATTTCCTTACCCAGAATGCCCTTCAAAACTCCAACTTTGCTGGAAATCACAATTTTTTTCCATATTTTTGTGATGGAACCTTCCGGAATCTGCAGGAACCCACAAAATTCTTACCACCCAGCATTGTCTCATCTATACCAATAAAAATGTCAACCTAAAAATGTATTTTTTCAAACTACCTTTTTGGACCCGCTTTGGTTCCCATGTTTTGGTTATTCCCTGTCACAGGCACTTGGCCCACCTACACAAGTGAGGTATCATTTTTACCAGGAGACTGAGGGGGACGTTGGGTGGTAGGAAATTTGTCCCGGTGCTGTGATCCCACACAGAAATGTGGGAAAATGTGATTTTGATTATTTGTATCTAAATTTGAGGTTTGCTAAGGATTCTGAGTAAGAAAACATTGGAGGATCCATGCAAGTCACACCTCCCTGGATTCCCTCAGGTGTCTAGTTTTCAGAAATGTTTGGGTTTGGTAGGTTTTTCTATATGGCTGCTGAGCCCAGGACCAAAAACGCAGACCCCGCCCCCCCAGCAAAATAAGTTTGAGGTGTCCACATAGTATTTTGGGGCATTTCCTTTTGCAGGCACTAGGCCTACCCAAACAAGTGAGGAACCATTCTTATCGGGAGACTTGGGGGAACGCTGGGTGGAAGGACATTTGTGGCTCCTCTCAGATTCCAGAACTTTCTGTCACCAAAATGTGAGGAAAACATGTGTGTTTTTGAGCCAAATGTTGAGGCTTGCAAAGGATTCTGGGTAACAGAACCTGGTGAGAGCGCCACAAGTCACCCATCTTGGATTCCCCTAGGTGTCTAGTTTTCAAAAATGCGCAGGTTTGGTAGTTTTCCCTGGGTGCCAGCTGAGCTAGAGGTCAAAATCTACAGGTAGGCACTTTGCAAAAAAACACATCAGATTTCAATGTAAAAATGTGATTTGTCCATGTTGTGTTTCCTGTCGCGAGCATTAGGCCTACCCACGCAAGTGAGGTACGATTTTTATCAGCAGACTTGGGGGAACACAGAATAGCAAAACAAGTGTTATTGCCCCTTGTCTTTCTCTACATTTTTTCCTTCCAAATGTAAGACATTGTGTAAAAAAGACATCTATTTGAGAAATGCCCTGTAATTCACATGCTAGTATGGACACCCTAAAATTCAGAGATGTGCAAATAACCACTGCTTCTCAACACCTTATCTTGTGCCCATTTCGGAAATATAAAGGTTTTCTTGATACCTATTTTTCACTCCTTATATTTTAGCAAATGAATTGCTGTATACCCGGTATAGAATTAAAACCCATTGCAGGGTGCAGCTCATTTATTGACGCTGGATACCTAGGATTCTTGATTAACCTACAAGCCCTATATATCCCTGCAACCAGAAGAGTTCAGCAGATGTAACAGTATATTGCTTTCAAAAATCTGACTTCGCAGGAAAATGTTACAGTGTAAAACGTGGAGAAAAATTGCTGTTTTTTTCATCTCAATTTCAATATTTTTTTATTTCAGCTGTTATTTACTGCAGGAAAACCTTGTAGGAGCTACACAAATTACCCCTTGCTAAATTTAGAATTTTGCCTATTTTCCAGAAATGTTTAGCTTTCTGGGATCCAGCATTGGTTTCATGCCCATTTCTGTCACTTACTGGAAGGAGGCTGAAAGCAGAAAAAATATTTAAAATGGGGTTATTTCCCAGTAAAATGCCAAAATTGGGTTTTCTGATTCAAGTCTGCCTGTTCCTGAAAGCTGGGAATATGATGATTTTAGCACCACAAACCCTTTGTGGATGCCTTTTTCAGGGGAAAAATCACAAGCCTTCTTCTGCCGCCCTTTTTTTCCATTTTGTTTTTAAAACACAAACTTTTTGCTGTATTTTGGCAAATTTCTTGGTCTCCTTCAGGGGAACCCACAAACTCTCAGTACCTCTATAATCCTTAGGATGTTGGAGAAAAAGGACGCAAACTTGGCGTGGGTAGCTTATGTGGACAAAAAGTTATGAGGGCCTAAGTGCAAACTGCCCCAAATAGCCAAAAAAAGCCCTGGCAGCGAAGGGGTTAAACAAGACATTTCTTTCACTCTGTGCTTTTCTCAAGGCTGCAGTAAGATAGGTTGCTGGTAGAAGTGGTAGGCTTTGTCTCCAATGTTCACAGAAACATTCATACTCTTTCTTGGAACATCCAATGTTTTATTATAAAAACACTACTTTGACCCATGTACGTTAGAGGGAGATTCCAGCCAGATGACCACGATTTTATTCTGATTGTTTCGCTACAGCGGCTTATGTAGACTAAAGGCCTCTTGCTCAGGTATGAGGGATGTCTTCCCAGGGGGAACCTGAAGGGCAGAATTAGAGCTTAACATGCTGTGCTCTAACATAGCTTAGGTAGGAACTATCTCTACAAACCTTAGTGACAGTATGGTAGCGTTATTCTTGTGTTTTACTCTCCTTGGCACAATTTTAATCTTATTGTGCTTCATCGTTTTAGTTATTGCAATACATGCTTTATTATCTAAGATGCAGTTACTTCAATAAAACCTTATTGAACTTTACTCTGCCTCTGATTGCCCTTACATATATGAGACTAATATAATTGAGAGAAACGGATGAGATCTGAGTGACCACGATTCCTTGAGGAGTCATGTATGTCATGCGCCCAGCTGTCCCAATCATCCCTGGCCTTGGGTGGAGATGAGGCACTGCTAGTTAGCCGGAACAAACCTGGATTAGGCCGGCAGGTGTCACATGGTACGGGATCAGACTCAGTCCCCGCAGTACAAGTGATTCCGCCGCCCGAATCCAGTAGTCTCATTAGGATAATGAGAACCTACGCAATATGGCGCTGCCAACGCTTGCTCAGGCACTAATTTTCTGGTCCTTCTGAGTATCTCTGTCTCACTACATGCAAAGACACCTCAGTACTATTTACGGAGACGTTCGTGGTATTGAGGATTTTTCCTGCTCAGCTAAGTAGGGAGTACCTAACTACTGCTGCAGGTTGTTCAAGCTTGAACCCTAAAAGGAATCCCCATTTGGTGTGCTTATCTCTGAACAAATTTTACCATTTACCTGGCGAACCCGCAACGGGTAGTAATTGCAGTTAATATGCGACCATCCCGTACTGCACATTTATTGGCACATGGCCTCACAGCCCAGGGGGGTCCAGTTACATTTGTTGTTGAAGCATATCCAGCATACAGAACAGAAATCTACTATTCTTGGGTCACATTTCCAATGGGAACACAAATACATTTCACCACTATACACCTGCAAACATGCCTGCACAATATAGAGCATATGCATATTTAGAAATACCTCTATCTTATCAAGACCATAATAATTGGCTTGATGGCACCCTACCACATACAATACTACATGTTAGGTTAGGTCCTCTAAGTAGTGATGGTCCGACCTGGCCTTTATTGGCCACATATACACCACACCCTGATGCAGCAACCTTGGCGGTAGGTGAAGTTCGCCACTTGTATACTGAGCTTACGGCAATATACAGACTATTAGTACAGTTTGTAATGCAAACATTAAATACAAACCCAGCATGTGCTACCCCGGTGCAACCACATGCAGCAACGCCAGGTATTAATCCTGGGACTATACATTCGATTATGGGTAAGGTACCCGCCAAACGGGAAGAGATTCTGTTTTGGTTAGCTCAAAAAATAAATGCACTGGAAGCAGTATTTCCCCATATGGGACCTCAGGATAAGCATAGAATATTAACTATGTGCTTGCCATTTGGGATGGTTCCCACAGTAGATGACTGCAATACTTGGGGCACGGTATTTGCCATGCTCTATACTACCGCACACAGTACACCGACACTTGCCAATGTTCCGGAAGTGTTAAAACAAATTCAAGATGAGTACGGGGCTGCCGAGTGCCCTAGACTTGGGGATGCAATTTATGGGCAATTTTGCCACTGTATCTTCCATTATACTGAGGAACCTTAAAGGGGAAGCAGTAGCACTAGCAGTGCGTATGCGGCTCCGGGACGTTCCTCCACAGAATCAAGAACGTGAGCTGCCAAAAATTATTGTGGAGACCTATTCTGGTATTGGTCAAGACAGTCTGGGGGGCTGACCCATAAACCACAATTTCAGGGTAAATCTAATAAAGATTCTACTATGCAATCACCTGAGGGTTCTAAAAAACGCTGGGATAAAAAAACAACAAACACCTAAAAAAGAAAGGGGAGAATCTCTGCATACGGAGACCCCACAGAATAGATAAAATCTCAGAAATAGATCTATGGTATGGCGCACAATGTCACAAGCTTCCAAAGTGTGTCAGAACTCCTGACGCATCTGTGGGAAGGATGGCCCAACGCATCTGCCCCCAAAGTGACGCATGGCTGAATTTGGGCTTATGACAAGCACAACTTCAGCAATCCGTCACGCAACAGAGGCAATGCGTGGTTCATAACTGACACAACTGGCCTAATGTGTGGGGACTAATGTAATAAATATGCGAAGAGGAGGAATTCTCACCTTGGACACAATTCCATTGGTCCAGGATGAACAGCAGATAAGTATGAAGTATGGCTATGTGTTACATTACAGTGGGCATAGTCTACTTATGAGCACCAATATACCTAAGTATGTGTGACATACAGAGTGAAACTTTAATGTGAGTGGATACAAGCAATTGATGTAATGTAATGTGACATTTCCTGTTTTACCTACCTTATGCGTGCACTCACCTTTTGTAATCTGTAGTAGGCTTGGCTGGACTTGGGAACCCATTTATATATGGTTATGTGGCAAGCCTGGACTGTCCCTTACATGCAGTACACTGCATCACATTGCATTACGCCAGTTGTTGATAATATTAGGAGCCATGGCCCCAGTTTGCTCAAGGGGTCCGACAACATGAAAGACATATGTGTAGGCCTACTACAAACTGAGGGGATGTGATTTAAAAACTGACGAGGTTTTGGGCAAGTGCGTTGCCGCATAGATATGGATTAGTGATTACACCGAGGTTGCATCAAAACCCAACTGGAGCAAGCCTCTCATAAATATTCCCTCAAATCGTAAACTTCGCAGTTGTATAGCACACTACTCACCTGTTAGGGTCTCATGGCTGCTAGAAGCATAAGCTGTGGAGCCCCTCCTGGCTTTTCCCTGTGAGGTGCCCACTCCTGGGCAATCACCAGGGTGAAGCCACGCATCCAAGCGCTGTGAGGGCCTGTGGAGATTAAGCAAGCTATTGCCCAGAGTTACAGGGTGGGACCCACTAATTAGATTAGGCACTGAGAGGAGAATTATCCGGTCCAAAGGAATTGAGCCCAAGATCCAGGTGGGAATTGAACCCTGGTCCAGGGCCAGAGCTGGGCATCAGGGTCTGCTGCTCTAACCATTGTGCCACACTTCCCCATAAACACACAAGTCGTTTATTCATGGATCAGAGAATTTGGGGAAAGGTGCCCTTTTCATTTGGAGTCGCCCTAGGGGCCAGGGACATTCCGCAGGCCAACATCTGGCTGGCAGATAGCCCTATGACCGGGCTGGGCCTCCCCAGGTATCTGGTGAACCTGGCGGCCCTGACTTTGGGGCTTTATTTCAACCAAGAAACACCTCTGCGGCTTGAAGACTGGAGATCTCAGGGTGGGGCCACAGGGGCTGCGACGAAGGGGGGCCTGGAAACACCTAAAGCGGGAAGAGACGTAAAACCCCGGCCTGCGGCTTTCCGCCGATTTCTGCCGTTTCGTCAACAGATTCCAGGAATTCCCTTTAATAGCATGTATGTTATTTCATTTCTTTCTTCTGGATACACTATTAAATTACCACTTTTATTACTTTAATATAAAGAGTGCGCTTTTCACCGTGTAAAAACTAAAATAAACAAACAGGGTGGCGGTATTCCTAGCATTCCTTGGTAATAAAATAATGTCTTGTGTTTTGATTTGGGTGCGGGCAGCCACGCACCCCCACTCCCCCTGAAATCTGTATTGTTGAGAGCAAGAAATACTCAGTTTACAGAGCTTGCATCAAGTGACAGCTATGATGCTTGAGTACAGAACGTGGATTATGTTTTACGACCAAAGCACACTAAAATGTGCTTCCACACGCACGCACTGTCTGCGGGTGAAAGGGGCGTCATCTCACGCGGGTGTGTGACTGGGGCCTCATCTCACGCGGGTGAAAGAGGTGGTCATCTCACCCGGGTGAAAGGGGTGGTCATCTCACCCGGGTGAAAGGGGTGGTCATCTCACGCGGGCGGGTGAAAGGCGTGCCATCTCACGCGAATGAAAGGCGAGTCATCTGGCTGGAGAAAGCGTGTCATCTCACGCGGGTGAAAGGGGTGGTCATCTCACGCGGGCGGGTGAAAGGCGTGTCATCTCACGTGGGTGAAAGAGGTGGTCATCTCACCCGGGTGAAAGGGGTGGTCATCTCACGCGGGCGAAAGGCGAGTCATCTGGCTGGTGAAAGCGTGTCATCTCACGCGGGTGAAAGGTGTGTCACCCCCTGGGGGCTGGTGAAAGGCGTGACATCTAGCTGGTGAAAGGTTTGTCAGCTCATGCTGGCCAGAAGTTAATCGCCTCAGTGAGTGACGTCAAGGCCTCTTTGTCAAAGATGGGCCAATGGCGCCACCATGTGGTAGCTGAGCGACTTAACGTCTCCCGCCACCTTTGGACTTACTTACAGGACAAGGGTAACAATGATTGTTAAACAGAGGGAAGGAAGTCCTCAGCCCTCAAGTACAAAGGTCCGTGGAGTTTTGTTCATTTCAGGAGAAGTGCAGAGGAAAGAGACTTGTGTTATTCAAGGGAGAATCAAGGAACAGGGGTGTAGCTTTGCGGGGGAGGAGTGGGGATGTTTGGTGTGTTACACCCCACCAATAAATGTATTTTCTGATGAATATAGTTGGGCACAGCTGCTTTGTCAGGTGTGGAGGAGGCTGTCAGGTTTCACCTGGGGTTTTTTCATGCACACACAGACGAAAACACACACATATGGTCTCTCATCTGTTTTGAAAGCTCTAAAGATGTTTGTTATTTCACAAAATATTGTTTTTTCTCTCACTTAGGGGCATATTTACAAAGAACTGGCAGCGCCACGCTGCATCAGTTCGGAATCACATGGATACGCCATATTTTCAAAAATACGGCACATCCCAGTGTTTCCCCCCTGCTGGCGCTAAATTAGCTGCCCAGCGCCAATGTAGCCACCTTTGTGCCACGGTGCAAGGGTGGCTGCGTTGCGGGGTAGATTGTTTTTGTGCAGGCAGGGACACCTTCCTCCACAAAAACAATCTTGAATGGCGATTTGCTCTATCTATGTGTGCTGCAGAATGTTGTGCCATGCTATCTCTGGGGTGTTAGATTTTGGCGCTGCCACAGGTTTAAAATTTCTTGTGGGGGAAGCATCAAAATGCAATGGGTGTTGCTGTGGCACGCCCACGGCAACACCCACTGCATGCCCCTTCCACGCAAAGTGCTGCGTGTGAAGGGGCTGTATTTAGAAGGTGATGTTAAGCCACAAAAAGTGGCTTAATGTCGCCTTGTAAATACGGTGCAGTGCACAGCGCCACCGGAGCGTCACGAAAAGTGGTGCTCCGTAACGCTAGGGGCTCCTAAATATGCCCCAAGTATTCCTACAAATCCGCGCTGCTCTCCCTTCCACTGCCCCTTAAGCCTCTCTCATGCGCCCTGCTTGTCCTATAAATTATTTTAACATTAAATGCCAACGTGATTGTTGGGAAATCTGGAGCTCACACCTCCCCAATATTACGCCCCTGTCAAGGACTAAGTCAGGGGGAGAAGCTTCAGCAATGTCAACAACCAACTAAAGTTATAAGAGAAAGAGGGTTAGGGTGAAGGAGAGGCAAAGATAAACGGGACACCTAGAGGCATATTTGAGCCCTGTTGCATCGCTCTGCACCACGCAACGTGGTGCAAGAGTCAACGCAACTCAAAAATAAACTTTATGGAGCCACGAAAGGCCACCTTGCTCGGCCCTGAGTGGCTTGATAAATCTGGAGTAAGGCAACGCAGTGCTGCGTTGCGTTGTTCTGCCCTGGGAAGCAGTTCCATGGGAGTGCTGTGGGTGTTCCCATGGATTTTGACGCATTCCCAGAACTGGTAAATCTGGGAATGCGCCACAATACTGCGCCTTCCCAGGGGAGGCATAATGAGGAGAAATATCTTTATTTCTCCTTGTTTTTTCCTCTTTATATGTGAGCTGAATTCTGCTCACACCTAGATAGCGGAATATGCGTTGGGATTGTTTTTGTGCACAAAGGTGCCCCTTCCTACACAAAAGCAATCCTGCAGGCGAAGGAGGCATCCTTGCACCATGGTGCAAGGGTGACTGTATTGGTGGTAGGCTGCCAATTGTGTGCCAGTGCAGGGGGAAAGGCCAGGAATGCATCGTATTGGGGTACATACAACACACTCCTGCTCTTTCATTGTGACGCAGCACAGCTGCGCTACTACATCCCCGTAATTATGCCCCTTGAAATATTTGATAGCAGATAGAGTGCGGCTGCAGCAGAATATGAACAGCATTCAAGGCAGTTTAAAGCCGCCTTAGAGATCTGGAAGGGAAGGGTACCTCTTGCTAAGGTGTCTGATTACTTCTGTGATGCCGAGAGCGTGATTACTTTTGTGATGCGGACGGTGTGGATACCCCTGTAGTGCGGAGAGCATGATTACATCTGTAATATGGAGAGCTTGATTACCTCTGTATTGCCGAGGATGTAATTACCTCTGTTGTGCAGGCAGTGTCATTACCTTTGTACTGCAGAGCGTGATTACCCCTGTAGTGAAGACAGTGTGATTACCTCTTTAGTGTGGAGAGCATGATTACCTCTTGTAGGAAAGGGCCCTCTTTCTTGGCATGGTTACCTAATTTTCTGCCTGTTGTCATTGTGTTTGACTGTGTTCACTGGGATCCTGCTAACCAGGACCCCAGTGATTATGCTCTCCCTTAAAACTTGGTTACTTGAACCACTTATACCCCACATTTGGCATACTGGTGCCCCCATATATGTCCCTACTATACGGTACCCAGGGCATCGGAGTACCAGGGGATCCCTATGGGCTGCAGCATACATTATGCCACCCATGGGGAGCCCATGCAAAGTGTATCTGCAGGCCTGCCATTGCAGCCTGCGTGAAAGGATGCATGCACCCTTTTCACTACAGTTCACTGCACCAGGTCACTGTAAGTCACCCTTATACCAGGCCCTCCTAGCCCAGAGGGCAGGGTACAGGTACCTTTGTGTGAGAGCACCCCTGCACTAGCAGAGGTGCCCCCAAGAACTCCAGTTACATTTTCCTGGACTTCGTGAGCGTGGGGACCCCATTTTATGCGTGTACTGGATATAGGTCACTACCTATGTCCAGTTACATAATGGTAACTCTGTACCTAGGCATGTTTGGTATCAAACATGTCGGAATCATTCCCAAATACTGTTGCCAGTTTTGGAAGTATGATTCCATGCACTCTGGGGGCTCCTTAGAGGACCCGAGCATTGCTCCTACCAGCCTTCTGGGGTTCTCTGAGCAGCCCAACCTGCTGCCACCCCTCAGACAGGTTTCTGCCCTCCTGCTGCTTCCAACAGCTCAAGCCCAGAAAGTCAGAACAAAGGATTTCCTTTGGGAGAGAGAGGGTAGCCTCCCCAAGCCACTGGTATGCTTTGAAGGGCACATTTTGTGCCCTGCGTGCATTAACTAGTCTATACCTGTCCAGGGACCTCCAGTCCCTGCTCTGGTGTGAAACTGGACAATGGAAAGGGAAGTGACCACTCCCCTGCCCATCACCACCCGAGGGGTGGTGTCCACAGCTCTTTGAGAGGGTCCCTGGGTTCTGCCATCTTGAATCCAGGGTTGACAGAGACCTCTGGGCGCATCTGAGTGGCCAGGTCAGGCAGGTGACATCCGAGCCCCTTCCTAATAGGTGGTCACCTGTCTAGGTGATCAATCCCCCATTTAGGGCTATTTAGGGTCTCTCTCTTGGATGGGTCCTCAGGTTCAGCTTGCAAGATTCCAGCAGGACTCCTCTGCAACCTCTACATTGACTTCTAGCCACTGGAACCGCAACTGGACTCTCCAGGAACCGACAATCTGCATCCACAACAAAGACTCTGCTTACAACATTGGGCCTGATTCTAACTTTGGAGGACGGTGTTAAACCGTCCCAAAAGTGGCGGATATACCACCTACCGTATTACGAGTCCATTATATCCTATGGAACTCGTAATACGGTAGGTGGTATATCCGCCACTTTTGGGACGGTTTAACACCCTCCTCCAAAGTTAGAATCAGGCCCATTGTCTCCATGGCTCCTTACAGCTTCTGTAACATTTCCCCAGCTGGGCATCCTCTGAGGGCAGCAAGTCTTCAATCTGCATGAGAAGGAAGAAGGAATCTCCTTTGGGGTGAAGGAGTCACTCCCCTGCATCTGCAGGCACCAACTGCAATGATGACCAGCTGCGTGGATCTCCTCTCATCCTGAGCTGCATGGTTCCTGCATCACTGGTGATGGTCCGGAGTAGTCATCTTGGTCCTCTCTGCCAGCTGTCTAACTTTGGTGGAGGTAAGCCTTTCCCACGCAGGACAGTACCCTGTGCATCGCGTCTCTTGCAGCTACCAAGGCTTGTTGGTATCTCCTCCAAGGGATCTTCAGGCTCTGTGTAGCCCCAGCCCCCAGCACTCCTTCCTGTGACGCACAGCCCTCTGTGTGCTTCTCCTGTAGTGTGGGACCCTTCTCCAGTTGTGCTGCATGAGCTCCTCTGTGACTCCTGGTTCCTCTTCCAGTGGGTCTCCTGTGGGGGCTGCCTCTTCTTCTGTGGACTCTCTGCTTTGCTGAGGGTCCCCCTAGGACTCCCTCGGTTGGTTGAGTCCTCAAGGACCTTGCTGGTCCCCGGCAGCTCCACTTGTGCTTCACCATGACTTTTGCCTTTGCCAAGGCTTGTTGGTGGTTTTCCACGCCACTGACCGACTGGAATCATCTATCCAGCGTGGGAAGTCGGCTGCATCCTCCCGGAACTCTTCACCTGCTCCAGTGCTGCATTCCTGACCGTCTTCGTCCTACCGTCGACCAACTCCTGCAACCACAGCTGGGTGGGTAGTAGCCACTGTTGGTTTCTTGCAGTCCTGTCTGTGTGTTGTATTTTTTTTTTTTTGCTTCCTTTTGAGTGGTTTGGGGAAAATCCAGTAACTTACTCCTTTCCTCCTGGTCGCTGGGAGGCACTGTGGTACTTACCTTTGTGGTTTCCTAATTCCCCAAGCCCCCTCTACACATTCCACTTACCTAGATGGGGGTCCTTCATTTGCATTCCATTTTTTTAGTATATGGTTTGGGCTCCCCCTAGGGTCACTGTTGTCTATTTGCACTTGCACTGTTTTCTATGGTTTTCTATGCCTATTTCTGATTACTAGTGTACATATCTAGTGTGTTACTTACCTGCTATTGGAGGGTTGACCTGCTAGTACTTTTTGGTAATTGTGTCACTAAAATAAAGTACCTTCATTTTTGTAACACTGAGTGTTTTCTTTCATGTGTGTAAGTGCTGTGTGACTACAGTGGTATTGCATAAGCTTTGCATGTCCCTAGATAAGCCTTCGCTGCTCATCCACAGCTCCCTATGGAGAGCCCGGCTTCTAGACACTGCCTGCACTTCACCAATAGGGAAACCCTGGACCTTGTATTATGTGCAAGTATTTTAGTACCCACCACACACCAGGCCGGCTTCCTTCACCTCTGTAGTACAGAAAGTGTGATTACCTCTGTAATGTCGAAAGTGTCATTACCCCTGTAGTTCAGGCAGCATGATTACCTCTGTAGTGCAGAGAGTGTGATTGCCTCTGCAGTACGGAGACCATGATTGCCTCTGTAGTGCGGAGTCTGTGATTACCTCTGTAGTGCAGGCAGCGTGTTTACCTCTGTAATACGGTGAGCGTGATTACCTCTGTATTGCAGAGGGTGTGATTACCTCTGTAGTGAAGGCAGCGTGATCAACTCTGTAGTGCGGAGAGCATGATTACCCCTGCAGTGCAGACAGTGTGATTACCTCTGTAGTGCGTAGAGATTGATTACCTCTGTAGTGCAGGAAGCGTGATTACCTCTGTAATGCAGAAAGTGTGATTACCTCTGTAGTTCAGGCAGCATGACTGCCTCTGTAGTGCGGTAAGTGCGATTGCCTCTGTAGTGTGGAGACCGTGATCATCTCTGTAGTGTGGAGAGTGTGATTACCTCTGTAGTGCAGAGAGAGTGTGATTAGGTCTGTAGTGCAGAGAGAGTGTGATTACGTCTGTAGTGCAGACAGCGTGATTACCTCTGTAGTGTGGACAGCATGATTACCTCTGTAGTGCAGGCAGTGTGATTACCTCTGTAATGTGGAGAGCGTGATTGTCTCTGTAGTGCAAGCAGAGTGATTACCGCTGTAATGTGGAGAATGTGAGTACCTCTGTAGTACAGAGAGAATGATTACCTCTGTAGCGCAGAGAATGTGATTACCTCTGTAGTGTGCAGAACATTTATACCTCTGTAGCACAGAGAACGTGATTACCTCTGTGGCACAGAGAACGTGATTACCTCTGTAGTGTGTAGAGCGTGATTACCTCTGTAGTGTGGAGAGCCTGATTATCTCTGTGGTGGGGAGAGTGTGATTACCTCTGTAGCGCAGAGAAGGTGAACCTCACATAAAACTGCTGACTTGCTGAAGCAAAAGTTCATCATTGTTCTAAGTAGTGTGTAGAGCGTGATTACCTCTGTAGTGTGGAGACCGTGATTACCTCTGTAGTGTGGAGAACGTGATTACCTCCGCAGTATGGAGAGCATGGTTACTGCTGTAGTGCAGAGAGCATGATTACCTCTGTAGTGCAGAGAGCACGATCACCTCTGTAGCGCCAAGAAAGTGATTACCTCTGGAGCGCAGAGAACGTGATAACTTCTGTAGTGTGGAGAGGGTGATTAGCTCTGTGGTGTGGAGAGCGTGATTACCTCTGTAGTGTGGAGAGCCTGATTAGCTCTGTGGTGGGGAGAGTGTGATTACCTCTGTAGCGCAGAGAAGGTGAACCTCACATAAAACTGCTGACTTGCTGAAGCAAAAGTTCATCATTGTTCTAAGTAGTGTGTAGAGCGTGATTACCTCTGTAGTGTGGAGACCGTGATTACCTCCGCAGTGTGGAGAGCATGGTTACTGCTGTAGTGCAGAGAGCATGATTACCTCTGTAGTGCAGAGAGCACGATCACCTCTGTAGCGCCAAGAAAGTGATTCCCTCTGTAGCGCAGAGAACGTGATAACTTCTGTAGTGTGGAGAGGGTGATTAGCTCTGTGGTGCGGAGAGCGTGATTACCTCTGTAGTGCAGAGATCGTGATTAGCTCTGTGGTGTGGAGAGCGTGATTACCTCTGTAGTGCAGAGATCGTGATTAGCTCTGTGGTGTGGAGAGCGTGATTACCTCTGTAGTGCAGAGATCGTGATTAGCTCTGTGGTGTGGAGAGCGTGATTACCTCTGTAGCACAGAGAAGGTGAACCTCACATAAAACTGCTGACTTGCTGAAGCAAAATCATTGTTCTAAGACTTTTTGAGCACTGTGATTCTAGTGCCTCACTACAGCCCCTCATGCCATATGCAAGGACACCATCCTTCTGCCTGTCCCACGGTTTATTTGTCCTGGATTTCAAGTTCTGAGGCTGTGCAGGCTGTCGCCAGTCGAGCGGGTCCACAAAAAGTGATGCTCCAGTGGCGCTAGGGGCTCTTAAATATGCCCCTAAGTCTCACAGGACTGATTGTTGCTCAGAACGTACCATCCTCATTTAATGTGCAAAAGGTTTGTGGGTTACAGGTTACCCACAGTGAGAGTGTTTTCTTGTCACAAGTTGGTAAACTGGCACTAAGCCTGTACTAGTGAGTCTAGAGGATCTAAAACTGGGCTGTATTTTCATAGGATTGAAAAAAAAATGTATCTTTATCGCAGTTGGATGCCGAAAGACTTCAAACACCAGTGAAATTGCTAGTAGCTTATTGTGCCAGACGCCATGATGCCGAAGGCGAGGGTTTAGTTTGCCTATGTTTGCACTGCTCTCCTTTGAGCAGCTGTTAGGGTACGTGCTGCCTGATCCTTCCAGCTTTGAGCAGCTGTTAGTGTACATGCTGTATGATCCTTCCAGCAGCTGTTAATGTACATGCTGCCTGATCCTTCCAGCTTTGAGCAGCTGTTAGTGTACATGCTGCTGCGTTCTTCCAGCTCTGAGCAGCGTTTGGTTGTGACATGATGCCTGATCCTTCCAGCTTTGAGCAGCTGTTAGTGTCCATGCTGCCTGATCCTTCCAGCTTTGAGCAGCTATTGGTGTACATGCTGTCTGATCCTTCCAGCTTTGAGTTTATTTGCTGCCTGATCCTTACAGCTTTGAGCAGCTGTTAGTGTACATCCTGCCACATCCTTTCAGCTTTGAGCAGCTGTTAGTTTGTGACATGCTGCCTGATCCTTCCAGCTTTGAGTAGCTGTTAGTGTACATGCTGTCTGATCCTTACAGCTTTGAGCAGCTGTTATTATACATTCTGCTGCATCCTTCCAGCTTTGAGCAGCTGTTAGTGTACCTGCTGCCGCATCCTTTCAGCTTTGAGCAGCTGTTAGTGTACATGCTGCAGCATCCTTCCAGAATGAACGTCACTTACTTTTGCCCGTTTTGAAGGTCAGCCCACAAGTGTCAGAAGTTATTACCTTGTCCAGTGTTACCGCAACGTACCTGCTGGATGTTCTTCAGGCATTTTACCATAGTGAGAGATTAATTGCTATGGGTTTGGGCAATGGTCCAATTACAACAGTCATCATCAACTTGAACTGCTATTTCCGGTAGGTGTACTCTCTAAGTATTGAATGTGCCCATGTCACTAATAGTTTAAAGCCTTTACACTCCAATCATGCATCAGTGTGGAAATCAGCCTCCACCATTAATGAGGAACCCTGGTGAAGCTAGAGTGAGGTGAAGCTCATGGCTGGGGATGAACCAGAAGTATATGATTGCTATTGTGGGTAAATCTTTTAACCAGCTAGAAAAAAACATTGCTGTTAAACCCATTGGGAATTGATGCTCTGGAACTCCTTCATCGCTTGTCGGTTTGTATTCCTCCTACAGAGTTAGAAGTTAGCCAACATGATGAGTACACAGAGACTCTAGCTAATCAGACATAAGTTAAGATTTTACAGAAGAGCTACATTTGGGTATGGAGAGGTTTAACGTCTACTCCACGTATCAGTTAGCTAATGAACCCTTTGACACATGTCTGGCATCCAAGAGATTGCAAATTGGATAATATTGTTAATCAATACATCTGGGCCCAGATTTATAATGGATTGTTACAGTATCAAAATACAAGTGTAACTGTTGAAACACAAAAATCCTAGTTTCACTGGGATTATGGATATTTCCAGAGGTGTAGAGAGATCTACCAAGCTCTTCGGTGTGCTAAATGATGAGCCAGGCACTAATGCTATGGGAGACCCAATTAGAGGAAAGACTAATTGGGACAAGTCTAGACCAGATGAAATTAGGGAGTGGACAGTGTTTAATATTAAGAACAAATTAATTGTCTGTGAGTGGCTTTAAAACACATAACAATTGTTTTAAGTTGTGTCCAGCTCTCAGAAGGAAACATTTTAAGAGTAGAAAGGCAGGCCATTGTTCAAATGTGTGTGAAATACTACCAAAATATTATATTAACCCAAGAAATTCAGCAATAGGTACAACCTTATGCAGAGCCAAAGTGGACTTAGTTTTGGTCCTTGCTTGTTCAAAAGGTCATGATAAAGGTTTAATAAGCACATCGTACTCCAACAGTGGAATTAAGAATGTATTCACAGGTGTTGACGAGAAACTATGCAGATCTCCTAACTGTGTTGTAGCTATTGACGATTGATCTTTGGAAGTCTGGTTGGACTCTGGGTCACCTTTTACTTTAATATCAGAAGCTTCTTTAACAATAATTGGAAGGACAAAACTCCAGAGCTGAACAATGTGAAATCTTTTGCCAATGAAAAAATATTGATTTGCCAGGATAGTTTGTGCTATCACAGTTCAAATATATGAGAAGGTTTACATGGCCAGACTGGGTCAACAAGTCCTAGGTTCAGACATCAGTGCAACCTTGGCATCATGTGGTACCTATCTACTGAGACATCTGTATATTGTATAAGTATAGAAGTAAGTTCTGAGCTTATTCATGGAAAATATAGACATCTTTTTCATAACAAGGGCAAGTCACAGAATTTCCACACACGATTGAGCTCTAAACCAAAGCTAATCTTGTGAAGACAATTTCTGTAATGTTCCCTTGAGTGCAAGGAAGAAATTTATGTACGTTGTAGTAGTTTCCTGAGGAGGGAGTCATAGAATTAGCTGACTTCACAGAATGGGTGTCTTGAATAGTTGTAGTATGCAAAAAAAGGGCTCATTACGATTGTGTGCCGACATTAGGTTACCTAACAAACAAGTTACAGTGGAATGCCATCTGCTGCATAAAATCCAGGAGTTTTTGTCATTGTTAGCAGAAGCCACATTTTTCACGTCACTTGATTTACGATAAGTGTATCATCAAATTGAGCTATTCAAGTGCTGCCGACATTTAACCACCTTAATTTCTGCTGATGGTGTACTTCGTTATACTAGAATCTCTTTTGGATTAGCTTCAATGGTTTCTCTCGTTCAAAAACATATTATATTTGTTTAGGTATATGGTGCAAAGAAGTGGCAGCAAACGTCTTAGGTAAGCTTTTATTCAGAGTTACATGTAACAGCCATCAAGAGATGAGCCAGAAGGAACTGCCATCTACATTAGTCAAACATAAGCATTCTCAATTTCAAATTCTAACTGAACAGTAAAGTCAAGGAATACAACTGGAATAGTTATTATGACAAGAAGACCCAACTTATGGAGTGACTGCCTTCCAAGATGATATGTTAATATTGCTGATGCTATTGAAATGCATGATCAAAGATTGTCTAAAGCAGGTTTTCCAAACTTTTTAGGTCCATGACTTTATAAATACAAACTTTCATGACATATCTAGCTTTAATGGCAATGAGGCAGGCGTTTTTTTTTTTTTTATGTAACTATAGCATCGTGTGGAAGCGCACTGTTATTTACAAACAACATATTTTCTATTGAAATAACCACAAAATTTGCACAGACATACAGTTTTACTGATAAAACTATATTGCACACAAATGATGATGTGTGGAAATCGAGTTTCTGTGCATATTTATTATTTGTGTATCACCAAGTAAAGTGTGTTGATTGTTTTGATCCTATTAAAACCTTTGCTTCCATCACACTTCAGTTTACAAACAATGTGTATAAATGTTGCTTTCCTAACTGCTAAACGTGTACAGTTCATTTACAGGTATTTCCATTTTGATGTGTGTTATAAGAAATGACACCATACAGCCTTTCTGTTCACACTTTCTGTACCCAAGAAAGATTGTCACATTATTAATTTCACTTTTCTTTCTTTAACTCCAAAGTGAGAGAGGTTTGTAAACACCAATCCTGTGTTAAAAAATAAGCAGCAATTTGCCAGAAGGCATAGCTTGAAATTTGACCTCTGTCTTTGAAGCGCAGCAAATGTGACAAGTTAAATACCGAGTTTAAAGTAATCTATATTTATTTTTGTGACTTTCACAAGCTGGTGACCCACTAATGGGTTGCGTCCCACAGTTTGGGAAACACTGGTCTAAAGCATTAAAGTTTTGTAAGAAAGAGGAATGACTCTTCCAATGGAGAAATTTAAATTTCTGGTGGAAGAGAAGTAATATTTAGGGAATTATATTATGCATGACGGTATTTGTCCCAAGTTCAATTTCTTACAAGTGATTGAGAAAATTATGGCTCTCAGAAACAAGGATTAACTCTGTACTTATTTGGGTTGATGTTGCTCCAGCAATTTAGCCCAGACCTGCCCTTTCTGTCCCCACGGTGTGCAGAAAGCCCATTGGATTCCAGGTATAGATCTAAAAAAAATGGCCTGTCCTGGCATTGGACCATATCTCTGCCCCTAAAGAACCAACAGTTTTTCTACCCCTCTAAGGCCTAAATCCCGATTACTGCAGCATCCCCATGGCCAGTGTGAGCAAATTTAGATTGTTTTGCCATAATTCTGACATATCGGTCATTCCAGAGGGTGCTGCCTCTCACCATAGACAAAAAGACCATCTGGTGCCCGGGGATGAGGGCTTAAGTGCAATGCCAGGACTGGCAAGTCAATACCCCATTCAGTTTATCACTTTTTATCCCTTATGAAGCTTTCTCACCTCTCGGGCAGGCAGATTCTGCGATAAATAACCAGGCATCTGAAGGTCCACCAGTGCAGCAGGGAAAAAGTGAGAAAAGGAATGGGGTGGATTATCTTGCTATCTAGTCCCACTCCGGGCCACCAGACGTATATCTGCCCAAAGGGGGAGGCTGGATGGGGGTTTACGTCCTTTCTACCAGCCCATATGCCAAAACTTCACACAAAGATATCCCAAATGTCCTCACTTTCTATGGTGAATGGTTGCAGTATTTGGGTTCTTGGTGTGCTGGCAGCCAGGAAACGCTATGAGCTATGTAAATTTCTGAAAACTAAAGGCCCTAAGGAAATCCAGGGATGTGTGGCTTGTGTGAGTGCAATTAAGTTTTTTTGCCCAGAATGCCCCATGAAAGTCAAAGTATGGATCAAAAAAGAACATTTGTCAAATATTTTTTGTGACAGAAAATGTAGGCACTTCCAGCTAATGACAAGCCTTCCTACACTTCTTTGAAACGCTGCCTCCCATGTGTGGGTAAACCTCATGTGTGTCATAGGAACTAACCAAAACCATAATCATGTGAAGACTCCATTGACAGCACATTGACTTTACACAGTCCGCATTTTAACTTTTTTCAGTTGCAGATAATAAGCCCACCCATATAAGTGGGGTACTATTTTTATCAGAAGAAGTGTGGGAAAAGTACGTGGTAGGTATTTCATGGATCCCCACAGAAATGAAAGGAATATCTGTGATGGTATCCAAGTTTGATATTTATGGCATGCTAGTTAAGAAATGGAGGGAAATCCATGCACGGCCCACCACTCTAGACTTCCATAGATTTTAGTTTTCAGAAATGTCTTGGGCTGGTAGATTTCTCTTGGTGCCAAAGAAGTCAAGGCCCAAATACTGCAGCTACCCATACTGCGAGAATTGCTTAATTCGAAAATTTGAATTTGTGTTTTGAGGCGTTTTATGACATCTTGGTAAGCCCACCACATTTTTATCAGGGAAAGTGTGGGAACACAGACTAGTTAGAACATTTATTATTATAGCATTTCTCTCCATTTGTATCTTCCAACGTGTTAGCCAGTATACAAGAAAGAACACATTTTGCCAAATTCATTCTGAATCATATGATATGGAGGTTAACCTCAAATTCAAAGATGTGCAAATAACCAATATTCTGATAATTCTGGACACATTTAGGAAATGCATAGGTTTCCTTAATACCTATTTTTATTCCTTAGGTTTTTCCATATGAATTGATGCATGGAAGGTACACAATGAACAAACATTGTAAGCTGCAGCTCAGTTGATGGTTCTGGGTATTATGTGTTTTTGGACAACCAACAACAATAATATCTCTGGGACCAGAAGATTCTGATAGATGGATCAGTATACTACATTTCTAAATCAGGCAGGGGGTTAAAAATAACAGATAAAAACATTGTCATATATTTCTATTTTTTCTACTTATTTTCATTAGTTTTTTATTTTAACAAATAGTTTTTGGGAGAAAACCACAAGCGATCTACACAAATAACTCTGCTGAATTCATACTTTTGTCTTCTTTTAGAACATGTATAGTCTTCCGGGTTCAACCGGATGTTTTATAGCTGTGTCCACCACAAATCCATCACCCCTTTTTCCCTTGGTGAGGTCCATGTAGTGAGCCCCGGCATACTTGTAAATCTGCAGAACTGATTATAATATTGGCTTCCGCACTCTGATACATCCAGTGCACAAATCCCGTGATCTGGGACTGTTTGATGAAGTCTGTTGGGTTCTCGACATATATCGTGACACTGTCCACTGGATTGCCACTGTCTCTGCAGAATTAAGGAAACTATGGGGTCCTGTCAAACCACTGCCAGAAGGCCTAATTTAGAGTGTCAAAGTGACGTCTTCAGGGCAGACAATTAGCAGTAACCCGATTATCGCTCATTTTGTGACCTCCAGCAGATTTAGAACGATTAAAGAATTAAACATCACAGAAAAAGTGATTAATTTTCTTTGACACTGTACTGACCCAAACTCAAATACTTGCAGAAAAACATGTGAAATATTTTTACTGCAGGGTACTCACTGCACATTTACACAAAAAGCCAGATCTGGAGGCAATCCCGCTAGATTTTGCCCCACACTCTAAATGGGCACATTAGCATGCAGACTTTTAGGCCAGTAGTAAATACCTCGAGTGCCACCTTTAAAGATGCTAAGACGCCCCTGTATCCATCAGAATGTGGAGTTAAAGTCTCACACAGCATTCCCAGTGCACTTCAGTTCTAACCTGCAGAACCCTCTCCTACCCTAGGTGGGGTCAATATAATCTTACAAGGAGCACCAAAGGTGAGGTGACTTACAATAAGCACACATGAAGATCATCCTCACACATGTGTGTGTGTTTCTGTGTGTGTGTGTGTGTGTGTGTGTATGTATATATATATATATATATATATATATATATATATATATCTCAACAAAAGATTATTTCCTTTTCTTTCAATAAAGCCAAACCATTTTGATGCAAGTGAAGAATTATTACAAGAATGGGGCAAACACATCTTACAGTCATCGATGGGATTAGTACTCATTTTGATCAAACATGCAGCGATTGCATTAACAAAGATTCAAACACAGTTGAAAACAGTTGAAACTGAATTAGAAGGTTTAACACTTTCAGAAGAGGAACGCAAATTCAAACAGGACAAAAATAGACAAACATGAGGAAACAGTGAAAACACGTAAACAGTCCAAATTTCAAAGAGACAAAGTGGATTAGGAAGTGGGTCGTATTTTCACTTTTGCTAAAAGATATAATACATGTTTGTTTAAGTAATGGTAACGATATACAAACACTGGTGACGGACTGTGCAAATATGCTTGTGAACAAGGTCGGTGAGACTGAAACTCGTAGAGCTTTTTACTGCCGGAATGAGCATTTTTCTAAATAAATATATGCCAGCACAGTGACCTCTGAGTGTGGTTTATGTCTTTTCTGGATAACAAAGAAAAGGAAAGAATATTTTGTTGATTTAATTTGGCGTCCCCAGCCGTGAATCTAGCACTGCCAAACGAAAGGAAAAAGTGCGCCATATGATGCCATGACAGGCAAAACTGTTTTGAATATATATATAAGTCCAAAATTTTTCACACGAAGCACCCACTCAGGCAATGATACGGTACTTAAGGGAAGCAAGGCCGTCGGAACGGCCGAAACACGTCATGAAGGATATAAAATCTTCTCTTTAGTACCGTATCCTTGCCTGAGTGGGTGCTTTGTGTTAAAATTTTGGACTTATGATTTGTGGGACCAGTGCGCTCGTCTGGTCAGGCACCCCACCCCTCTTTGGGAGCTGTGGCTCACGTCGAGCAGGATTGCGATATACATATATATATATATATATTTGCTGTGCATTCAAATGTCAGATTCTGTCTACCAAGGGAGCCTGGTGTTCACTTTTCTTTCTCTAACTTCAAAGTGAGAGTATTTATCTGACAATCTGGGGCTGTGAAAAGAAAGGATTTTTTCTAGCACACAACAAAATTGAAATGTGTATAAATTAACTGAGCCAGGATTTCATAACATATCAGAATAAGAAAAGCACAAACGTAGCACATTTTTTGTAATTCTGAAGTGTGCTGGAAACAAATATTTGAATCCATCAGAACAAATCAATGCACTCGGTAAAGCCATTTATGCACATTATTGTTTATGCGCTGCATAGTTATATCAGTAAAAATGTAGGTCTGTGCAAATGTAATGGATATTTCAATTGAAAATATGCTGTCTGTAATGGCAGTGCACTACCACACCATGCATACTCCACTCTACACCAATCCACCCTACTTAGGTCTATGCCACTCTGCGCTCCACCACTTTCATCCACTTGACGCTACTAGATAGATAGATAGATAGATAGATAGATAGATAGATAGATAGATAGATAGATAGATTATTAGTTAATTAAAACCATAAACAGACAATTAGCACAAAAAAAGTATTATATAAAACATAAGTGATGCAATATTACTAATAAGTCTAAAAAGAAAATGTAATACCTTCTACGGATTTACCCCCGGTTTTCTTCAATTACTAATACAAAACTTCCTGATTTTGCCCTTTCTTATTCATAGTATGTACCTATTGTTTCCGCTGGGATTATTCCAATCTGCTAACTTGTTTTTGTGCAGGAAATTTTAGAGGGAAAAAATTCCAAAAATTGGATAAGCCTAATATTCAGCATGGTGTTTCTTGGGGGAAACATCCTTTATGCCGAATTTTTTATAACGAAGTCCTGGTTAACGAAAGCGGAACAACGCTTTCTTTAACCACGACTTCGTTATTTTGTGCCTTAACCACGCATGTCCTGAACAACGAACATGCATGGTTAAGGTACAAACAAGGGAGTCGGCTGAGGAGGACGACGCAGATGACAAGGTGACGACTCAGGTAAGTGGGGGGTTTTAGGTTTTGGGGAGGGGGTGGGGGGTCAGGGGGTTTTAGGTTTTGGGGTGGGGTTGGGGGGTGGGGCGTTTTTGGTTTTGGGGAGGGGGTGGGGGGTCAGGGGTTTTAGGTTTTGGGGTGGGGTTGGGGCGTTTTTGGTTTTGGGGAGGGGGTGGGGGTTGGGGGTTTTAGGGTGGGGTTGGGGCGTTTTTGGTTTTGGGGAGTGGGTGGGGGGTCAGGGGGTTTTAGGTTTTAGGGTGGGGTTGGGGGGTGGGGCGTTTTTGGTTTTGGGGAGTGGGTGGGGGGTCAGGGGGTTTTAGGTTTTGGGGTGGGGTTGGGGGGTGGGGTGAGGGATGTAGGGTGAATGGTGCCTATTGCTAATGATTTTATCATGAATGCCTTTACAACAAAATATTGTTGTAAAGGCATTCGTGGTAAAATCATTAGTAGTAAAGACGAGGTCGGTGTTCCGACCTTGTTGTTAAGGTTAGTAGTAGTTTAAAATTTGGTGTTCCGTCATATAACCGTTTCTTGGATTTAATGCTTCAATTAAAGCTTGTCTGCATGTTCTGACCCCACTTCACGCTATTCCATGACTCTACTCCATTGTATGCCACTCCACTCTATGCCAATCAACCCTACAACTCTACTCCACGACACTCCGCTCTATGACAATCCAGTCCATGACACTCCACTCCACTCTACAACACTCTCCTCTACATCACTAACTTTAGCCATGCTGAGCAGAAGGCACGCTGGTGTACAACATGGCTAAAACATTGGCAAAGCCAATAGCTCTTGTATAGGGGGGACCTATTTGCCTTGCTTGTTCTTTGAAAGTGTTATTTGCATTGCCTAAAGGAGTATATACAAGGCACAAGGGGTATTAGAAGTAACACAGCCGGGGCACAGACCTCCGCTAGCCCAATCCTGGTGATGCAACTCAGTAGCTTAGTACAGTGACCCACGTAGCTCTTTCAATGCATGTCAGTTCTTCCTGTCTGCACACTGCTATTTCAGCACTTGCACATCTCTGCTAATGCACCTTATTTGTGACATTGAGAAGAAGTGAGGGACCTTGATTGGCCCAAGAAACAAAACATGAAGGATTATCCTGTCAAAAGAAGTCATCAAAGATTGCTTGAGGGAATCTAATACTGGCCAGACTCGCAGAAAGATGATTTGTTCCTTGACCGCCACCTTTACATCGTAACAATGTTCATGGTCCTAAGGTTATAGCGAAGTCGAGGACAAAACTTGACACAAAATGCATCTTTCCTTCTCTCCACATCTGAACAAAAGGCTGGTCCTCCCTGCCGTAACATCAAACTCCCTCAGGGACTGATTACAGAAAAGGACTAGAACTTTCAATTACTCCAGGGGGCACAGTGTGCTTAATATGGTGTCTCATCAAGGTACTAGTGCCAGCATCAGCTCCAATGTACGCGTTCTCTAAATGGAGAGTGGAAGTAGGGCGGTGGAGCCATCCACACACACACACACACACTGAGTGGGTCATGGAGCGCCGTAGTGTATGGTATAACTTGCGCTTTCTTCAACCCGTAGGTCAGTGTTATCCTAGAAGACACTACAGGGACAGACATGGTATAGTTGGAGAGAGGAGCAACAAGGGAGAGGATGAGAAACGAGTGAAGGCAAAAAGAGGAGAGCCAGAGTTCAATGTCACTAATTGGGGCTTGGGGTGTTGGGACAAAGTTTATTGCTCTCAATTGAAAAATGTGATTCACAGTTGTAAGACTCAATAAAAAATAACCTGGGCCATTAAGCCTGGCCTGAAGTAAGACTCTGCTTCATTGAGTAAAACTCTGCTGAAGACAACTGAGGCCACTGACACTTGTTAGGGCCAATAGGTGAGACTCTGCTCTAGACATGTGACAATTAATTAAAGTATTTTGGGGCAGAGATGCTGACTAGAAGTAAGTTTTCTAAAGTAGTCACCCTATTTGAGTGAGAGTTGAGGTGTGTAGAGATGAGAGACACACAGCCTGACAGTCTTGAAGAGTGAGACACTGCTTCCTGGTTAGACTCCCAGGGGGTGAGGTGAGGGAGGGATAAAGGAGACACCAAGTGGGTGAGAGAAGAGATACATATCGAGCTCCAGGGAGACCCTCCTACAAAGTATGAGCACACACTTTGTGAGGATGGCACAGAGCAAGAGCAGACTACAGCAGAAAGCTTAATGTAAGATGGCTACAGAGGGCACTCAAAGAGGATAAAAAATACTGCTACAGCAGACATAGGAAGACTTCTGCAAAATGCAACCTGGCACTACCCATAGGGTCAATCAGCGAAGACTGCAGAAGAGGGCTCCGGGGCATTAATGAATGTGCAGCACACAGCAGGGACTGCTGCTCAAGACATCAGAGGTGACTGCTGTATTAGGGCACCAGGACACTTCCATTAGAGACTGCTGCTCTCATGGACCAGGACAACAGGAAGTACTATAACATTAGGGCACCAGATGCTAATAATACTGCTAAACAAAGCACCAGATGGGACTGCTGCACTAGGCTGCCGGGACACTAAAGACACTTTGCACCAGAAGGGACTACAGCAGTAGGGCACCAGGTTGCTCATTCTTGTCACTTAATGCATCCCACAAACTTAACATAAATGTTGCGCAAAGTGAAGTGTTATTTCCAAGCTCAGGCTGATTGGCCGAGACACTTTAGCGTTGGCACCATGCCGCAAAGCTTCTCATCGGTTAAATTAATCATGGGCTGTCTCTTGGCTAGCATTTAGCTGCTGCCTCTGGCTGGGGTATGACAAGGGTTAATTGCCATGGTTACAGGTTTGGGCCCTGCACACTGTGCTAAGAGTCAGAGTTATTTAACTGAATGTGAAGGGAAGGAGGCGAACGGTTTGGGAATTGATGCACAAAGAAGAAAATAAGTGCAGTGTGTGCTCTAAGCAGTCACGGACCTTCCAAATCTGTGATAATGAGCTGGCCAGGCCTGGTTGCCAACCTAAAGCTGTAAACTTTGGACCACACACCCCAGTCAGTGAGGCAGTGCTCAGGGCCGGCTTTAGGGCAGTGTGACTGGGCGGCCGCACTGGGCGCTGACCTGGAAGGGAGGCACTGCCCTTTGGGGGGGCTGTGTTTAGTAATAACTTACAATTTAAAAGCACCTTCTACAGAGTTCCTTGTGCATCCAGTTTTCAGGGAGAATTAAAAATGTCAAGATAACTCTTGTGATTAATGTTCCTGCTAAAGAAGGAGATCGGAGTTATGTCTAGTGGCAGTTTTAACTTGCCATAAAGTAGCGCAGATGGTTACTGTGCCTGCTGCAAAGAACAGATCCATATTGTATGTGGGTAGCTGAGTGGATTAGTATAGCCAGCCAAATATATGTGAGAGAGGGGCTATGGAGTGATGAGAATGCTTTTGCTGGGTGGTAGGGAGGGAATCTGAGGAGGAGGTCATGGGGAGGGATACACTAAAAAAGATTGTCACACCGGGCTCCACCAGCGCTAAAGCTAGCCCTGGCTGAGCTGGTTATTGGTAAGCTGCAGGAGAGACTGAAGACTACCTAGTGCTGGGAGCCGTGGACTGAGTGTGTCACTTATCATCATTGTTTATCTGTGCTCAGGGGTATAGCTACCATTAGTGCAGCAGATGTAGTATCACCGCGTGGGGTGACCAGAATTTTATGGTCAAAAACTAGATTTCATAAAAATAGAAAAAGGAATGCAATTTTAATTCAAGTGAACACGCAGAATGACAACAATCATCAGCACAGAATTACAGCAGAGGGGCTAAGAAGATTAAAAAAATGCAATTTATACAAAATAAAAACAAAACTTTCCTCACACAACTTTTCCACTGTTAGGAAAGCCCAAGAATAAAGTATGCACAATATTTGGGGAGCAGTGGCATAACAAAGGCCCCCACTGCCGGTGCACGGGGGCACAGGGGCACTGAGCTCCAGGGGGGCCCTTCAGCACAGCACCTGGCCGAGTGAATGTGGAGGGCAGGGGGCCCCTCCATGTTCTTTGCACGGGCCCCCTGCAGTTTCATTACGCCAATGGTGAGGAGGGCTTATATTCCTGTGAGCGTATTCTCAACATTTTGCAGCATGCCAGTCTTCTCTTTGATCCATAAAATAGTGGAGGACATCAGTGCAGATGCATGGTGGGACCTGAGCAGTAAAATAAAAGTGCACCCCATTTACAAATTGGGCCGTTTTGAACTTGTAAAGGCATGCTGTATAGGTGTTTTGCAATGTATGGGAGACTGCACGCAATTGTGCTTTCTGCATGCATATTTATGGTAATATCAAAGAAATCAGCAGTAAAAGTTAACCCACCATTCCACAAAAACAGGCCCACAAACATCCAAAATAGGCCTGCACGCTGATCTGTCAGACTAGCCATTCTGGCGCTACCAGAAGTGTCCTATAAGCTACTTGGATCCTGTGCACATGTAATAAGAGAGACTCCCTCAATAGTGCAGCACACCAGCTCGAGGACTGCTGCTAAGGACACTCTACTTCGAGCCATACTGCGAATAATACCCTATACCAAGATGGCTGCTGCAAGACTGCCACGCTTCTCTTCCTTTTTGATGCATATTCTCGACCGCCCAATAGTAAGATAGAGACGCGGTCCCATTCCAACATGGCCACTGCGCCAAACACGTGGTGACGTCTTTCACGCGCAAGCAGTGACCTAACGCCGACCATCGAAATGAAAGTAGGCGGGGCTTACGGAAGGAGCGCCTCCAATGGCGAGAAAGCAGGAATAGAGGCGGGTTCTTAAACTCGCAGATGCCTGGATGGCAGGTGAGTGAGGATGGAGCCGGAAGAGCGCACCTGGGGTGACCCCTGCACGCGGCTGCAGCCCAGAGGGGATGTGATTGGTCGTTTCCGTGGACGCCTCAACATTCGAGCCCTTGGTGCACCGATGTGATTGGTGTATGTTGCAGTGACGTGTCTCAGTTGTTAAAGGCTCCGGTCATGCAGTATAAACTTAATGCTGACCCTCCCCGTCCCTTCTGGCCCCCAAGAGAGGGCCACCGAACACCGGGGTGGGGGCTGTTTCTGTGGAAGCTGGGATCGCCGAAGAGGTTGAAGCATTGAACTGCTGCAGCTGTCAAAAGAGTGCAGCATCCCTGGGCCTCAGGGCTCCCCAGACACCCATCCTCCCGGCCCCAGGCAGTGACCCGGGATTCTTGGGTCAGTGCTTGAGTAGCTCTCCTTCCAGTGCAGGTTTGTGCTGTGCATGCTGGGACTTGTAGTCCTGATTTCAAAGTGGGATCCAGAAGACTCCAATGTAAAGCTCAAGAAGTTTCCCTACTTGATTGTTTGTTTTTTACCCGTGGGCCTGGGAAGCGTGAGAGCTCGGGCTTCACTGTCTCCAGGCTCTTGTATCACAAATTAACCCCTGCTTTAGAGACACCCGCATAACTGTCAAGTTTCCCACGTCCTTGCGTGATGGGCTGCTCCAGTCCTGTTTTTAGCCTTGAATTCTGGGACTTGTAGTCCAGATTTATAATGTAATAAACAGGACTACATTCTCAGAATTCAAAGAAAAAAAAACCTGTACTGGTGCAGCACATCAAGCATGGACTTGGGAAACTGGGCAGGGCTGCACCTGCAACACAGATGCCAGGTTCCTGCAACACACTCACACCCAGTCTCCTTTTGCAGTTCCTCCCATTGGGCACCTACAGAACGTGCATAACATCCCTGCAATACTACTTCAGTTTACCTCTAGCACCACTCTTTCTCCATTTAGTCTTTTGTGGTGCTCACTCCATCCACATTCTCACAACACTCAGTCACCCCCAGCCTCACCCATAGACGCTTGCTGCAGCGGTTCCAACAGCCAAGCTTCTCCCTTCACTTTCTTCATTCTGGACCCTACAGCACCCACTCCTGTTGGTGCACAGACGTTCTTCCCATCTGCCACTCCAATCACAGGTTCCTGCCGCACACACTTTAAGGTCCTGCAGGACGTACCTCACTCCAGCACAGCCCTCCGTGCATAGCTAACAAGTGGCTCTGTGTCATGTGTAATTAACTTCAGTCCGTCCTGAAAGTCTAGCTAGCAGTCCTCTGCATTCTGGGGATTGGGGGTTTTGGTTTCGCAGTTGGTCCTGTAGGCTAAAACATGTCAGCCGAGATGCCCCCTAAAAAGTCAGGCGTAACTGACATTTTCACGTGATATAGGATTAATCCTCATTTGTCTTTCTCGGCCCACCTTTAAAACAACATTTACAACACTTGCCTTTTTAATATTTTTTTAAACATTTGTGTTGGCTATTTGGAGTGCTTGACATAGTTCGGCTGTTTTAACATGATAAAATAACCATCTAATCAAATCTGAACATAACAAGCCCATTTGAGCCCACAACCTAACCCCCTGCAACCAAAGAAGTATGATTAAAACATCTTTTAGGAACATTCAGCCCTCTTACAGAGATGGCTCGACTGGCCCTGGGTGAACCACAGACCGACAACAATAATTTTTCTTCATGCAATATTTTATACATTTTAAGTGGTGACTTGTACGTTCTAAAACGAAGCCTTTGTTGAATCAAAAGTAATGCTTCATCAGTTGTATAAACAAAGTTAACTGGCAAAATATCTGCCAAAATTTCAGTGCACCAGTCAGGGCGATTTTAAAAACATGACGATTGTTATTACAAGCCATGATATATCTGCAAGGCATGGATGATGCTATTCTCAATAGATGGAAGTAGCTGATGCTGTTCTCTATAGATTGAAGTAGCAAAGGTTATGAGAGAGAGGATTTTGATGTCAGAATCTTGCATCTTAGACATGGATCGAGACAGGACGACCTATGGGTATGGTTCAGTGTCTGTGTGACATCTGGAGTGTTTTTCTATGCAGGGGACTTGTGTTACGAGTCACCCCAACAGATGCTGTACAAACATTTGTTCTGCTCACCCTCGCTGTGCTAGATTCTGTTAGATAATGGGTATGCACCCAGGTGGTGACTCCTTTTTCCATGAACAGGCCATGACACATCTTATAGTTGGCAGCAGCTGATTAATATGGTGGTGATTTGAGTAAGTTCTAAACAGTTCTACATCTAATATTCAGGGATGGTGAGGTGTGTTGTCAATATTGTAATACAGCAGCAGCTCATTAATATTACTGCAAATAATCTCTGTGACATCCTCCCACTTCTCATTTGTGAGGTCCTGTTTTGAGCTTAAATAATTTATGTGGATGTTGTGTGAAACATAAACACAACATTTCTCTGCAAAATGTCTGTAATAAACTCTGACACATCACCCACTTTAAGAATAAAATAATGGAAAACAGTATTTAAAACAATCTGTTTAAGAATTATTCAAGGTAATAATGGCAAGAGACTCTGAGAGAACAGAGTTGGCTCTATCAGTGCCCCCTCTGAAAGGCTGGGGCCATGGGCCAGAGCCTACTTTGCCCATGCCTTAAAACGTCTCTGCTAAATGTGTTTCTGTCCCCCATGCTGTTCCTTCCGCACCATGTCCTCGCAAAAATGACCATAATACCAAGTGTATGTGTCTGAATCGAATTCACAATAACTTAAATGGCTTATGACTGACTGTGTTCACATTCCTTGGAAGAAGTCAGTCCAGCCGGTCAGCCTGTGGTTTCGGTGGTGCAACACCTAAAAAAAAAAAAAAAAACTTCTGGCAAAGGCGTGACCAAAGCCACGCACCTACACAAAATAGTTGAGCTCCATGCCCTTTGCCCCGCATTCTGTCCCCTAAGCTGTTGATGAATCAAGAGCTTCTCAGCAGCTGACCAGAGGCCTGTCTGCCTCCAATCTATTAAATAAAGGGGACATTATAGGATGCTTGACTCATCACCCTCCACCCCCACAACAAAAAAAAAAAACTTGGTTGACAGTGAGAGAATAAAAACACGTGGAGGTGCTAACTTGTTTATAGTAGCAAAGTAAAAAAAAATAAGTTGGCATTTTATGTAACACAGCATTACAATGATTAGTTCAGCACACATATTCAAGACACCACCAGGAGATCTTTGGAATGTTATAAAGGAACACCCTGAACACTGCTTCCTTGAATGTAACACAAATATTACATTACAAACAACATTGTTTATTTACCATTCTTTTTCGATGGATAACCCCTTAAGCCCACAGAGAAAGAGAGAGGCTTTGCTGACATAAAATAAACATGCACTATTATTCTGCTGATGCGAATGGTTGTCAGTGCAAACTATCTTAGGCCTTGTCAGGTTAATCAAAATAATGCATTGTTTCTAATTATCAAAAAACCCTCTCAGACAGTCTACACAATCAGAAACTCTGCAATTTGAGCTGCTTATCCCAGATGTAAGGCTGAAACTGCAAGACCCTCCGTCTTGTCTCAGAATGCTTAATGTAGTTGAAATTGATAAAGGTTCTAAGCAGTCTGAGACTTAACACAAATAGTCATCTCTTTATAAATAAACAACAGGTTCAGTTTGAGTGATCCAAGTGCTCACTGAAGCTAGACGTTCCAGCCCTCACCATAGTGCAGAGTAAGCTGTCACTCTGGTCTCCTTATCCCTGAACCTCAGAGCTTATAATGGAAGGGCGTCTGCAGCGGTGTCTGGATCCTCTACTTCCAAGGACAATGAGAGTATGGCTTAGTGCCCCTTGACTTTCACAGACCTTACAGAAGTGTTTTTTTTTTTAAATTTTCATTAATCTAAGAAAGACCTCAGAGGCCAACATTAATATCTGGTAAGTTTGATTTTGTCATGTATACTAAAATCATGTCTTGTTTCCTTGTTTCCCTGTGTCAGTGATGAGCCATCACGAGTGGTGTGAATAGGCCAGAATCTTCCTCCAGCCGACAGTACAAGAGGTTTATGTTGCCCAGTTCCAGGCTGCTTCTTCCCTCCGCCCTGATGTTCTGGTCCTGCTGATGCCGGTGTGCTGTGGCCATAGGAGGGGGAGTCGCCTACACACAATGAAGTGCATCGTCACTGGAGGCAACGTAAAAGGTGAGGTGACTTTTCGCTTGAAAGGAAATGGGCTTCCCTGCAGTTTTGGGGCCCCACTCCGTGTGACATCCTTTTCGCTGTCTTGGTTAGTCATCCCTCTGACACTTTTCATTCTTCCAAACTGCCTTTCCTTTTTCCATCCTCGCCACTCTTCGTTGTATAGCTGTAATTGAGGCATTTTTCCAAGCTGTTCCCTCCTAGGTCTGCAGTTTACTTCCACTTCTGCGGACGCTAGGCTCCATTGTCCTCGATAACCAGCCTGTTAGCTAGCTTTCTGTTTATGCCAAAAAGATGCATACATTTCCATGCAGTCCAGAAATACCTGTCCGGCAGGTGTGCACCCCCCTATGGAACATAAACCCCCATTCATTTTACTGTAATATCCTCTGACAAAATATCAGTCCATATTAAAGATTTTCTTCTTGATACCATTTATGCTTTGAACAATGAGCCAGATTTAAGCCTGTTTGGGCACTGTTGTGTCAGAACAGCACCTTGGAACAAACAGGCTTGCACAGTTTAGGAACAAGACCCCTAAAGGATTCGCCTCCTCATCTTGAGACTTTAAACTTTGGATGGTGAATAATTTGTCTGCTGCAGATCAATGAATCAGGGAGCACCTAGTAACATGCTATGCCATGTACACTGGCTGCGCATAATAGAAGATTAAGGGGGTCATTACGACCCCAGCGGTTGGTGATAATGTGGCTGTAAGTACCGGTAACAGGCTGGCGGTACTTACCGCCACAGCCTGTCAATGTACGACTCCGACCACCACAGCGGTAACAGCCGTCTGGCTGGAGATAATCTCCAGCCTGGCGGCCGCCATTATTCCACTTGCAGGATTATGACCCCACCTACCGCCATGGTTTTCATGGCGTTCGTAACTGATAGGGGTCTCCCCTCTCCCTCCCCACCCGTCCAGTTGCCCACCCACCCTCCCTACCTCTCCAATTACCTCCCCCCCACCAACACCTACATCCTCGCCCTCCATACACACGCATACACACACACACACACTTCCAAACATAAACGCATTCACATTCCACAACATACACTCACTCACACTTCCATACATGCACGCATTCACCACTCCACACTCACCGCATTCACGTACACACATACATTCACACACCTCCACACACACAACACCCCCCAACCCCCTCCTCTGTCGGAGACCCGACTTACCTGGATCCAGGGGGTCCTCTGGAAGGAGATGGGACGGGCGCTGCTACAGCCAGCAGAACACCACCAGGCCATATTATTTTTCATAATACAGCAGGCGGCGGTCTACTGACGTGGCACTGCTGGTGGTAGCAGCGGCACCTTACCGCTATCCACCAGCATGGCCACAGCCGGATTTCTGCCATTCTTGTGGCAGAAATCCAGATGTGGTCATAATATGGCGGACGGCTGGGAGCCATGGCGATGGTCTTTTGGCGGCCGCCGCCATGGCGGTAGGCGGTTTTTACCACCAAAGTTAAAATGAGGGCCTAAATGTTGACTTAACGGAGACATTTTCTATGTGTTGAAGTTTGTGAAGATTTCTCGTAGCAAAGGACAGTCATCCATAATGAGATGCCAAAATTTGGAGCCCTATGTACTAGGAGAATTGGGTGGGGTCAGGACCCCTGTTTTAGAGGGTTTTGATATTCATCCACTTTCTGAGCCCATGAAGTACTCCTGAAATACCCTGAATTCCCTTCTCCCGAATATCCAACAGTATTTGACTATCATCATCATGCATGAAACAATTGAGGGCTAGGCAATGTAGATAACAGGCCATTGGTTTCAGATTCAAGTTTAATATTGGTTTGGAGACGGCCGAACCATGAGGTACACCTCATGGGTATCAGATTAGGGTGTTGAGGTGAAAGAGCCAAGTCAAACCACTTGCTTTCTATCTCTGAGAAAAAGGTAAACATTTCAAAGCCAGCCGGCGAACGGAGATGTGAGTCAGTCGGTGAAAGAGGATCTAGTAGTCTGCCATTCAGCTACAGGGCACATAGGACCAAGGCTCCAACACTGCCTCTGTGCACGATGGTTCTGAGGTCATCTAGAGCTAACATCCACTAATGCAGTACTGTACCCTGGGCAAAACCCTGTCTTGTGAGAATCAAGAATTTATTTTTTCTCCACATAGCCTTGTTGTTCAGTAATGACAGTGACTAATTTTTACACAGTTGGAAGGTGTGGGGAAGAAATTATAAGAGTTAAAAGTTAATAGGTTCCTCAGGAGACAAAGTGGATTTTTAAAATTGGGATCTATTTAAAAAAAAAAAAAAATGTAATCATTCAGGTAGAAAAGTTAAAGGCATTACAAGTTGTTATCACATAAATAATAATGAAAGCGAGACCAACAAACAAAATAATTGTTCAACTCTCACCCCTTCCCCTAAAGAAAAACTGAGTAAAGAAAAATGGGGGGTCGGGTGCAGAAAAAGAAGATGAAATCATGAGGCATACACTTCATGAAGCATAGAGAAATATAGATTAATAATGTAAAGTCTGTGTTCCCAGATAGACTGAGATTTCTGGATGGCCCCATTCTTTGCGCATATAGTTTTCCCCTTGATTTAACTTTCCCCATTTTAAGCAACCAAGCTTCAAAAGAAGGGTCTTCTACTGATTTCCAGTTTTGTAAAATTAATGACTTGACCACCAAGGATGTTATGAAAAAGAATTGTCCCTGTCTAACCAATAGGGTCTGCGTTATTGAAATCCCGAAGAGAGCTCCATAAGGATCAGTAGTCTGGGTTACCTGAAACTTGCCTCTGATCCATTGGAATCTCTTTCGCCAAAACTGTTCTAGCGCGGGTCAAGTAAAGCACATGTGTAGCCAATCACTGGAATCACCTCCACACATGAAACGCTCCCCGGAAATTGATGGAAACCACTTGTGGATATCAGTTGGTGTATAATAGAGCATCCATTTTGAAAAGAAGGCTGTTCTTCTAAAGTTAGCTCCCCTGATAGCTTTATGTGCGAATTGGTTGTAAAAGTACCATGTTTGCAGCTCTATCTTGCACCCTGAGGTTGCTTCGATTTTGGCTGGGACCTGCGCTTTGAAGGTCTGTTGTAGCAATTAATGATACCAGTTACCCACACCGGTCGATCAGGTTATGAAATACGCTTGGGAAATATTGTTGGCCAATAATTCAGTTGCTGGCTGACTACTTTCAATACATTGATTAATCTACATGTAGGAAAAAAGCTGTGAAAAATTGAATGTCCGGGTAATCTCCTATCAACTGTTCCCAGGTTTTCGGATTCCCTGCCACTATGAAATCACTGAATCAACTGATTCCTACCTTTTCCCATCTCTTAATCTTCGTCCCTAGCTGTAGACCTAGCAAACCACATTCCCTTAATTGCATGAGGGGGTGAAACTGAGGGAAGCAGTATTCCTCTTTGAATTGGGTATACTGATAAAGCATCATGTGGGGAAGCTTATACCTTGTAGTTTTTGGGAGTTTAGGAATCTTACGGAAAGTGGGGATCTGGACGTTGTCTTCCACAAGTATTTGTTTGAGATAAAAAAGATTGTGGGGGGTGGAAGAAATTACCGCCCGCGTAATTGAATCTAAAAATGCGGCCTGGTAGTATTTGTTTTTTTTAATGGGGCAGCGCTAGACCTCCATCTTGTGCATTCAATTGTAATGTCCGTAGTTTGGTATGGGCTTTCTTTCTTTGCCATACAAATTGACACACCATCTAGTCTATTTCATTGAAATATTTTTGGGAGACTTTGATGATAACATTAGCGAAATTGAAAAGAAATAACAGAAGAATCATCATTTTGAACAAGGCTATTCGCCCAATGATTCTAAGGGGCAAATTTTGTCATTCATTGAGAAGACTCTGTGCTTTATGCAGGGTATTTACATAGTTAAGTCGATATTTACATAGTTAAGTCGATATACCTTTAAGAGGTTATGTGATACGAATATACCCAGGTACCTAACTGTCTGTGAGGCTGTGTAATGAGGCCGCATTACACTAGAGAGAACTGACGCAGAGTTATTGAAAAGAAGAGCTTATGACTGCATGATTCATATCCCCAGAAATTAGTGAATATTTGGATTTTGTTGAATGCTCTGGTGATGTTCTGCTCTTATGCTAACAAATACAAGATCATATCAACTGCGAACAGTTTGATTTTGGGTGCACCCTGCATAGAGGCCTTAATCTGAGTGTCCTGATGCAGAGAGGTGGCCAAAGATTAAAAAAAATAGGCAAAAAGGACCGGCTCTTTCACTTGGACCTTAAGATGGGTTTCTTGTAGCAGAATTATTTGTGATCCCGACCCCTTAAGCCATTAGAACGCTGATCAAAACTTAACTTTATTATTTGCCCCATTAATATTGCACAAGGCTTAATAGTTTGGGTACTCATCCTAATGATGTTTTCCACCCTGTGGGTATTCCACAGTGAAGTCAGCTCAAACTCCTGTCCGTTTCCTGTCCTTTCTATCTATGTTCTTTCTCTGCCCCAAAGTGACCCGCCATTCCCCAACCCGTCGATCACCCTGGAGCCCCATTCGTCATAGGCTTTCTCAGCAGCACCAATGACCCCACTCTTGTGACCCACCCTCTTCCCCTGTGCTTTCCCACCACCCTCCATCTCCCCCACCAGCCCCTTCCCTTTGACAGTGGTGCATTGACATGGCGCCTAAGGCAGGTTCCTAGAAAAAAGTAGTTGGGGCGCTCCCAAATGTGACACATCTACCAGTCTAGTTTTCCTGATCATAAATAACTTGTGTGCATAGATGCCAAAATCAAAACAAGAAAGATATTTACAATAGTTCACTTTTGACAAATTTGATCTAAAAAAGCCTTGGCCTGTTCTACAGGCTGAAAGATGTGTGCATGACCCCTGTATAGGACTTTTAGTTTCAATTGCTGAACTATTCTAACAGGTGCCCCATGAGTTTTGAAGATGTCGATCATACCCTTCAGCTCCTTCGGTGTCTTGCTGCCATAATATACATGTCTTGGAACACCCTGAAAGATAAATTGTCTGCTGTATGATATACCCTGCCTTTGATGGCACTGGATAATATTATTTTTTTCTACCCTATAGTCTCCAAAGTTCACCAAAATAGTTTGTGGATGTTGGAAATTAGGGTTTTGGCTTAGCGGTACTCAATGCGCTTGAGTGATGGTAAGGTCTGCTGCTTTGGGAGCCATATCTGGGCCGACATACTTATTGATAAGTTCAGTTACTACTGCTGTAATTGTGGCCCTGTTTTCTTGTCCTTCTGGGATGCCCATAAACTGCAAGTTGGTCCACCGAGATCGGTTCTCGAGATCGAGTTTCCACTGCAAATCAGTGAGTTCAGACTGTAATTTTGAGGATACTAGGTCCAACTTTAATTTGAAATCTTCGAGGTATGAAATTATTTGTTCTGCCTGGGACACCAGAGTATTTAGGAGCTGTAAATTCGTATTGAGTAGACTGAGTTGTTCATACATTTTCTCATGGGCTGCTTCTTGGGAGATCTTTGTTTCATGAATTTCACCTAGTATCTGTTGTAGAAGAGTTTCAACTGAGCATGCAGTTGCCGGAGTTGAGATAGGATCTCAGAGCTTGTGAGGCAAGATACAATGTGAAGGGGGATCCTTAAAAGCAGAGTTGTCTATCAATCCTTCTCTGCACCTGAATTGAATTATCACCATTTCTCCCCTCTTTATCTGTGCCTGATCTCTCAACTGGCTGTTCTTGTTGGATTTGTTGAGCCTGTAAGTCCTTCACATTAGAGTTAGTGATAACCTCTCCATCCACGGGGATAGCACCAGTGGTGAAACTGTCTAATGCGAGCCCCTGCTCGAAAATTGTTCCAGTCTGATTTTTCGTATTGATGACCATTGTCAGTCCCATTCTTTCCATATCAGTAAACAGAGGGGAGGTGGGGGTCTCCTTTCCAGAGACTGCCGTATTTCTAAGGCAGAGGTGGCGGATTTCCTTATAAATGCAATCCCCAATAGCACTGGTGGCCCTGGTATTTTGGTTGGGTGAGTATTATTGGTCACTAGCTGTATACACTCCGATAGTTGTGAAAAGGCCCCTGGACTGGCTGGACAAATAGAACTATCCATATTTGTTTTGTCCCGGGATGATAATAAGGCTTTTTACCGGTGACACAAGCTCACATCGAAATGTCCACAGAGAGCTTCCTCATTCCTCCTTGCCGCTTCTGGCCGTGGGCCAATTTATTGGTTCCCACCGCAAGAGTTCGATTGGGATGGTTTGGCAAGAGAACACCATGCGGCGGGACCATCTTTGCAATGAACACTCCGGCAAGTAACAGTAAAGCGTACATGCTGTGCCTCAATAGCAGGAAAAGCTGTGCTTACTTAACTTGCACAAATAAGTTGCCTTACCATTTGTCTCGCTTACAGGAGGATACCCGCCATTCATAACGTGCTCTCCACCTATCCATCAGTACCTGATGCAGCTACTAATGGTCCTGATGAACAGTGTCTCTGTCGCGGGAATCCTGCTTTCTGCTAGATACGGCTAAATTCAGTGCAGGATGTGGCTTGGGACTCCGCCTCCGAGCTGAATCCCTCTGCTCCGGGACTTGGCTGTCGTGCGCTGCAGATGTTGCTGTCCACCATCTTGGGACGCCCCTCCAGTTCCTCCGGAACCCAGCCTAGCCACTGCCATGACGGGAGCACCCGTGGCTACCCACGCCCTACCTTAAATTGTGTTTTTACTATTACTGTCTAAAATTTTGTTTGAACAATCCCAGAGGATAAAGAGGCATTAGAGGACTAACTGAAAAAAATAGCTCCTAAAAAAAAGGGAGTACTTCAAATGAAGTATCCAGGTTAATAGATGCATGCTTCTTTTCTAGTTTCTTTTTTGTATCATTTTTCACATTGTCAAATAAAACATTGAAAACAGATTCACCTAGTTCTATGACTTGCACAGTGTTGCTGGCTAGAGCTAAGGATGTGACAACCCTCTCTGCAGTTTTAAGCAAATGTTTATGAGAATTGTCAAAGAAACTTTGCTCTCAAGGAAATATATTTTCTGTGCCCGTTAAATATATTTAAATTTGAAGAGTTGATAAAGGCAGTTGGCCTTTGCTTCATGTGCTCCCTCCCAGGCTTTCTCGAGATGTCTTAATTACTTTGTCATAGAATTGAGGTCAAGAGTGAGCCACTTGCATTTTGCAGATTTGTTTCTAAAACGTTTTACTACAGGAGGAATAGGGGTGTTATACTAAACCATTAAAATGATTCAAATGCCTGTCAGGGACACCAACAGTATATTCAGAAGAGATTAACATTTTATGGATAATGAAAAAGGTG